>NC_089140.1:132574219-132882761 GCF_009819655.1 Sylvia atricapilla
TGATGTTTGTCATTCATGTTCCCTACACTCACCTTAACAGGGCTGTTTCACTGAAGAGCTTTTCATAATGCCTTAGTAAAACTCATCCAAGATCATTTATTCTTCCCTAAAACAGCCTCCATCCAAGAAAGTTAAGCTGAAAATACTCATGACATGCCCTAAAATCTCAATAACTGTTACAGTGCTGATATATCTTTATAATTGCATTTATTAGCTTATTACAGCTAGGATATTAATGCTGTAACTTTTACACCCTGTAACAGCAGCACAGAACACATGCAGCTTCAAAGCTTTGGGCCAGGTTGATCTGAGATTTCTTGATTGTTTGATCACTTTTCCCTTTGTTACAGGTGATTTTTAAAAGATGAATATCCTACATTTCTTTCCAAAAATTCACAAGAATGATCTGCCATCAGGATTCCTAGAACTCTGAGGGGCACCCAAAACAAAAACATGGTACTATTTACACATAATGTCCTCATAATATTATGCACTTTGAGTATTATTCATTAACTCTAAATACTACAAAGTGGAAAGTACAAAACCACTTCAGGTTACTCTTTCAATTCTGACATATTAAATAAACCTTATAGAGAAGACGAAAAAACTATTTCATTAATCTTCTGTTCTCTATGTTTAGAACACTTCAAACAATGAAAAACTTTCTTAAGTATCAGTTAACAAAGGAAACTGCAAACTATTGATTTAATTATAAGAAATAGAACAGAATACTTACTTGCAGTCATGTCCTTTGTGACAGACCCTTGCACATTCTGTACAACAACAAAGTGATTCTAAGAGGCCACATGTTCGGCATTCAAATATATCCTAATAAAAAGGGAAAAATATTATGCATAATTTTTTCCTTACAATGCTTGTAATCTCACACTATTTCAGGTTACAATAAAACTGCACTTGTTTAAATCAATGCCTAAACTTAGAAGTAAATCAGTTCAAGAAAGTGAAACTTAGTTGTTAAGTTAGTCAGTGTTTTCAAAGAGCCACATCCATCAAAATTCTTGCCAAAGTTAGACAGAGGGGAAAAGCCACACCCAGTAACAACCATGTTGTGAGGAACACAGTCAGCTTTGAGACTGCATAGCAGTTTGGGGAGGCAGTAACTACACCACACTTAAAAGTTACAGTAATTTAAACAATGCAATTAATAATTTGAAAATCAGGTTAGTAGAATAAGACAAGACATGGTTGAAACACACTCCTATTTGCTTAAAAAAAAAAAAAAAAAAGCAAGCTTACTTGGTTAATATGTTCTGCGCCAGTCCAGGTGAAACTGCATGTATCATTACAACACAAAACATACAAAGGAGAATCATCTGGATTTGTACCAGAAGGACAAACCATTCCCATAAACACATCATCTTCTTTTTCACTGGAAGTTGCTTCAGCTAAAATAATAGAATAACAATGTTAAAAACAACACCCCTCCAAAAAAAAATCCACCAAAAGAATCCATTTTTGGCAGATTCTTGCCATTACAAAATCTCATACAGGCATTAGAAGTTTCAATAAAACCTGTTACAGTTTTTGAGAAAACTTTCTGCTTGTCACATTATTTCTTATAGAAGCCACTACAAATTCCTGACTGAAAAACACAACTTTCATCTTTTCCCTTGTTTTAAATTCACTAATATTTTTCAATCAATTCAATGAATCACCATTTTGAAGGATTATGAAACATGTTCTTAAAAGGAATATTTTTGTCCCACACAAAGTCCTACAGAACTATGGTGTGACGTGGTCTAATGTGCTTAAGTTTTTCCCTAAATTCAATTTCACGTATTTCTCCTAAAAAATTAAATACCAACATTAAAAGAAAGCCATAAAATATTTTTTTGTATATAAGTCTTTTCAGGAACAGGATCTAGCTTGGCATAACACTGTATCATATCAAGTTTCTTCAATTTCAAGAAAGAAGCTCCGTGTGATACATTTGCTCCACCAAAAAACAGTACTTTAATCCAGAGGTTTATAATGAAATGCCAAAAAGACTATAAAGAACACAAAAGCGATAATATTCATAGAAATCTACTGCAATTTACAAACTGCAAAAGAGAAAGATACTCCATAATAGCAAAATTTCCAAAACATGCAGCAATCTCCAGTGTTAGTAATGATTCTGCACACATGTCAAAGTTTAGAAAGAAAACAGACACTAACAATAACTAAAACTGTTGTACCTTTAGCAATTTTCTGTGCAGTTTCTAGAATTGTAATTGCAGCAGGATATGCCCGGCCACTAACTGCTGACATAAATGGTGTCATGCCTCTTGCATCCCTAGACAAAAAAACCCCAACAGACAAGTTAAAACACTGGATTTTTTTCATTAAAACAGGAGATGTCGTATGCAAATATATGAAAACTTAGCACCACTGATCTTGTGCAAAGAGAAAAACCAAAGTGAATAAGCACTCTTGTTTACTTCTCTGACACAGCCAAACTTTTAAAGGATGGCAGGACACAATACAGCTGTATTCTAAAATTCTCAGTTTTAACTAACAGGCCTTTATGTAACCTTTTTAAAAAGGCTCCTATGTAATTGATTTAGGATAATACAACATTACAAAGAGTAGTGAGAACTCTAATATGAAAATCCTTACTTAGCTGACAGCAATTCTCGAAGATAAGGCTGTAGAACAACACTATCACACAGCAATTTCAGTATGAAATGAGCATTTGCCTTCCGATCCTTCGATTCCACTACAGAGGGTTCTGTAGAAGGACCTGTGGTAAGAAAAAAATATTGCAGAGAAATAGTTTTTCCTCAAAAAATTGCTACCTGCTAAAAGCAAATAATTCATTGGGGTGAATAATTGGTGACTTGACTATTCATTGGTTTCAGTAATACTTCACTGAAGTACCATAAATTTCAGTTCACAATTATATTTGAAATACAGAGGGTAATCCAAATCTCATGCTGATTGCCATGGTTTTACATATTTGTCACTCTCCATATATATTTTTACATAAAACACAGTACGGTGCTTCATTTACTTTCTGCACACTTGAGAAATTCTGCTTCAATCCAATCTTCATCTCATATCAGGCATTTTCATATGCAGAAAGTCTGTGCAAGCAAAGACAGCTCTTGAGACAACTTTGGTTCTAAAGCATAATCAAATAAGCAGGATGTCCTCACCTGGTATTGTGGAGGTGCTGGGTCCTTGGCCGGTGCCAGTCGCTGCTGTGGTAAGAGATCCCACAGCGGGGGCCAGGATAAAATCAATGTCACCATCTTTCAGTAAACAGAACAGCAGGATGTATATCAATACATAAAAACATCCCTAACAACATGCTCTTGCTGCAATGTCTAACACACTGCAGGTTTTCTGTATTAACTGGTAATCTTTCCCGTGAATGGCCACATTCCTAGGTCTGTAATGTAACTTGGCATCACAAAGCAGACTTCCCAGCAGTTTGACACCAGCATCAAAAAGACACATACTGGATTTAAAAACAGCTGTCAAGTCTTCAGTAAAGTCTTCAAGTTATCTCAATGAACACTTGCTACCTCAGTGGTATTATACAGACTTCAATGTGAGACTAAAGCAAGTTATTATTCACCTTAAAAGCCATGGATTCTTTATCAGATCTCTCCTTCTACAGGCTAATGTGATACACAAGCAGACTTACCTGGATCCATTGCAGGAGGATCTGGAACCCAGCTGGGAGGAGCTATTGGTGGAGAAACTGGGTCCTGGTGATCACTTGATGAAGCACCAGCTTCATGTCTGCCCAATCCAGCAGCTCTCAAGGATCTTCTCATCATTTCCCTCAATCTCAAACTAAATACAAAGCCAAGGCAGAAATACTTTCATTTATAATTAGAACATATTTAAGAAAAAAATCACACTGAAAAAGGAAACCAAACTCCTCTTATCGCATTTCATTTCAGCATAAGTAAGAATGAGCCAAGAGGTATTTTTCATTACATTTTGTTGCACTAGAATGTTTTAGCCTTGGATGAGGAGTTACTAAGCAATGCTTCAAATCAGATCTGAGGCCAGAACACATCCCTAGGCACCACAGCACTGCCTCTTGCAATCAGCAGCTGAAGGGCATTTTTATTGGTATTTGACATTTCTTTTAGCCTAAGCTCATCGCCAGGAGTGCTGAACTTTTGCAAGGATTTGCCCTTGTTGCTACTGTATTTTTAATTCTAAATATAAGAAGAGGTTAATGAAAGGATGAAATATGGGTCTTGATAGAATTTCCTTTTACTGACTGCTTAGAATAAAATGAATCAACTTAAATTCTTCTCCAGTGGTGTTATGTTGGTGCCAGTATTATTCATCTGCTTAAGTGACGACCCCCTCAATAACTCTCCTAAAATAAGCCTGGACACCATCACAGTAGTTCTGTGATACCGAATACTTCTTGGTAAAGAACACTAGAGCTCATCCTCAAATTCCCTGTCCCCACAAGGAGGAACATTTGTACTTTACAATTGACAGACAAAGCATCAACCCCAGAGAACAGGATTAGTTTAGAAATATCCCACCATTAGTCCTCACACAAAAAAGGGTTCAAAAAACCACTAGAGCTCTAGCTTGGTGCTTAAAGAAGTGAAATCCAGTTTTAAGCTAGCAACAGATCTCCTTCTTAAACTAGACTGAAGGAAAGAATTAATAGCAAAATGGTAGTTAATACAGAAATTACCATACAGAAAACAAGAAGAAAGCATTACTCAGTTTACCTCCTGCTGCTCGATGATCCTGCCCTATTTCCTGGACCATTACTTGACACAACAGAGATTGCATTTGCAATAGCTTCCACAGCTGAGAGCCTTTCAGCAAACGTGTTCCTTTCAGAGCGCTCTGCTTCTGAAAAATTAAGAAAAGCGTCAGTGCTAAAATTTTATTTGGGAAAATTTTAAGAAAGGTGTATAAAATAAGGAATGTCCCTATTTTTTTTTTTTACATGTATAGAGACAGACTAGGTTCATAAACCAATTTTTATTTTGTACGAGTTTTCAGGCCCTATCATGTAGCCAGTTCCAGACACTTGCTGAGTCAAGGCTTCAAAAACAATGATAAAAAAACAAAGAAAAGAAAACTAATTAAATATAAACAAAAAATAACAAGGAAGGAAAAAAAATCACACAAAACCAAACAAACAAATAAAACCACCAAAACAATCAACACCAAAACACCAGACCAAGAGAACAAGAAAACAAACAACACTTCATAATGAGCATCCATGAACAATGTAAATGTGTGGATTTGTAATATTCACACTCTAGGTATGAATATGTGTAGGAGAACTGTGTTTGGACTATAAGAAGGCAGTACAATCAGTTTACACCAGAAAGAACTAGCATTTCTTCTAACATCTACAACTCTAGCAACATAACAGCTACAGGTTCTAGTCAAATTGAGGACCAAATTTTGTCAAGTGAGATACAGAACATTATTTTAAAAAACAGCCCAGGTTTTGGTACAAACTAGATGGAAAAGGAATATTTCTGAATAAAGAAAAGTATTTCCTTAAAGTGACTTTGATTGTTCTGACACGTCTCAAAGTTGCACGGGATAGTGCTCACTTTCCATTCAAAGGCTTTTCAAACTGAGAGTCACCATTCTCTGCACACTTATTTTCACCAGTGAAAAAAGCCTGGACAGTTCCCTTTTTTTTCTCCTCTATTGCTTTGGGTTTTGTTTCTTTTTTTTAAGGGGGAAGTACTATTAATACCTTTCATTCAAAGAATGAAAGAATAAGGTAATCTGATGGTGTATGTCAGCTGTTAGGATACTTTATTCTTCAAATATTTCTACTCATCACTACCCTAAGTAAAAAAGATCCTAGGTTTCGCTTGTTCACAAGCATTTGCAGGCTTCTTAGACAAAGATCACCAACTACTCAAAGCAGACAACTATTGAACAGTTAGCAGTGAGAGAATACTACTCTTGTGTCCCTCGCTACAATTTGATTTGTAGCTGAACTGCCACTGTATTTGTGCTGTACTCCTTTTTCAGACCCACTAGCTCTCTTAACTTATGACCCCTGACTTCTGGACCCCTCACAAAAGGGGTCACAGCTCTTAAGAGTGATTCCTCAAGCAATACAACCCTTCTCTGCAGCAGATGTTTCACCTGTTCTGGAGGAAGTAATCCAAATGTTCACAATTCAACTAACAAAGTTAGCATTTGGTTTTGGAGAATCATCAATTGCAGATGCTTTGGGTCTAATGGGTGCATTTGCTGTTCTATTGTCTAATGAAATCTGTCCCACTTTGGAGGGCAAAAACACTCAGTTCTTAGGAGTTCAATGACATTAGCTGAAATTTAGTATCACAACTTTTTAATGATTTCACATGCTTTGGACATTTCTTTTAGACATGCTTTTCCCAAGATCCCTTCTATGGGCAAGACTGAAGAGATATCAATTTGCAGAAACAGAGCAGCCTTCCCCCAGCTTTGCAGGTCTGGCGCCACTTCTCCTGTAATTTATGTACCATTTATCCAACATCACAGGAACTATAGCAAAACTAAGCACACAATGTGAGGAGGAAGAAAGAGGAAGAGGATAGCTTATCCCTGCCCTCAATATTTCCTTTCTGGCACTTAAGAAGAAATCTGTATGAACAAGGGTGAAGAATCTCAAGCAGGTACTAGCTCAGAAGTGGCACTACATTCTGAAATTGTTAAGAAACATCATATCTATGCGTGGGATTGAAGCCTTTTACTTCTAAATCCAACTTCTTTTACAGTTTAAGCGACAACCATGTAACTCACAGAGAGTAATTTAAGTCACCACTACCCTCCCAGATGATAAACAGAAAATAAGCTTGTCCTAATATCCATCACTAACAGTTACAGTGGATGCTAAATGTGACCAGAATCAAAAGATATGAATCTCCTTCAAGGACAAGTCTTATGAGGGGAAAAAGAGAGAGGCAGAGGAGTGTTACAAGTCTATCAGGTTTATGTTTTTCACTTTTCACAAATATAAGCTACACCCAAAGGAAGTTATTGAAAAAAAAAAATGTCAAGGTTGCAAAGACAAGCACTCAAATTAGGAAAAGTCAGATTAAATTTGCCTATGCATCCTTATTTCAACTCCCTTACGTGTTTATAGAAACACAATCTTCAGTTACACAGTCAGGTGTTGTTTGTTTATTTTGGTTTGGGTTTTTTGTTTTGGATTGTTTTGTCACCCCACCACCCTGCGCCCAGCAACAAGACCCCTGCCTCAATCAGTGCACAGGATGGACGACACACTAAAGATGAAGGGCTCTACAGAGAGCAGGCTGTTTATGCCTTGTTTGCTGCAATATTAGGGAGGGGTATAGTAAGGCAGCAATAGCTTGTGAAGAAGGGGAAACATTGTATTGTGCTTAATGCCACTGAACATCACTTTGGAAAACTGGAACCTATTTCTGCCACATCTATCAGCACACAGAACTTTGTGAAACAAGTTTTTACAGATGATCATGATACATTTTACTCATTTCTGGACACCTAAAAGGTGCCTGACTCACAGAAATAATTAACATTCACAGCACAACTAAAACTATGATTAATCCAGCTGTAGAATTCCATGTTTTGAAGTAACACCTACTCAAAATCAGGCCCTAGGCCTCTCAAACAGAATGCTCAAAATTAGTTAATAGCTTTGAATACAGAAAGACTTCAAACTAGAACAAAACTCCAAGCAAGAGATGAGAAAGCTGCACATTACCCCCATTTTATAATTAGGGATATCAGGAACAATTAAGGTCTATAAATGACTAAAATTCAATGACAGCACCATACAAAAATCCCACAAGGAAGTTCATTCATTATTCAGTGCAGGGTTTGTATGGTGTGCAAGAGTAAGGAATGGGGCCACACACTGAATGATGAGGATAAAAAGAAATATTGAATAGCTACCCATTCGGTGAGCACCGTCCATCTTGTGCACTGAATGAGGTAGTCCTGTGGAAAAAATAGTATGACGGTGTAATTAAAGACCATTTCACAATGCATACCCATGTACAGCACATGGGTAAAATTAATTCTGCCATTCCCTAATTTTTGAGTGCTTGACTTAGCAACCTTGTTCTGTTAACATGCTTTTTTACAGTATTTAACAGACATTTTAAAATGGTGTCAGTAACTGGCATTAATAGGGCGTTCTTCCACATTTCTTAATACCTATCAGTGACATAGCATTTCTAACTGAAGGTATTAACTTATACTAGAACACTTCAAAATTATTAAATACCATTTCTCAGAAATTTTACTAGTGATATAAAGGGGATACTAGTGATACAAAGGCGGAAAAATACTATTTTCATCTAAAATTAACACGTGAATGTCAAGAGTTTTTACAATCAATAAAAACAGCTTAGTGCTCTTAATTACTGAATTCTTATAAAATTGTCATAAAACCTTATGAGAGTAATAAAAATGTCTCAGCACCTTTGAAAGGCCAGGGCACATTTTAGATGCTAAATTTTAATATACCCGTATATGAAGAATGCAGCCTTTATTTCATATTTTCTTGAAAATGCATGAAAATATTATTTTCAGCTTATTTTCATTATATTGTTGAGCTCACCCTCTTCCTCTTTTGTTTCCTTGTTGCTGGTTGGAAAGCACACAGACACACAAGCATGCAGAATATTACGGTTTCCATCACATCTGTGGCCAAGGAACGTCTGCAGCATTTGTGGATTCTGATCCAAGACAACGGCTTGTTCAAGATTCATCAGGTATTGTCTGCAAGCCTCATAGTCACATCGAAGAATGTGCTGCATCAATGTTTGTTTCTGTACTCAAAAGAACAAAATATTTTAAAAATGTAAAGCATGAAAGGTAGCTATAAGCTCCATAAATACTTCTAATTTTCATCTTATTTTGAAATTAATAGGAATGTATTCATTTCCAACACTGGCTGGAAGTTAGGAGCTGCTCAGCTGCAGGAGCAGTTCAGAATATGCATCATCTCAATTATAGCACAGTTAAAAACAGTTGTGTGCATTCAGGCACAGATTCAGGCACAGACAAGCAAAAGGAACAGAGAAGCAGAAGCCATCAGGCTCACAAAAGCATTCCTTTGGCTTCACAGTTGGATTCTTAAAATTTATTACTTCCGTTTCATAGCTCCATGTAACGTGGGAAAAGTGATAGAAGTGAAAAAGCCTAAGGATCTACATGAATGAGTTCTAACCTAGTTCTTTTTAAACAAGTGATTTATGTGCTGAGAAGTGAATGTTTAGAAGCTGTTGAAGGTCTGGGAGGTTCACCCCGTATATAACAAATTTTTCCATAATGATGGAATACTACTTTGCTGTGAAATCAATCTCAGTCTAACAGGTACACAGCACCTCTGGGTGGCAGCAGAACACACAGCAGAGCTCACAAATTACTGACAAGGTTTTACAAATATGACATACAAATTCACAGCAGAACTACTCATACAACATCACTGACAAGGACAGAACGCTACAGGTGATTCAAGTGAAATAACCTTTACTTTCCTCTCCCAGTTTTCTAGTGCATGCTCCAAACAGATAATAAAAAAAATAAAATTAAAAGGAAATTTCATCCTCAGGGATCCAACCAAAACAAGTTGTTGGATCTCTGAGTAAAACTGTGCATCCATAAGACAAATGAAATTGCAGTGTTAGCAGATATAAAAAGGTAACCATTTCAAAATCAATGATGAAAAAACCCTTACTAATTAAAGCCTGATACAGAAGTCATGCACCCCCCATAAAGAATCACCTTACTTGGCAAATTTGTTTGTGTTTTCGTGTTTCTAAGAGAATCCCCAGTTGAAATTAGCTTCTTTCAAATAGTGAAAATACAAATCAGTATCTAAACATGAAGCTGCTTTAAGCATAACTTCATAAATGCAAGAGAAAAAATAAGCATATAATTCGGTAGCAGAGAAAAAGTATTTTACCTCAACAGCCATAATGATAATAGCAGCTTTCTTTTTGATGGTCGAGTTAGCAGGAAGATTTGTTAAGGAATGAACACCCATTCCAAGACTACTAATAGGTGGAAGATCAAGCCAGTCAGGGTCTCGTATCCCACCCATACAATCTTTTGCCATTGGATAGATTGTACCATTTCCATCTCTAAGAATAACAGGAGATTCCTACATTTGGAAGAAAGAAGTTTCATTACTAAGCCTCCACAATTTATAAATATTATTCTTCCCAAAAGGTCCAGTTCTTGACTGCCAACAATTACAACAGCTTACCCAAGATTCTCATTTATGTTATTGACCCCTATCATTAAAGTGGTGCAACATAAGATAAGAAATTCCCTTTTGCAAATGCCTGAAATGTGTTTAACTTAATAAATATTACTAAAAGTATCTTCCTCATACATTCATTAACTAACATTACCAGTGAAACAAACAGTACTTATACTTTTAGCTTACTTAAATGCTCCAAGTAAAGTTGAATATATTGAAATGACACATTCTAATTCAATTATTTTGCAAAAAAATGTTTCTTTCAATTATTCTAAACAAAGTATACCATGTTTGTGGAAGAGTGGCATGAAACCTCAATCATTTTTAGTGGATCTGAACTTTCAGTCAATTACAGAATAACTTTTTTTTGTTAATATTTCCATTTATTCTCACGAGTGGATTTATATCTAAAATATAGCTAGATCACATTCCAAGATGCAGCTAGATAGCAAGTTGCTACTAATCCAAAAACCATTCTGTCACCTTCTTTCCCCTTTTTTAAGATTCAAGGTATAGTTTAAGTAAGATGTGCTTAGGTAAGTTGATTGCTATTCCTCTTGTGCCATGAAAATATAAAGGTAGCAGCAAGTTTTTCATAATCTGTTTGAAAAAATATTTCTTTGCCAGATTTTGGAAAAGTCTTACAGAAGGCTGTACCATCTCATTCAAAGATGACAGAAGTGAAGTGCAGTGAGGTTAAATGATTAAGACACAAAACCACAAACCTGTCCAGCTGTAAAGATAGCAACACTTCTCTCATTCTGGCCCAGGAATGCAATGCTGCTGGTAGGGAAATTATTTTCCTGTTCAGCCTTTCCTGTGGCAAGGTCAAATATGCAGTATCGAACCCAGTTCCCAGTTTTCAGAACAGCATGCACTCCTTCAATGACACATGAAAAAAAAAGTTGATGTGTTTTATGGATGGTATCCAGTCTAACTAAAGCACTTTCAAGAAATTGCTGATATCAGTGGAAGCACCTGTTGATGTCATTTTGAAAGCAGGTGTTTTTCACTTAGATGAGAAACAGGTAATAAAGGAACCAACAGATTTGGACTCATGGGGTAAGTCCTACTTACCTTTTGAATCTACATTTACTGCCAGGATCTCTGTTTTTTCAGGAATACACAGTTTTTTGGGTGTTCTTTGAAAACAGTCAGGAACTTTTGGAGTTCCGCCAGTTTTTACAACCTGAAAACAGATGGAAAATTTTAAGCTGAAATTAAGCACACACTGTGCTGACACTTCAAAATACTGATTGTTTACTCCGTATTTCACAAACACATACCTGCAGTTCATCTATTCTGAGCAGCCTACAGTCTTGGAGGAGAGAGGAAGGATCAGGATCGGAATTAGAACTGCTCTGACAGTTTGCATTATTGGAGGTGCCTGGAAATTTCACAGCAACATATGCACCATCCACTTTTAGCACCTACAGGAAGAACACATGAGAGCTTTACCAAAAGGCTGAAGAGAAACTGATTTGCTTCAAAATAAACTACACCTTTTTCAGGGAGAAGAAAAAATATACAATATCCAGTGATAAAATTGCATAGCTTTTGGTCATTAGCCTTGTCATTTTCCTAAAATCACTAAAATTTGAAAACCTTGGATTTCCTAATGACTTTATAAGCATCTCGAATCATATAAAGGTCCCTCCATTTCAACTTCCTACATGCAACAGGAGCCAACATCAACTGACTAGAGATGTTCCTACTGGTACTCCCCAGGTCCCTTTCCAACTTCCATCTCCTGGAAACAGCAGAACAACTTCATGTTTAATAGTCTAGATAGACCTTTCTCTTATTAATTTGTGCTATCACTTTTGGAAATAAACACTATTCTTGTGGCAATGAATTCCAAACATTAGCCAACAATTCAACAACAACAAGGTTTACACAGAGTCTCCTTCTTTAAGTGCCCATTAGCTCTCATACTAGATGATCAAGGAAAAAACTTTTTTTGGCCCCTGAAAATTTTCAGTGCTCTTTCCTCAACAGGACTGTACACACTGGAGGAAAGACCTGTTAGTTTATGGGTCTAGTACTTGTTCTGGACACTCAATGATCAAGTTCTCCACTCAGTCTCTTCGGACTGAAGGATACTGTCAAGTGTATCCACATGTTCTTCATGTGTGTGTTGGCCCCCAAGGAAACAGAAGCTATTGAACCCTACATTGACAAGGGCATTTCTAAGACCACATGCCTCTCTAGAGTTGCTGCCACGCATATCTAATCAGAACTATCAAAACAGGATTCCTTGACACAGGCAGAAGGGGGGTGGGGAAAGAACAGACAATGTTTTAATTATGAGCAGAAATAAGAACTTTGTATGCTCTCAGTCTTGATCAAAACTAGACAGAAGGAACCATGTCTTTAAGAAGCCCTAATTTCTCAACAGTTTCTACACTGAAAATGTTTAACAAAGGTCTAGATGTAACCAACCTTATCTAAAAGGTCTCCAGCAATAAAAAACATGTGTCAAAGTTTCAAGATACTGTATGTAAGAAACATCCAGGCACTTTCATGTTTTCTCCCAATTTCTCTAGCTAAGTGCAGCCTATCAAGTGCACTAGAGAAAATGATAAACTGACAAACCTTAAAGCATTAGCAGACTTTTTTTGTAACAAAGATTACTGTGGATAGTTACAGCAGTTGCTCCCTATATGCTGAAACTTCGCTCTAGAAGCAGAATTTTAAGTTCTAGTAGTATAGCATCACTGATAGCTGTAAGAATACTACCCCAAAAAATTCAAAATTCAAGACAGAGTCGAAAGATTCGCAAACATTAACCATCATCTGAACTACACAACAAGAGATTTCTATTGAGATTGACAAGACAACTCTCTAGACAAAAACTGTGGTTTAATTAAAAAAAAGTTTATTCCATGTACATTTAGATGTTTCTAAGATAATCAGACTAATTTATAAGACTGTAATCACATGCCAGTAGTTCAATCACAGCTTCTAGTCCAACATGTAAAACCTCTTTCTTTTTTCTTAAATTACTAAATGTTGCTACAAGAACTTTATAAACTTGGGCTGCTTTCTGATGGAAGCACACTTAAAAAAAAGGTACAATTCCTCAATCTTTAACATATCCTATTACCATATTGGAAAGGTTTTTACTGCATGCTTTCTGGCTTCTCTTAAGTGTTATCAGCTACATCATTTCTCACTTATATCACTTCTGAGGTGTTCAGAGAAATGATGACAGGTTTTAAGTGCTGGAATTCTTATGGCATCCACGTGACAAATCTTTCTTCTTTCCCATTCTCAAGGAAAAGCATGTATCTCTAAAAACTGGAAAATATGCTTATTAAGACTTTGCTAAGAAGATAATCAACTCTCCAAACTAAAATCAGCTCTTTAGTTAAAGTTACTACTACAGCTCTTGGTTGTTATACAGACAGAAAATAAAACTATCCCCTGACGTAGTGAGCAATGAGCTTGAGTGAAGCATTTGATAGCAATTGTAGATAGAAAGCTCCAAAGTAAAGATATGGCATAATGAGCCAGCACCAAACAAGATAAAATATGCAGCATAAACACTCCTCATTAATTGAATTTATGTAAGTCCAAGATAATTGAAAAACTCAAAATAAAATGCAATAACTTGAAGGATTGAGATGCTTTAGCTTACAGAACTAATGTACTGCTGATACGGCTAATGCCGAAGTTTCACCAATTAGAAACAAGCATTTTACATAACTACATATAAAATATGTGCCTTACTAGGACTTTAATTAACAGAATGAATTGAATGAAAAAAGCAAGCAAGGAAACAGAAAATCGAAGAATTTTTTCTGAAAAGCAGAATACCTTTTTAGTGCATTTTCAACTACAAGATAACGACACCTGGTCTTTTTAATGGAATAAAAAAAAATTATTTGAGAAACTAAAAGATGAACACAGTTGTTAACATCTTTATCCTTACTATCAACCCACTTCCACAGTCCCTAACACCAGAATGTCACTGGAAACCATTGAATCTTTCTCTCTCCAGAATCACCACATTCTTTCTCAAAACACAGCAGCAGAAGACCAGAGAAAAATTTTTTTTTTTACCTTTCCTATCCAATTTTCTCCTATAATCCTATAATTTTCCTATCCAATCTTCTTTTTCAAATGGAAGAAATTTTATCACACAAAGGCTTCTATCTCTATCCCAAAGGTAGGATGAACACCTTTAAAGAAACACTGACACAATTTTTAAAAATACTCAACTTTGAAAGATTATAAACAGATTCCTAAAAGGGAGTGAGTAACTCTTGTAGGGCAAGATCCATTCTGAGCTTTTTCAATTTATCCTTCTCATTGGAAGGCTTCAATCTCAGACAAGAATCAAAGGAAAAAAAACAAGTTCAAGTGACTGACTGAAATAATGCAATACATAGTAAGAACAAACTACTCAATCTAAATTTATGTTTTACAAAATTCCTAGGAGCTGATAGGCTTTCTGGGTGTAGGAACTGAAAAACTGGTAATACACAGGATTCTCACCTGGTTGAGGATAACTTTGATGACCAGAAGCAGTTTGGGGAGGCCTTGGACACTGCCAATGGAAAGCCTCAGACCAAAACGAACCGCAGCTGCCAAAGAAGAAAAAAGCAGCTCCAACCCAGGTTCCCCATCCCTCTGTTCTAGCAGCGGTTTCAGACACCATTTAAGCCATTTCAGAAGAGATCCAGAAGCTAATGTGGTTAAGTAGAATATCCCAAAGCACATGGGATCAACAGAAAAAAGCTTTTATCCCTCTGATACCAGTGAGCAGTAACAAAGGCTTATTTCAGCCCATATTTTTTCTCAACAGCACTAAAAGAACACTTCATCAGACTTCTCACCAGCACAGACAAGAGGTGGGACAAGTGCCAGGCTATTTCAATCCATCAGTCTTCCATTAGGTAGATAATCCTGGAATGATTACGTCTTTCATCTAGTGACAGACTTGGAGGAATAAAGGCTTAATTTTGTTCCAAGGCATGAAGGATTTAAATTGAAATGAGACTGGAAGGTAATAAATTCCAAGGAGCAAGGAGATGACTAACTACAAGAGTGTATCTAGCAGACATGCATTCTTAAGTTCTCTCAAGACCACTCCAGTGTAAGAACTTCGCACTCTAATCACACTCTCTGGTCATTCACTGCTTTGGCATCATCTGAAATCCACACTTACAAAGCAGTGTGTAAAATGCAGGTTGCACAATCTGCTGGTATCAGAATGATCACAAACACTCATCTTGGAACACTCAGAGAGAGCTGTTACATCATCAACTATGTGCCCAGAGAGACACAAGTACTCTAGAAGTCAACACCTTCTACCTTGCCCACCATTCAACAGAGCACAGCAGGAGTCGAGGAATGATTTTAAACAAACATTTTTTAGAGACACCATGGAGCTGCTGCATACATCCAAAAGCATGGGGACATAAAATTTCTAGAAACAAAACCATGTCAGGAACACAGGCTGCACATGAGTAAAAATGAAGGCCTTCCTTTCCTATCTCTGAATTCCACTTCCTGAAGACTAAGTGAAATTTTTTCTTTCTGTGTAAAACAAAGAATTATATAAATAATTTTAAAAGGTGGCAAACATTTTGACGGAAGCATATGGCTACTACAGCTTAATTAATTTTATTTTAAAGAATATAAATGTTCAAACTTCCAGATGCTCTTGCAGATAATAGGATAAAAATAATTGCCTTATTCCTCTTACTCCTTCAAATCTGAATCATTACATTAAGCAAGATTTTTAGCCTCAGAAATCAATTAGTTTATTGCAATTGATTTCATATTGTGCTCAAAAAATATCCACCAAATTACCAGTGTGTATTTCTCAAAGATGCCCAAGTATTCACGTGCTCCACAACCATGTATTTTACTGGGTGACAGCACTTGGAGAGAAGTGAAGTGTTGCTCCATTGCACCACACTTTCTAACATCAAGTTCTTAAAACTCAAAGAAGTTTCAAAGCCTTTCCACTTTTCTGAAACACTAAGGCTAACATGTTCCCATGTTACACTGGCATAGTATATTCTCATGCAAGATGCTCATGCCACTGAAGCCACCTGTAACAATACATCAAAGATGTGACTTTTCAGATTGTCAGTCAGTAAACAGAAGACCATGGAAGACCAAATTAATGTATATCTGGGTGGACTGTAAAAAGGCAGAATTTCTTAACCCATGAAGTCCTAAGAGCCCAAACCCATCTGTTTTTGCAGTCTGAACCTCTGTGCACACACATTCAAAAATTATGGATACAATAGTCAGATTATTCAAAATTTAAATCCTCTTTGTACTTAATTCAGCTCAAAACAAGCTCAATTACAAATGTTACTGTTTCAGAATGAACAAAGTTACTCTGGAGCCTGTAGGAGAAAACTGCCAAGGCTAAGTCTTCTGCAGTCTAAGATGCCTCTGGTTGTTCTTCATACAATCATACAACTGATCCAAATTACAAACAGAACAGATAACAGATAAGGCTTAAACTTGTTTATTGCCTTGTAATAAACAGCATTTCTGACTTTAACCTGGACACCACCAGGCAAAAAAATAATTATTATTTTTCTGCTGGATTCTACCTAAAGTATTAGAAAAAGCTATAAAGATAAAGTATTACAAAACCATAACAGAAAAAACATGAATGGCAGTATACATCACTGATAAAGGACAGCATGCTTTATGAAGGAAAACAAGCATTTTTGCCATAAACAACTGATCTAGCACTTAGCACCTGTAACTCTGTTCAGAAGACATGCCACTTACTGATTCTTACTACCTGAAAATATAAACAAAAAAATTCAAGCTCTTTTATATTGATTATAGTAGTTCCTGATGCAATGCACAGACATCTTTGCAACTGTATACAGAAATAGTAGAACAGTCTCTGTACTGAAAATCTTAGGATCTAAAACAAGAAGGACAGATAAGGGCAAGAGGGACTCTCCCAAAGACAGTATAAGAGGAAAACAATGATTTCAGTAACTTCAACTAGATATCAAAATCTTATTTACAAAAATTGAAGTGTTACAATGAACTAAGTTGTTCCATATTCCCTTCTGCAGAAATGACCTAAATTTGATAATGAAAATTCATTGTGAGCTTGCTCCTTTCAAAGATACTACTCAAGGCAAATCTTACACTGCCACACAAGTAAATCCCTTAGGGATGCAAGTAAAATAATTCTTACTAACTTCAGCTGCCTTCTGTTGGACAGTTATTGATCCTCTTCTGATAACATTTCTTTTTTTAATTTTCTATGAATCAAGTAGAAAGCAATCCAATCTTCCTTTTGAGGAAAATCTTATTGGTTTTCTCATTGCTTTAATTTTTGAAAAGCATACCAGAGAACTGTCTAAAGGACCTAATCCCTGCTAACATCACACAACAGTGTCAAAGAAGAAAAAGAAGTATTTTTCCTCTATATGGCTCTTCAGTCAGAGCAAAGGTTTTATTAAAGAAGAAATGAAAACATTACAAGGATTATACAAAGAGATTTGCTGGAGTAATGAATCAAATAACCTTATAATCATATTAATGAAGCATGTAATTTCTAACAAAAATGGTTTTGCTCTTTGGTTGCCAGAACCTAAGATTCATCCAAATATTCTACCTATATGTATGTAAAAGTCAGTCATAACAGGTGGAATCCTTCACAACCTCATTGGACATGTGAGAGTCATTGCTCAAGATAACAAAACAGTATTTTGGATAAAACCACATCTGCTTTTCTTAATATTCCGGTTCTACTTAAAAAACCAGAATTTTTTGAGATTTATTAGGTTTAACTCACAACACACCTGCTCTATTACTATCACTATGTTATGGACAAAAATAAACACAGCTAAATTCATACTCATCAGAAACACTCTCTAGCATATCCCCAAAAAATATGATTTTTTTAAACTGTTATCTTATCTAAAAGAAAAACCTTTTTTTCCCCCCTCCCCAAAAACAGTGGGAAAATGTATTTTAGATTTTAGACAAACCTTGCCAACAGGAACATTCTTAACATCTTCCACAAAGACAACTTCCCTCAGAGACCACTGTTCTTCATTCACTT
The DNA here is from genome assembly GCF_009819655.1 of Sylvia atricapilla. Lineage (NCBI taxonomy): Eukaryota > Metazoa > Chordata > Aves > Passeriformes > Sylviidae > Sylvia > Sylvia atricapilla. The sequence goes on from NC_089140.1 coordinate 132,592,492, forward strand.
TCTCCTCCTCTTTCGGGGCAGGAGTAGATCGTCGTCGCTCTGAGACAAAAAAGTTATTACCAAAAAGAAAGACCTGACATCCTTAATCAAAGCATCAAAATACAATGTTCAGTAAATGGCAAACCTTTCCCTCCAAAACATTATCAGCAGTCAAATGTAGAAATTAACAAGCAGTTAACAAGAATACAGCCTTAAGAGTCAGAGTTATCTAACAAGTATATCATGTCACTTTCATGGTTTTCTATGGATTTGGAACTAATGAAGCCTACATAACAAGCAAAGCAATTTTTAAAGGTATTTCAGAAAAGTAATAAGACTACATTTTTTTTTTAAATTTTAAATAATACAGTTACTAGAATCCAAACAATTAAAATACAAGGAACAAGCCCTGTATTGGTAGGGCTCACATACTCATGCTGAGAGTAAAATGACTGACACTGTGAGACCATTCAGTCATCCCTGACACAGTGCTTTATATCAACCTTACAAATCTTGGCAAACTTCTGGAAGAATAGCAAATGAGGCAGAAAATAACTATTTGGGCTAATGGCAACTTCAATAGAGTTAGACTTGCTGCAGACCACACTCAGAATCAAATCTAAATACATAACATGGCTAAATTAACACTGACAAGAACTTTTAATCTTCCAAGTTGAGTATGTAGTGTAATCAATACTATCAACATATTTAAAGTAAGAAGCAGAGAACTTCTAAGCTAATTGCACAGTTAACTTCAAACACTAGTTCAAAAGCCATGGCAAAGCTGTAGTCAGTAGAAAATTACAGCTGCATGAACTGCAAAAGAAATCAATAGTAAAAAGACTTCTAGTAAAATTAGTGAGTACTGCAGATCTGAGCAGATGAGATTCTCAGTCACTGCACAAGGCCGTCTGAGTCTTTAGGTCAATGCTTCTTGAAACTGCAGTTTGTGAACAATTAGAAAAAAAAGCTGCAGTGAGAAGATTTCTCCAAATGATGGCATTATAATTACATTTTATAAATTTTTGTGTTTAACTTGAGAGAAAAAACTGCTTAAGGAATCCAGTTACACAAATTTGGATGTCACCTTTCAGGTTTTTTAAGCACAACTTGTACTATGAAACTTCCCTGACTGCTTTTGTAAGTTAGTAAAAAATATCTCGTTTGAGACATTTTCTGTAAGAGATTCATACTGCTTTCTGCATTGACTTCCTACAAGGCAAGCTGTTCAGCAGCAGCTTAACCTTTAAAGAAGTTTTCCAAAACAAGTTCAACTTCTGAGCTGCAAAGAAACTCATTATCACACTGCAATTAAAAATAAATTTACCTTCAGAATTTCCTCTTGATCACCTCCTGAAAGATACTTTTGATTCTGGGAACTGTTATGCTTGTGCAGAGACACTTTACATCAAGGAGTCACTGCTTATACATTTAGTTAACACTGACAATTCACAGATTATTCAAAGTCTATTACAAAAGCCTTTATCTATATTGCAGTACAGACTGAAAGACCAAAGGATTCTGAAATTAGTACAGAATCACCGTAGACCTGCCTTTTATGGAAACATCTATACAGTTAATGGAAACATCTGTACAGTTACTAAAGTTTACTCTGAGGTACACATTACTTACTATATGGCATTGATGCACTGCTTGCTATTGAAGATGCATCACTACAAGTGGAAGCTGGGGATGGTGGAGGACCCATCTCAGTTTTCACTGGTTCCTGTTTGCTTTCAGGTCTAGAATAAAAGTTAGTACTTAGAATGAAGGAAGAAAAAAGTGAAATCTTTTCTGTGACAATGGACAAAGAGACAGTGTATCCCAGCATTGTTCCTTTAATAATACCATACAGAAGTAACTCCACACTTGTGAACAACCACCCTTAACTGACAAGGTGATAAATCTTGAAGTTGGGGATAGTGCAATGCTGCTTAATCAGGGATTGGCTTTTTAACATTAACTGAGCACAGATACACTACTACAGAAAATAAACATGATGAGGTTCATTTGAGGAAAGAAAGTTATTAGCTTTATACAGTAACCTGAAACTCCGGAAATGCTAAACATTTTTAAGCTTTACTTGAAATTGTTTAAATCTGTTTTAAGAAACATTTAAATGGCAACTGCCAACCCCCAACATTTTTTTTCCAAAGGGGCTGAAACAGATCTTTTTAATTTCATGAAGAGCCAGGAAACAGCTGGTTCCATTTTCAACTATTAAAATACAAAATCTTAGAAACTTTATGAAACACTGTAGGCCAAACTTTCATTTAATACTCCTCCTGCATTTCACATGTACACAGTGCTTTCACATAAGTGAGACACCTCTCCTGCACTGAGCATTTCTGCACATCTAGCCAAGTTTACAAGAAACCTAGTACCTTATAAAGACGGCAAAATTTTCAAAATTATAAAAATCTGACCTTCCTTTTCCATTATTACACCCCAGTTCAAGAGAGTGTAAAATAAACAATCTGTGTGTATGAACACGTGTTCCCCACACTTACTTTGCCTCTGTTGTTTTGCTGGCTTTCTCCATGCTCTTCAAGCTCTCAGGGGACCGAAGCTGAAAGCGACAGCTGTCATTCATGTTCCAAACAGATTCCATTAGCACACCAACTTTAGGAATTCCAGCACTGATTGAAAAAGCAACTGCTCCAGCATGATAGAGGGGGTTATTTCTTAAACACACCTACAGATAGAAATATTTATTTCTATGAGAAAAATGAACTCTACTGAGAGAAATCATACGTACATTATTTTCTTGATGGCATATGTAGTAGTCAAAATAGAAAACTTAGAGAATCAGGTAAAGAGGAAAGCCAGCATTATGTACACAAAAAGAAGCTGTTGTGCAATTCACAGCTGAAAGCAACAGCTTTAGCAATGAAACTGTTCAACATATAATATTTATGTGCTCAACCACAAAAGGAACAATTAATTCAATAACAGAGACTCATCACAGCGTCAGTTAGAATGGTCTTGGAACCAAAAGAAATGTGCTCCTTGGGAAAGAGCTGCTTTGTCTCATATTAATTCTAATACTAATAAAAAATATCCCCTGTACTTCTTATTAGCCTTTTTGGCAAAGGCTTCAAACCAAACGTCTACCACACTGCATAAACAAATCAAACCCAGACATTAATACTGTAAGCATTTAAATACCTAATTATTTACAAAGCTATTTGTTCTATTGGGAATTGAATTTCTATACCTACTTTATCTCAAAATATAGAATCAATAGGTAAGTTAAAACTACTTTGCATGAGTACAGCTCATTCTTCTGTGCAGCAAGTCATACTTGTACAACAGTAAACACCAACAGAACACAGCCCCTTACAGCCTTATAATTCAAACATACTATTTTAATTTCACATTATTACTATCACTTCTGTGCATAACTTTTTGTGCTAATTAATTTTGTTGTGGTTTTTTTTTTTTTTTTTTTTTAAGAGCACATTGTAAACTTATCATACAGCATGGTAAAAGTGCCACGGGTGACAGCTGTACTTGCCTGGGTTCCAACAGTTATGTTTGGCATAGAGGAAATACCAGCACTAGACTTCGGCTTTTTGTTTTTTGCTCTGGCCTTTTCCAGCATTTTCTTCCTTTGGCTGAAAGGAACTACACCCCTGTGGAAAAATGCATGTTATTTTAAAAAGGCTGTGAAAGAAAACCTTTGTTCAGTACTTTGAATAGTTTATTCCTTCTGCTTAATGTAATCATGAGCAAACATTCAAGTGTGTGTGCCACCTTCTCCAAAATCACTAAGCACTGCAGAAATGTTATCTTTTTCCATATGCACCCTCACTTCCCAAATTCATCTCGACTACCCCAATTTATATGGAGGAGGAGGAAGAGGCAGAGCACATGAGTAATTTCACTGCCAAATGGCTTTCCTTCCAGCCTGAAATGCTGCAAAACCTGTCACAAGTGGTATACTCTTGTCACAGTTTTCAAGATGCTGACTGCCTCTCTGAACCTGGGGATATCTCTCCCATAACTAGTGATAATTTCCAGAATTTGCAATCTTTGGGGAACATGATTCTTGTTTACATTCCAAAAGCCTCACTTTCTCTCTGGGTACGTGGCTGAAGGAGTCTGAGACTCTTATAACAGACTTTCACTGCAAGAGGGGGAAAAACACACATCTTGTGTAATTGGATCAACTCAGTTTAGCTGAAAATCATGCCTGCATACATAGTTAAGCATGCTTATTATTTTGATACTTCATATTTTAGTCAATGGCTTATACAGTTAAAAGCCTCTATTCAAGAAGCTTCTTCATGTTAAGTAAAAGGTAAAAAGCGTCAGTCCTGTGAAAGACTAGACATTGAAATCCTGTCTCATGTACTACAGAACACAGTAACTAAGAATACCAACAGTAAGAGAAGCTTCTGTCTGCATCAATCTCGTAACATAAAAACACCACAGCTGACATTTAATCAGCAAAAGGCATTACATCATAAATTGCTTTCCAAAGACTACTTGTGAATGCTTATAAGTATTTTTGTATTTTGCACCGATTATTTCAGTAAATATGGAAGGTTCTAATAGCCAAGTATCTCCAATGCTATGGGTTAGCAGTTTCTATACAAAGAGTAATTAATATGTGCCATGTTATAATGAAAGAGCCAAGAACCAGAAGTTTTTAAGTTTAGCTACAAGTCAACTAAAATTAAAATAATTTAATGAGAAAGATGTTTCATACAATTTATTTTCAATGATCTCATTTTCAGCTCATCATCAAGTACTTAACTCATCCATGCATCAAGAACTTTAGGCATGATACTTAATGACTCCTGACACGCAGAAAAATAATGCTTACTCATAAAAAATAATTACTCAATGAATTCACTTAATCTAGAAACTCATTTCAGAGCCTTTTTGGAAGCATTACTTTTGAGGGTTTGTTTTTTGCTTTGTTTCGTTTGGGTTTTTTCAGGATAGGCTTCTTAATCATGAATTTGTTAGTTAAAACACTTTAACTAACACTTAATAATTTATGTTTGAAAGGGTTATATTTTAACAACAAACTCCAGAGGGAGCATTTGATGTTATTTCTCCCTTCTTTAAGATTAAGACCACACACTAACAGACCAAATCTTCTAACAGAGCCAGACAGAGGAACATCGACCTCACATATGGGTAAGTTTGCCCCATAATACATACATAATCTGAAAAATACCCAAAAGGCATAGAGAAGATTATTCTCTGATCCTATGCAGTACTGATACACCTGAATGCTAAAGCATTTACACACATCTCCTAAAATAACATCTTATTCTGTTAAAGATGTTATATCTGGATCCAAAAGCTTTAGGCATTAAAAAAACAAGAAAGAAATATATTTTATAAATGGAACCTAAGATCAAGTGCAGATTTACCAAACTCAGAACAATGGTGGTTCAGTAGTTTTGCAACGCTTCTCAGAGCCAGAGGCATGAAGACATCCAGAGCATCTACCGTTGTACACAAACACAGTATTTACTTACCACCAATACAAGTTGTTCTCTAGTTGAGCACACGTGTAAAGAGCACAACAATGTAAAGAAACAATCCGTTCTCCCTGAAGCTCTGAGTATGTCTGGGCTGTGTGTTCTAATTTAGAGGCTACGGAGCTTAAAGTTTCATCTACCCATGTAGCAACCTAAGAAAGAAGGAACGAAAGAACAGAGAAGGTAGAGGAAAAATAAGAAAAAGAAAAGTTGCACATCAGTTGCATCTTTCATGTAATACTTACTAGTTTTGAAAGGGGGAAAAAAAATGCATCACAACACAAAGAAACAATTCTACCCTTTGGAAATTGATCCCCTACCATCTTTTCTTTCCCCAAAAGAGAGCTTTTCAGAATTGTTTTCCCCTCTATTTCCAGTCCTCAACCTTTACAAAAAAGGATGGGGAAAAAAAAAAAAAGGAGAAACCTGTCATAAAGTATATGGACATGTTAGTGTCTTTACCAAATATGTTTCAAGTTCACTCTAACTGGGATGAAAAGCATAATTAGCTAACTTATGTTTTACATCACTGCAAGCTTCGGTGTCCTTAATTTTTCTACTAAATCTCTACAGAACATTAACAAGCTTCCCTATTTTCAAACCAGTCAGTTTCTACTGTAACAGCAAAAAGTCAAGCGTTTCAGATACAGTTCTTGCATTTCTAAAAAACATCAGATAGGGAGGAAAAGAAAGGAATGAGGAATGAATTAAGTACTTTCCACTGCAGATGAAGCTGAAAAAATAACTTCTCTCTAATATACTGCAAGCAATTGAAAAAACCCAGCTTTGTCAAACTCAGCAACCAGCAAACATTTCATACCTTGTTATTTTCCGTGGCAACAGTTGCTCTAATACTATTTGCAGAAAGGAGCACAATCTTTTCATTGGTTAACCCCAAGAACATGGCTCGTGGATGATGTAGCGAAGGATTCTTTAGAAACAAAAAGGTCTTTTAGATATTCAAAGCAAATAAATAATTCGGAAGGGGAATATTGAAAGCTATCCAGTACCTGTGCATTTCTGTAAGGCTCTGATTCACTCCACTTCCACTGATAGAGTTCTCCTTTACTGCTAACAGCCACGAGCTCAGAATATAGAGCTCCGATAGAAATAAACTTTGTTCCATCCTACAAACACAGAAATACAAAGTCTAAAACCACAATATTATAAATGCATCTATAAAAACATATAAATGCAAAAAAATGAACTTGTAATTTGTTTTTTTTTTTCAGAGCATCCATGAATGTTGAAGCTGAAAATAAAGATATATCCAGATTGTCTCACTATCAGCATGCCCCCACACACACAATACATCACTGTTTCTGATGAAGTGGGGGAAAAAAGAAAGGTATTATTTCCCTGAACTTTAGCAATAGCATATACATGGCAATTAACCTGGACAGTTTATTAAGAGCTTAAATGCTGCTTTAAAAACACAACACGGCTCAGAAAATTAGAAATGAGAAGATCTCTTGACTTGCAACATTCAAAAAAATTTCTCTGAAATTTTGTCTGTTCAAAATTAACAAAAAAGCAACATAATTCTACGATTCCACTGCTAAGTATAGTCAGGAAGATATCTTCCAAGCCACCCAAGAAATCAATTATTAAATTCACTGTTTCATCACTTAAACAATTCTTATCTTTCACTTCTGGATGTAGGTAACTGCAAACAACGTCAAGTTTTAAAAAAAATCTGTATGCTATGTCTCAATAATGCATCATTATGCCCTGACGTGCTGGAAAAGTTTCTAATTATTAGTTATTCCTCTTGCCCTTTTCTCTTTAACATCTTATGAAAACTCATCTGGTATCTTTCTACTATTTATGTAGCATCACTTCATTCATTTGCTTCATCCTGTACCTACAGGGACCTCACAGGTCTGATTTCCTCCCTCTTAGCTTGGTTTTTGTATCAGTGTTGCTGCAACTATGCAATGGCACAACCCCACTTCTGCAAATTCCTGCTCCTCTTTGCATCAAAATGGATCTCAAACTACAGAGAATTTGAGTGATTTCACAAAACATTCAATTTACTGAGAAACATTTGTAATGTTTCACTGCTCCTCAGCAAGTGCAACTATAGGACAAACATGTTCTTTCTGAAGCTCCTTACTCCTAATACCTCAATTTTTTCTTCTACTTACAGCTTCACAAAAAATGAAAAAAAAATCCCCAAAACAAACTAGTATAAAATCAAATGCTGTCTTATACAGCTACAGATCTGAGAGAGAGGTACATGATATCTAACTCTTCTCTGCAGTAGTTATCTCCCAGATACGTACCTTTAACTGACTCTCAGATTACAATACACCACATTTAAGTACTTCAGACATCTAAGGGGAAACTGAACTCAGTCAGCCATTTAAAAAATCCCACTATCCAGTACATTTACCTGTACTCTAAATTAGGAGACTTTTCGCCAGGGAAGTTTAAAAGCGGAAACATTTTTAGTTTCATAAGTCTGGATTTACACTATTTCTTTACTGTTTTCATGCCCAGAAGTGTGCATTCCAAAAGGTGTGAGTGTGTCCTTGAGTGACACAGGATTCATTCAGTACAGCTCTTACCAAATGCTCACCAGTATTTAGGGAAAAGAAAAGCAGAAGGAGGAAAAGACAGAAGGGATCACAAGCAAATCTCTTTTATACCCTGATAAGAGTCTCTACAATTAGTTAAATAATTAGAGAACTATTTTGTTCTGGAGGGCATCTACCAACACAGCACAGAAGTAACACAAATACTAACCCACATCATGATTATTAATACATGTCGTAGCATAAACATTGCACATTCTGAGAAAGAACTCTCATCAGAACCTACTGTAGTCTAATGAGATGCATCTACTTCATCAGCATAGATGAATCTCCAAAAGTTAGCTGGCCAAGTGCCTCAGAGTTAAGTATGGAAAGTAATTAATTTTGCTCCAAGACACTCTCATTTTGACTTTTCATCTTGCGAACATATCTTTTAAAAACAAACAGCTTTCACCAGAAGCTGAATATTAGAGAGACCTGCCAATCAAATTTTTTCTCTCCCTTCCATCAAAATATTAGCAGTTGTGACCTAAGTGTTTCAGGACCCATGCTACATTGACGTCCAGAGGGCCATTCAACCAACTGCCCAAAGATACAAAAACAACACAACAGCTCTGTTTCTGTAAATCTGAGACTTGTGTTCAACTACAAATTCTGATTTCAGACCAGAGAAATTAACACACTTGAAGATGATGCAGACTACTGACAAAATCTTAGTATCTCAACAGCTAAGCAGAACATATCCACTTGAAAAAACCGAAGGCTTTGTTTGAACCTAAATTACAGACAAGCAGGGAAAAACCAGCCATACTTGCCATTACTACACTGCAGATACACACGGCTCTGATACAGGTGGCACAAGGTTGATACAGTGCACGTGTAGACTGACAGTACTACAGTGTAACAATATTGGAAATATCAGAAGAATGTACTCATTAATTTAGATTCCTGAGCAGCTGATTTGATGGAGAAAACTCAGTACCTAAGCAGCATGTCTATACACCCTCAGTCTCAGATTGCTGGTGAAAGTGATGCATTTGGGAACACTATCAGCTTTCCTGCCTCTCAGGTTGGTACTTCACCTCCCACAAACAAAAGTTAACCACCCTCATCACAGCCTTCTACAGAGGTCTGTCCCAAATGCTAAAGGTCAAAATAATAAAAAATTAAGGGAAAATATTTGCAAATATGACTAGTTCTCTTGTAGTGGTTTCTTGTGTGCTTTAACTTGCCCCCTAGACTACTGTCTTTTCCATTAACCTTTCAAGACCTCCTTCCTATTTTCCAAAATGGAAGAAACATCTGAACTGACTTCTCTGCTAAACCACCTCCCTCAGGATTTTCACTTTGAAGAATTTCTGTTGGAAAATACCACCAACAAATATTTACACTGGATTTACAGCAGGAAAGACACGGAATCATTTCTTATGAATGTTCAGCTGAAGGAAATGATTAGAAAGTTTAATTACTTTTGAATTAAAAATGGAAGGCCTTTCCAGTAAGACACCTTCATTTAACTGGCAGCCCGGAAGCTGGAGTTTATATGACTGCATATGCAAACAGGTAAGTGGGAAGAAGTTCAGTATATATAAACTGCACAGGCATACAGTTAGAGATCACAGCAAAACAAACAAAAAAATACCAGTAATAATGGCCATAGTAACATTACCAAAACACAGATGATGAGTCAGTATTCCAAATCGAAACTACATTTATTTTTGATGTTAAATTCATGAAACATCTCTCTACATAAGCCAGATTTTATCATTCTAAACTAGGGGGACAAAAGCTGCCAACTTGCACTGCCAGAGAAGTTAAACATTACTAGATGAGGGAAAACAACAACGACGACAAAGCCAAAACAAACAAAAACCACTTTAGACAAAAGATCTGATAGAAAGCAACTACTAGACAAACATTCTTTTTCAGTCTCTTAATTACTCAGCTTGAATGCCCAAAAGAAGACAATAGCATTTAAAGTCAAGCTGCCGTTAGAAGAAATAAGCATCCACATTCACCTCTGTTTTCAAACTTTCTAACTAGATTTAGTCTGAAATAAACAGACACACAGAAAAAGAAAGCGTGGCAGATCAAAAAAGTAACCTCACAGATCCTGTGGACAGACAGAAATGGGAACACTGAACCAAGTCAATAAAATTTGGTCTACTAAACATAGATGATCACTTCCATTCTTACGAAGTTTTTTGGTTTGGTTGGTTGGTTTGGGTTTTGTTTTATTTTATCTAGGTTTTCAGAAACTCATCTCCACAAACATCTAGGTAATCCATAATGACAGTGACCACAGATACTCAATTACCAACATATAGCTGGTGTTTCTACTACTTTTATCTCCTGCAGTAATTACTTCTTGCCTTTAAAATGGAATTAAGGTTACAAAGAAAAACAAATCAAAGCCAAAGAATTTTGAAGGAGCAACCAAGTTACTGATCAACCCAAAACACAACTGCAAATAAATGCAAATTTTTACCACTGTAGTTTAAAAGCCCAAACTCAAACTGAAAGTATCTCTAGCAATAATCATGCTTATTGAAAAATGTTTCCTTGATGAAGCATAGTTTAGATTGTTTCATGAATTTCCTCCTGCAAACTAAATGCTTTGAGCACCCAAATAAACAAAAGAAAGAAAACACAAAACCCCAAGCCTTATGATCTACAGCAGTATCTTGAAAATACACAGAGAATAAAATTAAAACACTAGTAACAGAATTGCAGCTATAAGGGTGTCATTAACTACATGGAATTTAACTAAATGCATAATAAGGAACATGCTTTATTACATTATCTCACAAAACTAAATGTGATAGTCAAAAAGGCAACTCACAGTATTTATTCAGAAAAAAATAAACAGCTCTATTGCATTACATGTAAATAATAGATGAAAAAAATTCCATACCTTATCTGGCCACCACTGCAAGTCTTCTCCTAAAGAAACAGGACTTTGAACAGGTGTATTCTTCTTGTCCAGGTTTGGCTCCCCTTCCTTACTTGTTGAGCCTCTTTCATTATCAAATGAGGCTCCATCAAGCCACCTTCGTTCACGCAAACGTAAAACGGACTCACGTTCACGCAACAGCTCAGAGTCTCTCTCTAAGGGAAGAAGGAGAACTGGTATGCAATTGGGTCACACCAGTGGGATAAAAGTAAGCCACTCTCTAGTAAAGACCCTTCAGGATGCAACTAACAGCAGTTAATCTACTCACACAGATTAAAAATATAGTCCTGACATGCAACATTCAATACATTAACTCTATCAAGAATACGTACTTTAGAATTACTCAACATAAAATAAGATAGAAATAAGGGCTTATAGTTTTGTACACTATGAAAAATGCTAGTGAAATTTCACTTACATCATAAGAGGCCAAACACATTTAACATTTCTATTTAATGTTTTCTAGTACAATATGCAGTTTTGTAGTTTTATCAATGTAGTTACAACAATAAGAGTCTTAAGTCTATACAGTCTGTCAGATAGCTTTATGCAAACCAAAAAAGAGTATTTATTAGAGAGTTTCATAGCAACTTTCCCATAAAAAACAGTAATTTGAAAAGGTTGAAGAAAGCAAGCATTAAAAAAAGCTCTCATACATGTTTGATAATCCAACCCCTTTCATTTAAAGCAATAATCTATAGGACTGGATTTAATAAATTCAAGTGTATCTGCTTTGAGTAGATTAAATGAAAACTATTCAAGAGTCAGACAAGTTTTTAAAAGGATCCTCACAGGAAAATGGTCCTTACCAAAATGCTTCCCCTCCAACTGGCCTATAAACTGTCTAAAGCCAGTACTCTGCAGTTCGCTCATGCAGAAAAATTTTTTTTAATCAGGTAATCAAACTAGCTTTGCACAAGTCAACTATGCATGGAAAATAAGCACTATAAAATTCGTGGTAACGCCTTATATAGAATAACCTTAGGAAAGGAAAAACAAGGAGGAATTTAGAAGGAGTTATGTCAGATGCTGAATATTCGCACATGCACATAAAGGCATTTAACCTACAAAGTACCTCCCTTATGCTCACAAAAATCAACCAGAATTACATATATGAGATGACTGCATTATTATATCATAGTTTCAATGGATTACGCCAAGTCTTGGGTGTTTTGCTGTATTAGACAAATGGGAAAGTTTTTACATAAGCCAAACACAACAGCCTGTCTTACAGATCATGTAAGTGCTGTACTTACTTTCTAGCAAACATCACACTAACCCCTGACTAATAATTTTGTAACAGGAACTTACACGTTCAGCAATTAATATAATAAAATATGTTCAGGAAAGGCAACAAAACTATACTAAATAAACAATCACACCAGAGGTTGGATTAACAGTTTGAAAACACTAGGTATTTGTGGCAACAGCCTCAAAAAGATAAGAAATTGCTGCATGGTCCTTTATAAATCTTTCAAGTGTATAATGCTTAAAAGAAAAAATGCCCTAACACTCCTCAAGGAGCTTTTTTTATCACCTGCCAATAGTTCTCCTTATCCAACTATAAAAATGCTTCAAAAAGGTAAAATATAGATTTCTTCTCTCTCCTTATTATCTAAAGTTTCTCTTTCCATAAAGATAACTTCTGTCATGGAACAACTAAAGAAATGTGAAGAACAGTGTACAAAGAGCAACCCAAAAGAAAGAAAGAAGAAGAAAAGAAAAAAAAAAGTATTAAGAATGCTGCATGTCATTGATTATTACTAATATTTGAGCCAAATTATATATTTGTAATGCAATCTATGTATTAGTAGGTACATACACTACAGTTTAAAATAAACTTAACATGCAATAATTTTATAACACCTTGCAACACCAATGGTCAACAATTATATTTAAAATATTTGACTGCTAATGTTCTTGCAGAACTTACCTGCTAATAGTCAGAACTCATTAATAATTTTGATGAGCAACAGTTCTACTTGTCTACTCTGCATCTGACAACACATCACAGTCTACTTTCACATTAAATCAGCATCTAAACCACCAGCGTATACTATCACTAGCTTTTCCACAGCAAACTACTTATTACAAAGAAAAAAGGTGCAAAATTACCTCTGGATGAGCCTAGCCTGGAAAGTGATGAGCGCCGAAAGGATGGATAACCAAAGTAACTAATATCTTCTGAAAACATAGCATCAGCATCAATAATGACACTTGGGTGAGCAGAATGTATGTCAGCATCCAGAAGAGACATAAGATCCTCTATAAGAGGAGACAAGGGTCTTAAGTGAATAATCAGCTACTTAAAACATCAGCTAGAGAGACCATCAACTAAACAAATATCAAAACAAACAAAAAAAATTCCTATCTATTAATTGAATTTCTGCTCTTCAGATTCACCAGTGCAAACTCATGTGCCTCCTATGCAACCACATTTACAATCAAGCTTGGTGAACTAGTGAACAAAGCCAGCTTCCCTGCAGAACTGCTCTGTCACTTACCTAAGCACATTTCCCAAACAAGACTTTCCCAAAAACATATTGTTCTGTGTACCAGAAATTCAAACTTTTGACTGTCACTTGAAAGAACAAAGCACTAAAATAAGATAGAGACAAATACACACGTGTCCACACACACTCATGCACGCGATGCAGAACCCCCAAGATGACCTAGAATAAAGGGAGGACAGAGCTGATGGAGAAGGCAGCTTTTGCATAGCCACATCTTTGATGCCAGACTGCATGTTTCTCCATGGAATGTTTCTTTCAGAGAATGATGTACTCATTTAATTCACAAGCTAGCAATTGCATTGCAGCTCTCAATACAAAGCTTTAAATGGTAGCTACAGCAACAACAACAGTTATCTGGAAAAAGCACAATGTTTTAATACCGTGCAGTTTTAAAAAAAAGACCCAACCAAACCAAAAGGTTGAACTTAAATACTGTGACTGCCCTGGCTTCCGGGTTAGAAAACTTGAGTTTCCCTGAAGTAATGATCATCATTAAAACACAAAACAACCTCCTTCCATTAACTGCAATAAAGCTTCTCTCCACACACAAAAGAGGCTACTGGAAATTCACGTGACTTATTGAAGGCCAGCTATATGGACTGTCAGGAAAACTGAACCTGACTACCATCTTGCTAGCAAAGAGCAGTCCTACTTTCCTCCTTTATCCCTGTGGCAAGCACCTCTTTGGGGCAAGGGGGGATTTCTAAATCTACAACTAGTGCATTCTCCTGGCCTGAAACAGAAGTTCACTGGGTATAGAAATAAGGTGGGAAGGGATCTTCAGACTGACTTAATGGAGTAATCAGAGCCCCAAGGGTGGAATTTCACCATATGCTGCAAAGCTGACCAGACCCTACTGCTTGCTGCCAAAGGAAATAGTTCCAACCTTCGCAAACTTTCAAGCAAATCTGACTTAAAAACAAACAAATAAATAAATAAAAATTTTTAAATTATAATTATTAAAAAATCACGCTCCCTAAATTAGATTTCACTAGCCCATACAAGCCCAAAAATCTCACCCCCATGCAAGAGAATTGCAGGATAGTGCCTTCTACCTGCAGGACAACCTCATCTGCTTAAACCACCCGTGAAGCTCATGTGAGGTTGTACACAGACTCCCTTCAGGAAGTCTGGAAGGAGCACGCAGAATTTCTGCACATCTAGTTCTCAGCCTCTATCTCATAAGCATAAAACAAAACAGAGGCCAGAAAACAAGCATTCTTAACAGCTGAATCTGATTATTATGGATCTTTTTCTCAGTGTTTGGAATGAAATGGAGAGAGGAACACAAAGTAGAGGGTATCCAAAACCTGACAAGGAGCCAGGAGTCTGCTCTTAGAGCTGGTATTAACTCATCTCTTAGTTAGGAGTCTGCTCTTATAGCTGGTATTAAGACTTTCACATCCCTGCGCATCAGAATATTCATCCTTGTATTCCTAAACTCTCATCTACAGGAAATGTAATATGTACTACCGACTATCCACAGAAAAACAGCACTGTAAACCAGTGAGCACAGCGGATTCAAGGCAAGACCTACGTAACTGCATTTTGCATTAATTAAGCAATCCACTCAATTGTAGGCTTGCTTCTAAAAGCACACGATTTCTGACTCCATAGTTCACACAGTACACTTTTGGAAGTCATCCATGACAGACTGCTTGGAAATCTTAGAAAATCCACATTTGGCAAACAGGCTCTATCTAAAACAATTCAGATCACTCAGAGTACCCTTACTCCGCCTGCTACTGGGTATTCACAATGATAGAGCTGCAGCACACCTCACCTTCAGTGTCAACTCGTAAGTAACAGACTTTCAGAGCCAGGAACATAGATGAGATTCTGTTGTATTTCCCAGCACTAACATAGTGCTCCCCTCCTCCCACAACCATCTTTTCCTAGGTAAGCTCAAACCCATCCATAGTCTAGCAAGTAGTTCTGATATCTTTTGGTCAGCATCCAGGAAAAAAAAACTACAAAGAACTCTGATCTCTTTCTAGGAACCAAATTGCCCAGTACAGAAAAGAACTTTCCACCCTCATTCAAAATGGACAATACTGGATTTTTTTAAGGTAAGCTACGTGAAAAGCCTCTTGACAGAAAACACATACTAACTTGTGACGCACACACACACACAAACCTTCCACCAGGTCAGGCATCTTGAGTTTAGCTGTGTTTCCAAAACAAAAAGTAAAAATTCAAGCTATCAGACATAAGAACCAAAACTACGTGGGTTTGGGCTAAATACGCATTAAGATGAGTAACGAAATGAAGCCTTTTCTTACCCTCTTATTTCAGCTTCAAATCAGATTTTAATTTTCTTCAAGTATTTCTGAAAGAGATCCCCCTTCTTCCATTTTCTATATCAGCAAAGAAAGGTGCTAAAACCAGTAGGGATAGGAGCCAAATCCACTCCCCTTCAAACATCACTGGAATTTTTTTAGCGCTGTGAAAACACAGATACTGCAAGGCTACATCCAGTTTAAGAATCCAGACTTTAAAAAAAAAAAAATCACCATCAAAAAAACCCCATTCTCTATGTCTTTGTTGTCCTGCTTTTAAGACAAATCCCATGGGATTGTATCACTCATCTTTTGTTATATGTTAGACCAGAATCAGACTGCTCCCTTCAAACCTAGGTGTGATATTTCTGACAAACCTATTTTTGTAAGAAAATATCTATCATTCACTACTAAATACTGTAGAGAATTGGAAGGAAAAGGATATCCAGTTAAGAGGAAGGAAAGAAACAAAACAAAAAAAAAATTTCAATAAACCCCCCTCATTTTCAGTATGCACATAAGCAGAAATACAAAAAACATTATCACCAGATTCATTAACTGAAGGCGTTGCTTAGATCAATTCTGATCTCAAGTAGAGCTCACTTTAAACCTTTTCCCTTAAGGAGGAAATCATAAGTTCTCTCCCCTCTTCTCAGCTGCACACTTTTATGAAGTATTCAAGTATTCAATGTATTCAGTACCTCCTCCTCTTTCAAGTTTAGATTAAATTGGCACAACTGTGACAGTGAAGGGAGAGAAACATTTGTTTTGGTTTCCGAGGAAACTAGGCTAAAACAGAACTCCAGAATTCATTCTTGATAAGATAATATTTATCCAAAATATTACCCAACTTGAAGTTCACAAAAATAGAGGGAAATAAAAACAACTCAACAATAAAGTAAGCCAAACCACCACAACAAAACCACAAAACCCTCCCAACCCCATTATCTAATAGTTTTCCCCAAAGGCAAACCACTGAGCTGATCCTACACTAATCTGCAGTTCCCTCTTCTCCCCTCACTGGAAGCCAGCACAGTAAGTCCTGCTGTGATATCAGCCCATATCTCTTCTCTCCAAAGCAACCTGGATTTTGTCAAACCCACATTTCACAAGCCCTAGATAGAGAGAACCCACTCTACCATGCAGAAGTAACTGAGCAAATATGCACTCCTCTGAAGTACACAAACAACAAAACATTTTAACATCTACAGCATCTCTGATCACAATATTTACAGAATATAAAGCCCGCAGAAATCCTCACAGAGGCTGTTGAGTCTTTCCTGTGCTACATGATCTTGTTCCTGTGCTACATGATCTTGTTCTACATATTTCTACCTTGATTATTTTCCTCATGGATTTGTTATGAAACAAATGAATCCACAGTCCTCTCTGCTAACTATCACAAAACAAAAGAAACAGGACTAGATTAGAGAAGTCAAAAATCAAAGTACACTGGGATCCAAAAATAAACATTTAAGAGACGCTCGTTGACAGCAATCTGTACAGAAAAGTAACGCTCTGCACTTCACTTATGACATTCTCAAGAATTCAAGAAAGATTGTAACATGCTTTTTCCTACCTCAAAAAAAGTCATTGTATAAGGTTTACAATACTAACTGGAACCATCACAAATGATATATTAAGAAATTATGATCCATTAAACAAGAATTCATTAATTTCACAGTACTTGGAAAATATCTCAGCTTATTAATGATTTTATCATTTTTTTTAAATCATATGTAAAGTGCTTTAAAAAAGGTTTCTCTATTTTGGAAAGCTTAGAGAAGTAACCCTTAGATTTAAGGGTCACAAAGCATCAGACATGCAGAAGGCAGAAAGACAAAATTAATATAGCTTTTAATTGAAATGCAAGAGCCTGAAAAGTTCAGAAGCAAATTCTATCTTGTCATTTGCTTTTTTTTGTGCTTGAAATGAAAATCAAAAAGCTTTAAAGCACAATTTGACGTAATTTTAAAAAAGATTTTTTATCTTTCAGAACAAT
This sequence comes from Sylvia atricapilla, assembly GCF_009819655.1. Lineage (NCBI taxonomy): Eukaryota > Metazoa > Chordata > Aves > Passeriformes > Sylviidae > Sylvia > Sylvia atricapilla. The sequence continues at coordinate 132,610,256 of NC_089140.1, forward strand.
AAAAAAGCCTGACAAGTGAATGCATATAACATTTATCAGTTATCCACAGTTTTCTCTGATGATTTTTTAGTTCCAAATGGGCATCCAGAAGTGAGATGACAGGTGAAAGCAGTTTCTAGAGCAAAACACTTTTAAAAAGAGCTATAGGCAACCTTCTCTAACCATGTGGTTTTCCTGAAAACTAGCTTCATCATGTGACACAAGCAAAGCTGGCAATTTCTACTATTCAGTGTTTCAAGAGTAGAGTCATGACAGCATTACCTAGTGTTCAGATAGACTTCTGATCAGTTTCAGATACCAAACTAATTAATTTCTGGGCATAAACTGATTTTCACCCATAAAACTTGGGATAGAGAAGGCATGCACATTCTACAAATCAGAAATTACATCTCTGAAGACTGGTGTTAAGGCAGATCAAGTGTCATTTCAGTCATCATTTCCATGTCTTTTCCCATAAAAATTGGGAAAAAATTAGCCACATTTCTCTGTGGGGTAAAATAGAGGAAAAACCTAATTTTAGGACATTGCAACCCCTTACAGAAATTTACTCTGAACAGGGAGGAACATTTCAAGATTAAGTCAAGGAGAATTTTTTTTTTCTGGACAACCAGTGAGGACAGTGAAACTCTGCACACTACTTTAACCCATCTCAAACACATGAGACTCGCAGACTGCAGAGGAAGCACCTTCAAATAAATGTTACCAGTCACAGGTTGTCAGATGGACCATCTATTAATTAATACTTAGGGTCACAAGGAGTACTCAGAGAACAGTTAATGCTGTAGAAGGCTGGTTAGTGTAGTTAAAAGCAGTAATTTACAGTAGAAGTTCCTAACTGTGATTTATCTTCTGAAGGCCAGCTCTGAAGTAATGCACTTGGGTATGCTTAAGACTAAAAAGTGCTTTGAACACTTAGGATACTTAGGAGAATTTACTTCCTCCAGTGCATCTGTCTCATGCTATTAAGCCGATCACTAAACAATAAGACTGAGATTAAAGACTTTTCACCCCTCTCACCAAAATATTTTGCCATAGAATCAAAAATCAAGATGCTTGACAGATGCAACTAAAACTAGAAGAAGCAAAATGAAATGCAAAGCTTTTGTTGCAGAAATTAAAAAAAAAAACATTCTCTAATCACATGACTGACAAGATAAAGATGGACAAAGCCCATGAACCTTCCTGGTGAACCAGATGAGCAGAAAAAGAACCCAAAAAACCATTTATTAGAAAAAATATCAAAACATCATTTTGACACACAGAAGAAAAGTTACTATGTAGTCAGAGTTCAGATGTGTTCTTTTTGTGCAGTGCAACTAACACAACACTGGATTTGGCTGCTATGTTTTCAAATCTGTTCACGCAGCAAGAAAAGATTGCCTAAATTATTTAGCCAATGCAAAAGAAGATTTGATGTCTTTTATAAAAAGCAATTTTATGGGACAGACTGTATTTCAAAAATAGCTGCACTTGTATTACAGGATTTTGCCATTATAGGTAGAACAGCATTTATAATGGGAACTTGAGATGAAGAATAAATTCTCAATCAAACTGTAACCACTGTAAACTGGTTTGCCTCTATTAAGGCTTTCTGATTTTGAAAAAGCATGTAATTTTTACTCTAAAAACTTGTATAAATATTAAGAATATATGTTAGTAGCAAAAAACATGCAAGTCACTAGAAAGTTTTAGAATTAGCTTTTAAGAGCAAGCCACACAGCAGTCTCAGCATCTCATTGAGCAGCAAAATAGACAAAAGTAATGCTAGTATTACAAAGCCTGGGACCCTAAAAGAAAACGTAACTTTCGTGCCCCCCACAAACAGTATCAACTGTTATTCTTCAGTGGCTATCCTAATCCCTCAAGACATCCCAGTCCATCTTTTGTTTTGTACACCTTTAGATTTGCTCCTACAAGCAAGAATTGTCTTCACTGCGCACCTTGCACAGCACAGAGCTTGCTGTCAATAGTTAAATACAGAAAAATATGAACACATTGGCATTTCTTTATCAAAAGTTGCAGGATACAAACCTCCAGGAAGATATGATTCACTTGCTGTGTCATCCCCATCATCTCCATCTTCATCATCACGACTCAACAAATTATTTACAGCAAGATTTACATCCAGATTTGTTCGCTGGAGTTCTCGAATTATAATACTTCTGGACTTCCCTTGTAAAACAACTTGTGCCTGTAAGGACAGAGTGAATTGGTTACTGGTCATTCTCAGCTCATCAACCACTATTCATCACGCTTCACTCTAAAAGAAGTCTAATAAGAATCAAAAGTCAGTAACAGTACATACAGAAACAGGCATATATCAATTTTTCACAGTACCCTGTACTTGATATCCAGCCTTCTCAGAGTTCCAGTTAGGCCACTGAACTCCAGCTTTGGCACTAAATTTCCTAGTGGAATCTGAGAATCTAATTCTTGGAATTTTTAATGCTGTAGTTAAATAATAAGCAAAATCGGGTTTTGAGAGTGTTCTGTATGTTTCTATAAAAGTGTTTAAACTTAGTATGTCAATCAGCAGAGTTTGCAATCAACTGCTATGCCAAAACTACACCTCAATCCCCATCTTTTACACTGGTTTCTCTTTCCACTGCCCTTCAAACAAAACCGCCTTAATGACTGTTTTTCTCATCATTCTGTTTCTAAAGGTTTTATCAGCAGTTTCTGCAACATTGAAGTTTTTATTAACAAAGTGCAAATGCAGATAAAACCTTCCAAACATCAGATGCAATGAATTTACAAATAAACCAGACAAATTCTGATTTATTCCTCTAAGTCTAGGACTGTTTTCTCAGATTAGCCTCTACAGAATGTCAGAGATGATGAGAGTTTTGAAAGATCACGAACAAAAGAACGCAAGAAACAAGTACCAAGTATTTTCCTAACAGAGTAATAATAAGGTAAGGCACCAAGTTAACTGGTCTGTTGGCAAGCAAAAAAAAAAAAAAAAAAAAAAAAAAGACATTCTAGACATTCTAACAGCACACAAAGGTAAATTTTTGTCATAACGCTCTATCCCACAAGTTTACAGATTTTTGAGACCACCTAGAATCTACAGACCATCTACAAACATCTTTCCCATTGCTTTGCTTTAAAGTTATCTCAAAAATGTTTTAGACACCTTCTGTTTTAAAGAAAAACAAAGTACGCTGTTAAAAAAAATAAAAAAGAAGGTAAAATATCACAGCAAGGGAAGTAAAGCAGATTATCTTTGGCCTAGCAACTAACATCTGTATTGCATATGTCAATCAGCAACCAGTTCTAAGCTAACAGTTAAAATACATTAACTAGTCACATATTTTAAATGTATTCTTTTCTTCAAATATGTTGAAGGAAAATGTTTTAACAGACTTAACAGCTTCTTCAGATTTTAGTGCATTAAAAGGCAAAAGCAGAGCAATTTATACCCAACATTCATAAAAGTCACATTTATGAAAAATTAAGCAGAGGTGTCCATGAAGAAAAATTATCAGTATTTTAAAGAGAATAAATAAATTTTATGTCTTTCATTTACATCTGAAATGGATCACTCCTTATATTAAACATGAAAAAAAAGTCATCTGCCCTCCTTCATTACATTCCTTCAAGAAACTTAGCACTTGATACTATTCTCAAATATTTGATTTTCTCACTAAATCTCCCTTCTGCAAGCAAACATGGCCTTCCTCAACTACATTAAACATATACGCTGTCTTGGGGGACATTTGGGAAATGAAAATTCTAGAATCCAAAAGTCTATCGCTTCCACTACGTATTTAAGAATAAAACCAAGTCAGCTAAGGAAAGTCAATTTCTTCACCTGCAGGCCATTACTTCTTGGAGAATAGGCACTACTACAACACATTCTGGTAGGCATGCTCTGAGAAGCTGTCCAAGCTTTTGGCAACAAGCAGTTTCTAGTTCACATACCTGTGAAATTAGTTCCTCTGGAATGACTGATGCTGGAATCACTGGCTGTGGTTGACTCCCCAGCAGTCCAGATCCTCTATCACGTCCTGTGCGTATAACTCTGGTCTGCCGCCGAGAGTCCCGAGCTCCAGCAGATGATCTACCAGAAGATCCTCCTCCACTTCCACCAACCCCTGAACTCCAGCGACTTCTAAAAGAATTAGATTATTTATTTTTTTAATATAGCAGCATACTTTGGAGTCTACTTCCAGAGTCTTTAGTTTTATTATTAATAACTTATAAACACCCTCTGAAAAATATTGCAGCATGACTTCACAGACAAAGACTACAAAAGTAACTCTCAAGACTAGAAAGAACAAGAACACCAGGAAACTGATGAAGTTCTGAAGGAGAAATAAAAAAAAATCAGAACTCCAACTGGAACTTGCACTCTTTCCCATTCATATAGCTGTGTGGATGTATACGTACATAAACACATAAAAGGATAAATTTCCAGATTTTCTAAAAGCAGTAGCAGCAGCATAACATTTAACACTTATCTATCAATTTCTTGCCATAAAAGCAAACATGCACCAACTTCACTGTCAGTGGCTCTGACAGAAGATCACTAAGGTGAATCATCTAAATATTCTGATACTTGATTTACATTAAAAAAGTGGTTAAGATTACACTGGAAAAATCAAGTAATCTTCTCTACTGCAAAAGAAATCTTATACTAGATAGTTCTCTGATCCTCAGAGAACTATATGGTATGGTATAGTTTTCAAGAAATACTATATTTTTTACCTATTCTTGTTGTGGAAATCAACATCAACTGTACACATTGAAAAAACATGCCTGAACTGACTGAACAGTTTCTTCATTTCTATGAACCAGCATCAAAATATGGCAACAAAAAGACAGTGATTTGTAAAAATAAACATCTCACCAGCATTACAACTATCCACCAATAATTATCACCACAGAACTGTGTCAATTGAATCTGCTCAGAATTTAAGACAAGATAATCTGGTGCCATAAAAGACAAGAGACTTCAGTTTGTTCTTTGAGCTTAACTAAGCTTTTATCTTGTAATACACCTTAAAGGATATTGGATATGGTATTACTGCTACTTAATAATCTGTATCAGCAGAACCTTCCTGCTATCAATCACTTTGTCAAACTCCTTTCAAGAAAAACACTTAAAATGAGACACAAAAATAAAGATATGTTTTCTGAAACAGTATCTAATAAATATACATTAGAAGTCTATCATATGTAGCTATTAAGCTAATTAAGAATACTTGTATTGCACTGTATGCCTTCAGTTGATTACTAGCACCCTTTTTTAAGTGGATTTTCTTTTTCCTCCTGACAAGACCCTGCAACCACAGAGTAACTCAACTGTCTGCTTAAGACAAGGCCCTGTCAGACACACCTACATTTTCAGAGGTCTAGCTAGCAACCACACAGACAATGACAAGATAAGACAAAAGCAGTTCAATCATGTCTTTAGGAAAAGTCTTGTTGCACGAGTTAAAAAGAGAATTCTAAAAAAAAATATACTACTGAAAACAGAAAAATAAAAAAACCATCCACCAAAGAACATGACATTTTAAGTAAAATGAGCCATTTCAACTGTTCTAAAGGTGGGAAGAGGCTGAGAGGAAAAGAACAGGGATGAGGGGAAGTCAAATTCTACCTACAGAGCAACTCTCAATTCAACCCTCTGGAGGGAAGTGTGGGGTTAAAAAAAGGTTCTGTATTAGATATTAATGCTTACTACAGATGCATTTTCTACTTTAAGTTATAAACTATCAATGACATCATTTAGACATCTAACAGTTAAAACCAATTTTATTCATGTAATAATTCAAATATTCCCTGTGTCCTAACCTAGTCTCATTAAAGAGAACAAGGACACAGCCACTGCTATAAAAGCCATCTCAATCTAAAATAAATATTAACACAGAACAGAAATCTTTTATCTTATTTCTGCTCCCTTACTAGTTTACCACATCTCTCCACTGTGCAGCAGCATGCTAGCAGTTTTCCAAATCCAGCGATCTACTCTAATGGCTCCACAGTTTGAATGGTTTTAGATTCAAATTATTAAGATAATTATTCCTTCCATTTAACAGACTAGTTATAGTGCATACTGCTAGTAGTTCAGTGACTTTCAACTACCTAGTTGCAAGACATTCAAAGAGAAGTCATTAGGAACGCTTCAGGGTTGGTCTCTAAGATTCAAACAATTTTAACACATTATGTTTAGCTAAGAATAATGAGGAAAAAAATGTGCTATATGTCCCACAGTAAGTTCTTAAACATGACAATACTAGTTTGTCTTTGACATTTAACACGGATTTTTTGGTTCAGATGCCTAATGATTTCAGAAAAAATTTGGGAAGGTTATGGGGATGGTTATTCTTCATGCAACTAAGGCCCAAACGAAATTAGTTTATCTGGCAATAAAAAAAATAACAAATTTTCTGCAAATTCATGGAAAAGATGTAGTTCCTTCCTCTTAACAAATCATTCACATGCAGAAACCACACTTCTCCTTACTGCAGTTAGTAACCTCAGGAAGCAGCATAGTTAGACATGTCTTACAAAAACATGTAACAAGGAGATCACTGTCATTATGGAATGAAAATTACCTTTCTGTAAAAAGGGACACCATCAATTTTAAAGCTAATGACAAGAAATCTGGATCTATACAGTACATTTTGCATATAGTACAATTCCAAAGGTTCTGAGAAACAACCTTTTCCAAATGTTTCTTTTCCATTACTATGTATAGGACCCCAGCTATCAAAACACCACTCATGACTTGAGGCAAGGGAGTGAAAGGCACAAAACAACGGAGCACACAAGGAAGGTTCTTCCTGCATAAATGCACTCATTTCCCTTTATGCTTCTAGCCTATCACGGTTTAAATTGATAGTGTCCCTCTAAAAGACTGCTTTTCAAAAATCAATGAACTAAAAAACATTCAGAATAAGACAACACAGCCTAAACCAAGTTATTCTTCACATATATATGGAGAACTCTCTGTATCCTATGTGCTGAAGGGTCACTTAAATGTCTGTTATTTTAACCAAGTCAATCAAGGGTTTTTTTGTTATACCCTACCTACACAACTGCTGTGATTATACGTTCCCTTAGACATACTGCATACAGTTTATATATGTGTATACACATATACTCAAATATGGAACAAACAGATTGCAGCCTCAATCCTATCAAAACTTACCCAAGGGTGTTGCCTGCCAGTCTGCCCAGAGTTTCAGAACCAGACAGAAACCATGGGGAGTCACTAGTCCTGCCTGGCCTGGATGTCCTTCCTGCCCCTGAGCCACTGCTCAACTTTGAACTGAAAGTAAAAGATGGTAAATCAGTCACAAAACAATCCCAAATGGGTTAAGAACAAAACCTGGAATCCCAGGTTGAAATTCTCAGGGACTTAGTCTGGTAACATACCAGCTTAAGCAACACCCTTGGGGAATATTCCAAACTAATCTAACTGTATATTAAGAGGTACACTGGAAAAAGAAAGTGGAAAGCATGCCTAACAGACCTTACGTACACGAGCAATCCGTAATAGCACAGTTGCAAATACATATTAAGCTAATTAGTGAATGAAGTTAGCCACTGTGCTAAGTTTTCCATTAGTGTATATGTACAAATTGTAATCAGCAGGTGTTCTATCTGTAAACCTGAGCCTGAGGATGCTACTTCAATATTAAGTGGTTTAAATTCAAATGTGATCTGTTAATTAGTCCTATGAAGGGGGACTTACCTGGACCAAGGACCACCAGTCTAGAAAGTGACCCTTGCCAGATAGGACCACTTTCAGAGTGGATTCTACATTAAGCTTAACAGTTTAACACAGCTTCTTTCTTAAGAATTCTTTTTGGAGTAGTCTGTTTCTTGAAGTTAAAGAGAGCCTGTCTCACTTCTTTCAGAATCACATATCAGAATCACATATACTATTTCTTCCTACACCAGTTTGTCAAGCTAGGCTGTTTGGCTGCATCACCATAACCATTGTGTCTCTACTCAAAGTATCCATTCCAAAATCTACTTTGAAAACGAATAAAAACAAAACCAGAAAAGCAGCCGAGCTGCTAATTGAGTTAAAAAATATCTTAGAAGAAAAGCATTTCTTACCCATCACTATTCTCAGGTTTACCCAATTCCAATCTGTCTGGTTGAACTGAAAAACCAATCCTGCAGACTCTACCATCCTGTATTTAAAACAAGAAAAGCAAGTGTTCAAAACTGAAATATAAGTCAAATTTACCACAAAAATTAAAACACAATTTAAAAAATTGTGTGTTAAAAATTAACACTCTTCAGTTACTGAAGAGTGTTAATCAATTTAATGTTAGAATAATTAATTTTAACTGTATGGTTTCAAGTTTGTTACCTGGGAAGATTTCAGCAACTTACCTCCAGAAGAAATGCAGCATGATTTGGTCCCACCACACACTGTTTAATAGTGGCCTGTTCCAATACATTCAAAGGCGGGTGGCTGAAAATAAAAAGTGAGAATTTACAGCATTTTAGAATTTTTGAAGTCTGAAAAAAAAACCCACCAAGTTGTGCATGGAAGGAAAAATGTGCAGTGGTGGTTACCAATATGAAAAACTTTCAAAAATGACTAAACATGCATTAATTGAAGCACGCAGCACATAAAATGCAGGAGAAAGATCTTAAAAGGTGATCATTTTCACTTGATCTGATCAGCAATAAACAACAGGGTTTATACCTCATATTAAGAAGTAATTTCATAATTAGGGTTTTAATAATGTAATTTATCATAACTGAGAACCTCCCATTTTCTTCCTGTGTTATCTGAAGCATGTCTGGACTTCAGTATCAGTAGCATTGAGGATTTCTAACGCTCCATCACCTACAGTACAATCATCTGCTTCTTGTTGCTGTTAGAGAAATTGTGCTTTCCTAAATGATTTACAGCAGCAGGTGATATGCCTTACCTGTTTAAATTATATTTGTTCAGCTTCTCTGAAACTTCCCTTAACCTAAAACAGAAAGAAATGAAGTTGTTATTTCATGACATACTTCACAGTCCACAACATCCACTCACACAGCATATTTACAATGTTACAGGAACAACTTACCACCAAATTTACTGAAGTTTAATATAAATACTACTTGGTGCTGTGAGTCTGTTTAAGAAATGGATAGTGTTCAGCTTCAAATCAAGTTTTTGTTTAGGAGGCTTTTTGCTTTGGAGTTTTACCCATGCCACAGAACCAACATTCGCTTGCATTTCTGTGTGTTTTGCAACTCACTACCAAAAAACACTACTCTTGCCTTGTTACAACCACTTACAACTTCATGCACAAAATAAACATATAAAGCAATGACCATGAACTGCAGATCTACTTGTATTTCCTTGTATAAGCTTGAATAAAGTATCCCAGAGGAGAAAGGAGATTATAATCTTCTTGGAAATCCAAGTATGTGGCATGTGAGAGCCAAAAATATGACAGTAAATTCCCCAAAACAGAAAACACAAGGAAAGAGATGAATAAAAGCCAAGGGCAGAAGGAACAAAAACAAATTCAGACTAACAGAAGTAACAATCCAGAGAAACATCACTATTTATAGGGTTATGTAAAACATCACCTTTACTAAAGCTAAACAATGTGTCCAAAAATTCAGAATATCCGAGCATAAGAAAGGGCCAACCCAAATACCACTCCTGCTTACAGGATACTGTATCCAAAAGTGGAAAGCATCAGAGTTATTTCTAAAGTATTCTCTAATCCATTCAGGAAAGATCCACTATGGGCAGCAAAGACACTGGAGTACTATCAGGTATGCATGTCAATTAAAGCTTGGGTTCCTGTCTTCCCAAAGGAGACAAGCAGTCTGAAAAAGTCCCTAAAGAACTTCCAGCTATAGTCAGAGTATTTGTATTATATCAAGATGCAAAACCAAGACAAATTCTGTAAAACTGGTGCAAGGTCTTCTTAATCTAGAAAAAAATTCTCAGCTTTGGTACCACGATCATCCTTGCATAAATCAGCAACACTTTTCTAAACCTAACAAAAAGACAGACACACCAGCACTGTTTTCCTCTGCTTGAATCCGTATCTTTAAATCCTTTATTTTCACTTGCTTCACTATATTTCCTACACACAAACTATGGACAACAAATTTCAGCTACTTCCAAACCCTGAGCATGAGAAAGAAAGCAGACTAGAGGTCCAAACAGTGAAATCTTAACGTTATCAACAGTGTTTAAAGTATTTGTCCTGAGTGAAAAACTATGGGGAAAAAATCTCCAGTCGATTTAGAAACAAGGTATTTTATACTGATAGAAGTAACTTCCAAGCCCAAGAAGAAAGGAAAAGTGAAAAGAAGAGGGCAGAAAGGAATTGAATGTGTTTAGAATTGTCTTTTGCTGCCCAAGCCAAGCTGCTGGTTTGTAAGTAGGCGATTTCACACTCCCAATTTCCAGCCACAACCACTTCACACAGGCCAAGAGTACATATGCAGACAAGGCTTCTGTGAAGACAGCCCACAAAAGCAAGAGAAAACACAAATGTCCCATGCAGTCTGTGCAAAAGGTACCCCACAAGAGTGAACTACTGTGAGAGACTGTGGAATGAACCCCAAGCTGAACAGCATTCACTCCACACTGTATCATACAGCAAGCAGGGACTGCTGCATATTATATGACAAGTCAAACATCCCTGAAATTTCATGTCTTGAGTTTATCACCTAACAGTTTACCACAGGAATCCTGAGCAGTTTTCCATTAACATTTTTCTCCTGGCATGCATGGGTAATAACTACAGAACAGGAAAACCTATCTTTAAATTCATTGCACTGCCTTTAAGAAAAACTGACAACAAATAAAAAAAAAAGTAGCACTTTACTGGAGATGGTTACTAGACTAGTCTATGTGCAACATTTAAAGCTTCCTTATCTGAGCCCTGGTCACAAGACCGGACCACTGCCAAAGAAATAGACATACTTAAATTTGAAAAAAAATCATCATACTCCTTTTATACCTGTAATAAAATGAAGTAATAGGAAAGAAATATGCTCAGAAAGCTAAGATTTCACCAGTCAATGAATCCATGAGTAACATCAGTCTTGAGAGATCTAACATTGCTGAAAAGAGGCTGCTGTCAGTCTTTAATAGGAGGAAACAGAGAAAAATACATGCCACAATGCTGAAAGTACTAAACTATTCTATGGAACGAAAAAAGAGTAAAAACTATCTCATGCCTCAACCATCTCATATGCAACTGCAGTAACAGCAAAATTAACAAGTGCTGCTGATAAGCTCCCGTAAGTCCAGGAGGACTTGAATTTGATGCAGAACAGCATTGGAGCTGTTCCCTGCTGGGCTGCTGGTTCCACCTTCATTCCTCCCCTTTCTTGTGCTGGCACCAGCATTCACGTGAACACCAGTCACAAAACCAAACCAGCAGGAAAACAATAACAGAGCAGAAAGATGTGTTTGTATACTGTGTATTTAGAGTCTCTTCGTGCAAATATAAACTTGAAATAATCTCCTGCAGCAATCTAAGCCCTTCTACCTGCACAGTTGCAGGGCATTGTACCACTCACCCTCTGAATGAAAAGCTTATTTAAGATCAGGTTGATTTCCATAAGACAGGGCAATAATTTCAAGTGATGATGCTCCGGAGGAAGAGGTACAGGCAGAGATGATTTAGTCAATTCTCACATTAAGGTCAACATTTTCACTAAGACCTTTCTGTGGTAAATGAAGTCCCCAATATAAATGCCTTGACAAGCTATGCTTTGAAAAGTTCTCATTAAAGGCAATCAAACTATTTCAAACGACAAAGTCAGAAGCAATACATATTTTCATCACAAAGGTTTTTGAAGAAATGCACTAGCTTGGCAACACTTAGACAAAAAAGTTTAGTGATGGCTCCTGTATCAAGACACACATTCTTTATATACTATGACTGAAACTAATCCAAAAACAGTTGTGAAGAAAACAAAATCAGTTTGTCCAAGCCAAGTAGGGATTTTTTTAATTTCAAGTTTCTCAGTTCAAATTTCTAGCTTCTAGAAACTGATCAAAATAGAAGGGATCTATGCTCACACTAAGCAACCAAAAAGGCCCTAAGTCAGGACTACCACAGCTTAGATTTCCCACATGGCACTTTTATTCATCACAAAACATTACTTTTCTCAAAGAAGTTTTAAGTTTTCTGTTTCCAGACAAGTTTATCTCAGGACCCATGCTTCCACCACATCTTGCTTTATAAAAGCAGGTTAGGCTCAAAAATGCAGTAAATGCAGTAGTTTTTCCATTTCAAAATACTGAAGATAAGTGTTGCAGAGGAAAGGAAAGGTACCTCTGAAAACAACTAAATAAACAAAATGTAAACCAACCAAAGGAAAAATAAAAAGAAGAAAAAAAAAGACAAAAACAAAAAAACCCCACATGCACACACACTAATAAAACCCACAAACAAACAAAATCCCCACACCTCAAACCCCTAAAATCCCCACAACCAGCTTGGTATGATGAACAACTTCAAGTGGGGAAATAAGAAATAAAGCTACTTAAGTCCTGGTAGGTTTTTCTAAGTGATCAGGTCAATTTAAAATGTCAATGAAGTCTGCAAGCCAACTAACATGAGACTTCCACACAAGACCAGACAGAAGTATGCAAGTACCACTACAATGCTTTTCCAAGGGAAGACTAATACAAATAATAACAAGCAGATACCCAAAGGGACATACCCGTATGACACAATGCCTTTAAGCACTGGAGAACAGTATTACATAGCTATCCACACTAAACAGGTAAATACAACCTTCATCCCTGCCCCTCAGCTGAGATGCTGAAGTGCCCTGAGCACAGCGAGCCAGACCCAAGGCAGCGCCTGTGGCCAGTCCACAGGTTTTGGCCCAGCAGAGCTGCACAGCCTCCAGATCAGACCTCTCACACCTGCCTGTCTTGAATCACATCAACATGAGCTCCTGGGCCTGTCTATCCATGTCACAGAAACAGCCTCAGAAAAGCAGAAAATGGACACCAATGAAAAGCTTAAGCAAATACATAATCTTCATTTCCTAATCCCAGGAAAACATTGACACCAGATGCTGTCACTGATGTAAAGTCACACCCAGCTATCCTCCATGCCACAGTACAGGATACAAAGGGATCCTGCCCCCACCTGACATCTCAAACACTAGAGAGCAGCTTCCAAGGAGGCAGCCTTCCACAGCTACACCTTTCTCCTACTGGAATAATGAAGATTTAGAGTGTCATTTAAGTCATCCTGGGTAGAAAGTGTGAAGAATCCATAAAATCAAATGCTAAAGTACCACATAAAAGCAGGCAATAAGATTATCTGTAGAAAATAAAGTTATGCACATAAGAAGAAAAAGAAAGAAACCCCAAGCACAAGTAAAAAACAACAGGCTCCAAGGCAACCAATATACTCAGCAGGGTAGTGGGATAATGTGTTTAGACTGTAATACACAGATCACTGAAATGAACTAGATGACAAAGAAACCCACTGCTCTACTCAGTCAGTAATCTGAGAACCATGGCTCACACTTTGTCCTCTCCACATTTCAAGAATTATAAATTAGGACTATTTGGTTATTACATACTAAACCAACACCTACTGCTCAGGAAATCCCTAAGCTGCAAATTCTTAAAAGTTGTAAAAGCATCACTGTAATGTCTGCCCAATTCTAATACTGTTCTCCATTTAATCTAGCATTGTCTCTGCCACAAACTGGAGGAAAATAAGATGGACTTTTTGTCTGACTTCAGCAGATATTCTTGTATTTCATACTATCAGCCAACACAGGTTTACAGAACATGGCTCCCAAACTTTATTTCCTATTTCGGGGGATTGTCAGTTTGGTTGATAAAGGTAGTTCTGATTACTTAATAGTTCTCTCTGGAACAATGATAACACACTGTGCTGAATCTGTAATCTGCAGTAGAACACTAATATGACAAAGACCGAACAAACTAATGTCCTGAAAAGAGCTTTCTGTCACTGAAAAGTCTTCAGGTAATACAATGATTGCAGAATGAAAATTCTCTAACAGTAGACTGTTACTATTTAATAATATAACAACATTGGTGTAGATAATGTAGACCTAAGTTGGATATAAAATAGCCCACAAGAAGGTTAAAGCCCGACAAGAAAAATTAGCAAAAATAGGACACATATTTCAGTTCTAGCTTTAAGAACACAAGGCAGATTCCATATCACTGCATAGAAGAAAAAGGGGAGAGCAGTGCTTTAGTTCCACAAAATCCTCACACAGAAGCTGTTGATGTTCAGGCTGGATAAGCAGACACTGAGGTGAACCAAAAACTATCTGAACATCTGGGTCCAGAGGGTGGTGATTAGTGTCCCAAAGTCTGGCTGGAGGCCAGTGACAAGCTGTGTGCCCCACAGGTCAATACTGGGTCCAGTCCTGCTCAACATCCTCATTACCAACCCAGATGATGGGGCAGTGGCTATCCTCAGCAAGTTTGCTGATGACACCCAACTGCAAGGACTGCTGGATATGCTGCATGTTGCTGCCATCCAGAGCACAGCAACCTCATGACAGCCAAGGGGAGGCAAGGCACAAATCCCTGCACCTCAGCAGGAACAACCACATGCACAAGAACAACCACATGCCAGAGAATGTCCAGCTGGAGAACAACAGCGTGGCAGAAAAGGACCTGCAAGTCCTGGTGGCCACCAGGTTGAACATGAGCCAACATGCCTTGCAGCAAAGGCCAACAGTACTCTGGCTGCAACAGAGAAAGTATTACCAGCATGCCGAGGGAGAAAATTCTTCTCTTTATTCACCATTCATGAGGCCACATCTGGAGGTCTGGGCTCCCCACTACAAGAGACATGAGCATACCGGATGGAGTCCAGCAAAGGGACAAAAAGTGATTAAGGCACTAGAGCATATCTCACAAGAGAAAAGGCTGAGAGATTTTGGACTTCAGCCTAGGAAGGAAAACTCAGGGTGGGGGGAGATTTTATCAACATATATGAACACCTGAAGCAAGGGTGGTAAAAGAGACAAAGCCAGGCTCTTTCCAGTGGCACCCAGGGACAGGACCAGAGACAGCAGACACAAACCAAAATACAGGAGGTTCTGTCTGAACATCAGGAAACACTTTTTTTGCTGTGAGGGTGACCAATCACACAGGATGCTCAGGGAAATTGTAGAGTCTCAGCCCCTGAGTTATTGAAAAACCATCTGAACAGTCCTGGGCAACCAGCTGTAGACGGCCCTGCCTGGGAATGGGATCAGATGATATCCAGCCAACTTCAACAATTCTGCAATTGATACTGAGGACTTAATGCTATCAGGATGTCATCTCCACATATTTGACTTGAAGGCACAGCAGCAAAAGGAGGGGATTTGCCATTGAAAAGCTAAGACCTCCTGTTTTGCTCTATAGAATCCATCTAAGGTCCGTGGCACTGGAAAAAAGTTACACCAATGAGTCAGGGAAGTGTCAGAGAGCTGCACATTCAGTAAAAAAATTCATGGGTACTTAAATATGCAGCTAGAAGTACTCTTTCTTTAGCAGGAACAGCAGGACCAGGGACAGACACCTGAAGAATTTGTGAAATGCCTCTAACTAGCAATGAATTCTTAAGCTGGGCAACTGGTTCTTCTAGTTCAGAATCTACTCACACCCTTTCTTCAGACTTAAGTGACACTGGAAACATTCCCCCTCTGAAAAAAAAAAAAAAAAACAAAAAAAAAACAAAAACCCAGAACCACAACCCTACACCACAGTGCAGAGGATGGCCATAGCTCAAGAGGAATACAAAGTCAATCATGCTTTTTAAATAAGCAAATACCCATAAGCTAGAAAACAGCACAGCATCTTTTGTGAAAAAAAGTTAACAGTCTGAATACAAACAGGAAGAAATCACAAACTGTATGATCCAGACAGGACTGCCACAGAGGAGTTACAGCATGCCTGTATGTTATTTAGCACATTATCTAGAGGAGTTGGTAGTGAAGTATATCTACAGCTATGAGTTGCCCAAACACCTAGTGTTTCGGGGGGGGGGGAAAGAAAAACACACTACAGGAGGAGTCAGACTCAAACTAAGACCTTTCTATAGCAGTAGATTTCCAAAAGTATAGTTTGCAAACCCAGACAGAAATCTGTTCTCTGGTGCAGAATGCATCAAATCATCATTTTGTGGTCCCACATTCTGTTCAGCTGCACAAAGTCCTTACAGCTGTTTCGTTTAACATTTAGCAGAAGGCTATTTTTTTAGCCAGAACATCGCTACAGCTAAACAACTGGATCTACCAACTCAGTCGGGTGAGTTCTGAATCTTAAAACAATTAAGGCTGTAAGCTATTTAACTAGCCATCACTTTAGGAAGTACATCCTCTTGCGATAATAAACCACAAATAATGGGAATTTAGAACCCCGTGGTTCTAAATGCAAGAATACTTGAAAAATACACACATGATAATAGGATGAGCAGTGTTACTACACTGAACAACAAACAAATGCTAGCTATCAAAATACAGCTAGGCAGCTGTTTAACTAGAATGAGTGAAAATTAAAAGACCCCATTAAGTCAAAGAAAAAAAACCTATTTTTACAGCCAGAACATTGCTGTAGTGATTTCATGAAAAAAATGCTATCAAAATAAAAATCCAGTCACTGAAAATCATAGAACCTTTCCGTGTCCCATTGTGATAAGATTGTTAACGCTCCTTCAGGAGTTCATTACGAGCCACCAGGGAGGCTGTGAATTTACCAGCACACCAGCTTAAGGCCTGGAGAGGCAGGTTCTGGTCCCAGCTGAGGCTACTGCAGGCCCAAATCATCTCTTCACCATTTTCCTTTGCTCTAAGCTTCAGAGAGCTGTGATTGCTTTGTGAAAAGTTGGAAAATGGCCTTTGATTAGAGCACTCAAATGCCATAAAAATATTTTTAAAAGAACTGTCACATTATTACATGCTCTATGTCTTGACTAGAGAAAAGCAACTGTATGTTTTGTGTGATTTTAATAAAAACAAAGCACAAACAAGAACTGAATTCTAATTGCTCTGCTAAAAAGTCCAACAACCTTATTCTCATTCTGAATTAGTTTTAGCAACAATGAAAGATCACCTAGAATGTCCAAGTCCTTTACTTGCCAATTCCTCCAATTCCAAGCCTTGAAGTATTCAACAAAAATTCTGACATCACAGTGTTACCTGCACATCACTTTTTCAAACTTGCTAAAAACTGTCTTTTAAATACTAGACCTCCTCCTCAGACTGCTCTGTCTTCCACTAAAAACACATCTTCAAAACCTTTCTTTCAGACACTGCATCTTTGATTTAGACAGGAATGGACTGAGGCCTGGAATAAAGAGTAAAGAGCAAGCACCAGGACAGAAACACAAGCAGCCAAATCACTTTCTCCAATGCACAGTGCAGGAAGAATACCTCAAAAGAAATCCCAGCTTCTGAGGTGCAAAGTTCATCCCAATACTTTTTTGCACTGCCGGAAAAAAGATTCTTTTTTCCATCTGTGTGTACCCCAGCCATGCTCCAGGTGCTTCCCTGAGTGTAACCAGGGTTTTGGTTCCCCAGAAGAACCCATGAAGCAGCACACTGAGCATCTCCTGCACCACATCTTGCCTAGGGCCCTATTATTTCAGGTAACAATCTTGCCAGATGCAGATTTTGCACCACAAGAGAAAAACTTTGGCCATTCCAGCAAAACAGCCTGTTTATCCCCCGCCTTCCCATAAGGAGCAGAACCCATTACTTGCCATATTACCTTCTGCCTACCCACTCTACCCTACAAAGACAAGATGTTATGATGTGTATCATTTGAAGGTTTAAGTACTTTTAAATAAATGATATGGAGACAGATACATTTTGTCAAAGTCAGTGAACTATGTATACAGTGGCTTAAAAAATGGAAAATTTAGAAAAGAAAAATCGCTCTTAATAGTATACTGTGGTCAAAGCCAGAGAAAAGAGTCCCAAGAACCTAAGAAAGATCTTGATTAAAGATCAGACAACAATAACTCACTTATACTAAAAAATATGAAATGGATTAAAAGCCATAAATTCTCTTCAGAAGAACATACCTTGATACTTACTAGAGAGAGAAAAAAATGCAGCACTGACCATTTTCAGGCCAGATAGAGAATAGCAGAAATTTCATACCATAAATGAAAGAATAAATACAGAGACACATTTAAGAAAATTAATTTTGCAACACGAACAAGAAATTAAACTGATACCACCCTTACTGAAGGAAGCAACAGACCCCAATGGCTTCAAACAACAACAGAGTAAGGTGTATATTCAACTTTATTCCTATAGACAAATAATTATTCTCCAGTTAAGTTTGCGGAAAAATGCAGTAGCACAAACATTTGTTTCTATTAAGTCAATGTCAGACTCCACACTGACACCTCCAGAGTGAAATTACAATTTTCAGTAGAACCCAGAGATCCCCATCAAGATCCATTTCACTGTATCAGAAATCTCTACATATGGAGATAATCCATCCCAATGGTGAAAAAGGTGTGAGGTTGAGGAAGCATAACGGATAATAGAGAATGAAGCACAACGAAAGACGGTAAGCACATTTCAAAAATGCTGTTTTACCACAGGTTTGGATTAAAGTAATCAACTTCTATGGCATGTGGGAGGGGAAAAAAAAGAAAAAAAGGACAAAATTAGCATACAGCTTAACTAGAGATGATGGCAAACTTGTTGCAGAAAGTAACACCAGCAAGTCCTGAGCAGAACAGTTTCTTTCTGGGCTCTCTCCTAACAAACAGGCAAACTACAGCTGCATGGGTAGAGTCACCCCTCAGCTATTCGAGATATTTTGAACTGATTCATTTGACAAACAAAAAACACACTCTCTCGAATGTGGATTGTTTTATAGGCCTTTTTTGTTGCTGGAGACAAATCCTGTAAGATCTCCAGAAGCCTTGGTACATTCTTCATCTGCTGCATTATGCTACTGTTGTCACAAATTAAACTGGCAGACCTCATGACTGGAAATAAAACAACAATGATAGCAAGAAATCCCAACACAGCTAATGTCCAAAATAGTACTAATCATGGAAATGTTTTCAAAGTTTTTTATTCTGCACTGTTTAATAACACACCACAATGTAAAAACTAAATCAGAAAGATGAGACCAAAATATCTTCAGGCATCTTTTCTGATAAAAGGCAGTAAGCAGTTTAATGGTGAAAAGCTGTCCGAAACATTACAGAAAATACACATTTCATCTCCACTGTACATGTAAAGCAATTTGAGAAATCATCTCAACAGCAACTGGCTTGGGATTACAAACCATAAAATGCTACTCTAAAAATAATCTTCAGAACTGCAACAAAATAATCAAGTTGAGATGTTAAATATTCACTGTACCAACATGGACTGCTGCTGTAAAACACACTGCACTTTCAAGTGCAGCAGCCAGGATTTGCTGAAGGACTCGGTGAAGCATATTTAGTATGAGAAATTCCCCTGACAAGTGCTGGGTGCAGCAGTGAGACTTGTGAGCAAAGAGAGCACATTTAATGGTTACATCACTCCTCACCTGGAACCAAACTGGCAGTTTTATGTACATGCAGATGACCAGTGCTCCCACCTTAAACCTTTCTATTTAGGTTTACAGTGTGTTTCAACTGTTTACAATTGTCACACTCCATACCTTTGTATCAGTGAGGTATATAAAACAAAAAACTTCTCTCGTATAAAACAAAAAACTTCTTTAAATTGAAGCAAAATACTAACTTCTCTAGAGAGGAAGGGTAAAAGAAAAAGCAGTCTTGGTGAACTGCAGTTTTTAAGCACAAAAAGACTTTTAGAAATAGAGCACAGAGTTTACTGTCAAAATAGTTCTACATCAGAGAGAGCAAATAAAATCTGAAGTTCAGATAATTATTCCTGTAGTGGAGTAACTAATGCTGTGTCATCCTCACTTAAACTGTCAAGCTTAAGGTTTTGGACAAAATGCATGAGTGCACCGTGAAAATTAGATCTGTGCCTTTATTTCAACATCTTTTTTTCTCCAAATTGTTCCTCTCAATTTAAAATCCACTAACTACTGCAACCAGGTCTTGTCTTCACGTTTTCTCTGGGGCACATAGAGATGCCAACTACTGCAGTCTCCTGTGTGGAGTTGTTTCTAAGAGCCAAATCCTTAGTGGACTTCAATGCATCCAAGATTAAAAAAATGTAAAACTGAAGAGCACAAGTAGATTTTTTTGAATTGGTTTTTTCTGCATAAATGGCTGATGATGCAGAGAAAGACAAAACAGCATCTTGCACATTTAACTGCAAATTAGATTGCTGCTAGTGTAATCATTAAAATAAATAAAATTAAATACCTTGAATCCCCTTCTCCTTATACGTTTAAAATACATAATACATAATAATTTAAGTCACAAATTATAAACTGTGCCAGAACTGTGAAAAGGCCGCCACAACAAACTGCAGTTGCCAAGCTTAGGCACATCCCTGGTTGTTTTCCCTCAAGTGTCAAGTCATTTTTCATGTAAATATAATTGTGTACCAAACAGTTATGTACTTCAGATAGTTTAAAAAAGTGTCACACCCTCCACATCTATTTTTTAATTGAATCACATATTTGACAATCATTCTACATGGCAGCCAGAATATTTCATAAATACATACTATACCAAAAATTACCTCAAATATATGTTATTGTTTATAGCTTTTAACTTTTACAAATATTTAGTTCATAAATGTTTTTGAGTACTACTTTACTGTTCTTAGAATTAAAAATGTTGTTCTCTGACTGCTTTGGCTTGCAGTGACAACCTTATAATACAGCTAATAATATCTTAATCCCTTAGTCTTACTTTATCATTGGTCAAAAAAATATGCTCAAACCTTATATATTATTTGAGAAGGAAAAAGGAAGCAACCTTTGTGCCCCAATTACTATTTTACTAAATTCCTTGTGACAGGTCACAACTACTCTCAGCCCCGATCACATTCACAGTACAGTTTCACATTACAGTAGCCAAAATAAACTTGCTGCTTTCAAAATGGAAGGAACTCAACCCTGCTTCCTCTTCCCCGATCTTCACTACCAACTCTCCCTCCTGCAGCACTTTTCAAGATATTCTGATGCACACCCAACAAGGAGATAAACCAGTTCAACTTCCTAATGCACTCAATTATATTTACTTCACTTTACCAGGGCTATCTTTATATCATTTTAGCAAGTTCAGTCAGTTTCCTATGGGATCAGAAACTTACAGTTAGTGCAAGGTAAGAGGTGGGGAAAACAAACCTCCGCCTTCAGAAGCGAGCAATTACTCTGACTTACAACATCTCAGGAAAGTTTCTGCAAGAACATTCACAGACAATTACATATGTACTCTCTAAAAATCTGGGGTGCAGCAAGCAACTGTAATCAGAAGATGACCCTGGCAGAGCAAAGTCCAAAAAGGCCTAGAATACTGGGTTATGTAAAAGTAACCCTCCATATTCAACCAGACATGAAGTAACACTACAAATTCTGATGATTAACTTCCCAAATTATTGTTCTTAAGTAACAATACTAAGTAAAATTCAATCTTAATGTACTGCTGCATGTATGAATCCTGTAACATTCTATATTACTGAAGTGGTGGTGCAAATCTTTTGAGACAGCCAAACCATTTTATTTTTAAGAAAGTGTTTCCAACTATGAGTCTCATGATAATAATAATAACAATGTCATGACAGTCATCCTTTTCCCTCCTTCTCTTCTGAAAGAGGACAATCTAAATTTGGCTATCCTTTCAAGAAACCAAGTTCAATACTTTGCCCGTAACTAAAGTTTATTAAGCAGCTGTAACTCAGGGAATTCAAATCCTATATCAGTCATGGCTTCCCAGTAATTAAACCACCTATTCCTGTTTCAGGCAGGCTACCTGCACTTTTGCTAAAGTAGATTAGGAAGTCTAGCACACCAAAATAAATCATCTAAGCTAAAAGAAGTACTGTATTATCTGCACAAAACTTGCAGATTCTCTCTTTAAGAACACATCAGTCAATGCCTTCTCTTCCCCAACCTGGGGCAGCAGTGCAGACCATACATAAGTAACAGCAGAGAAGTTTGTGCTCAGGCTGCCTTCCTCCAACAGGAGGGAGGACACTACTCTCCCAGCAGGCCTGTGGACCTAGCAGAGGGGTTCAGGCCGTGCACTATCACTTTACCACGAACACTTGCATTATCAGGAGCTCTCTCTCCCTCCTTGTGCACGGCTGCTGCAGACACGTGGGGCCAAGACATCAGCCTCACATCCCTGCTGGCTCCCTGCACAGCCACACCACACCCTCGGCCAGCTCCTTCCAGCAACATCTGCTTGAGATTTTTAACAGATTTGCTCATCAGTAAATGCAAGGGGGGTGGCCTTTGCCAGAGTAGCAGCCACATATCCACTGATCACTTGCACAGTACCCTAAATTGATGTGCAGATTAAAAAGTTATGTTCTTGCTAGGCATTTTTTCCACATAAATTGATTATCAGAGAGCGCAAACAATGCAGGCAATGCAAAGTACACAACTTAAATTTTCAGTTCAAGCACGACCTAAAGTAAGTAACATTCAAATAACAGAAACAGGCACTGAATGTATTATTAAGGGAAAATAGAGGCATGTAAAGAACGAGATAATCCTTTCTTTCCCCAAAGCTGACTCTACATACAGACTCACTGAAGCTTCAAATTAACTTTTCTCAGGTGTGCTACTGGTTTCAAGGATGTTACTGCCAGAAAACTTAGTACATGACACTTCTAAACACTCATATTCAGAATACCCTCTATTTAACCAAAATCATTACATCTCATTCTCAGAAGAGAAAAGAGCACATTAACATTGTGTCAATGACCACTTCAAAAATTACATCTTACTCTATGCTAGGACTTAAATAGTTTAGCAGACAAGAACTTTCTCAGTACAAGGTAAAAACAAAGTCAAAGCTTTGAGATGAATCCTGTCCCTGAAGGTTAGCTCATGTACAGAAATCCATTTATGTAAGGTGAAAGACCCCCCCTTTCTCTTTCCACAGAGCAGCAAGTTAAACTGCTCCTGTGAGGTTTCACAACAGCCAAGAAAAGGCTATTTGTCATGGCTACACCCACTTCCTAACCCAATGTAAAATTAAGAAATATACTC
Organism: Sylvia atricapilla; assembly: GCF_009819655.1. Classification (NCBI taxonomy): domain Eukaryota; kingdom Metazoa; phylum Chordata; class Aves; order Passeriformes; family Sylviidae; genus Sylvia; species Sylvia atricapilla. The sequence continues at coordinate 132,633,360 of NC_089140.1, forward strand.
AGAATTTACTAAGATTAATTTATCTATGGAACTGTGTCAAACTTCCTTCACAAAGCACAAAGTTTCCAACCCAGAAAGAGGTGGATAATCGACAAAATATATCTAACACCCACTGCAACAGAAGCTGAACATCTCTTTTTCAAATATTAAAGCCATTAATTATTTACATCCCAAATATTCTATGGAGTTGTTTCTCAAACTGCAGGCCATATTGAATTTTTCTCCCATTAAACTCTTCATATTCAGTCTGCAGACAACAAATTGCTTGAGGAAAAAAATCCAAGTTACCTATCTTCCTTAAACTTACCAGAAAAACCTCAACTACTTCAGTTCATCCTAAACAAAAGCTTAGCCTAGTATCCCTTTCAAAAGATGAACGTAGATATAGATACAACTACAAAATTAAGTATGACCTTGTCCTCTTCAGTGAACTGTCTTCAGTGTCACCAGCTCCCAGACATCTGAGTGAAGAAGTCAACACTGTTTCAGCTTATTTGAGAGAGGACTAATAATTACCTTCAGGGTACAACATTAACCTACATTTTCAAAAACACTAGCCAAGAAGTATTTTCAGATGATGAGCAGATGTGCTCAAGAGTCCTCCCATTATTTGTGGTTCTACAGTTACTTTCTCCTCTTTTCTTTGAAGTGTTTTCCCATTCTCACAGTTGCTGCATGAATAAGTGTGATAACAAATTACACAGAAAACCTAATAAGAACTGCAGAACAAAATGACAGAAAATGCATCAAATCAAACTGGAAAAAGCTACTTCCTCCCATTTTGTCAACTACTTAAGACCAGACCAACACTTCAGGAGAACGATGGTTTCCAAAAACACCTCACTGCCTTCTCACATCTACACTGGTTATTAAGCATAATGTATCAAATACTTGATTACAAAAACTCAACAGTGTCCTGTATCCTGGACACACGAGGATTGCACTGATAAATGCCTTGTGTTTTAAGTGATGATTCCTTTGATGCAGAGCACAAATCCATTACTGAAAGCATATAATGCAGAATTATGATCCCAAAATCTGATCTTGAGAAACAACTATCACTCAGAATACAGACAGAAAAAAATCCCTGACTGGCTACAGTACAGACTCAAAAAAGCCTGTGAAGTGAGTGAGAGTGGAAAGAAACATCACAGAGACACGAGATGTTCCAAGACCCTAACTTCTATGGGTATGTGTAGGAGAATTTATTAAGCTATCTAGATCTTGATCTACACTGACAGAATAGTAATAAGCAGCAATGCTAAAAATGATAAAATTGAATTGGCATTTCCAGCACATATGTGTGTTCCTCAACCCTACTTATGAATCATTCTGATTTCACTGCATTACAGGTTCTGATACACAGCTACTGCACTTTTAGTAAAATTACATTTATGAAGTCAAAATTTCTGACTTGCAGCTCAGATCAAGGAGTCACTTGATTTTTCAGAATAGTCACTACTTAACAGCACTTCTGCAGCTTTCTCCATAAATTGATTACCTCACATTTTGAAGCTTCCTGTATCAAATAGTAGTTGTAAGAGCTGCTGCTGTGCTAAAAAAAAAAAAAAAAAATTAAGAAATCGAGACAGCATTATGAAGACTGAAAGGGACTCATATTTCATATCAATATGTCAACAGAAGAGGTAACATTAAAGAAAAAAATAGATGAGTTCTCTCACTTGGAGCAAAGTGTGATAATTACATGCTAAATGTTTTCTAAGGGCCTATCAACATTAAAAAGAAGAAAAAAAAGAAAACTCACTAGGTCCTTTCAAGTTCAAAGCTCTAGATCTTACTCCAAACCAAAACAGTGCAAGCAGTAAGTGGAAGAACTCCTAGTACAGCATCATCTCTCAGTTTGTCACTCTAAAGGAAGATGGTCTATGCCAAAATTGAATGTAGTACCTATGGAGAAAGCAAATCAATCCCATAGGAATGGCTAGGCCTCCAAGGAAGCAGGATTCTGTAAAATCTATTATCAGGCTAAGGGAAAAAAATACACTCCACACTAACACGCTTCAGGTTTTGGATCTGTTTTATCTTTTGTTTTCCCTGTGTAAGCATATAAATTATGTACTTAGGCAGAAGATCTGTCTGCAAAACCACCTATTTTCCCCATCGTACACCCTCAAACCTCATCTGTTTTAAGAGGAATCTCGGCAAAGACAAGTCTAGGAAAAGTGACCTAACCACAAACAAGTGTGAAGAGAGTTGGATCCTGACCTACTGGGAGTATCAAAACCAGGAGAGCATACCAAAAGCATTTCCTTTGAAAACTTAAAATATTTAAATATTGTTTAGAATCATTAAATTACATTTATCTTTACTGTAAAAACACTTTGGGTTTCTATCCAGTGATGATCAAAGATCATGATCTGTTCCCACGTATATTTGTAAGAAATTAAACATGAAGTTACTGACTTTTAAAAATTCCTACATAAAAAAGAAGTAAAAATTGCAAGCTATTACACATACCATTAGCAATTTGCTACAGAAGAAATATTTGACAGCCACAAAGAGCTGTCAAATACACGTCAAGCAGCGAAGAAAATTTGGTTCACGGTTTCATTTTCTCTCCAAGCACTCCAGTTTCTCCCCAGCCTGCAATTTCTCTCCCCCAAACCTACATAAAGTTAGCTGCGTGGTTTCCAGGCTGGCAGCTGTCATCCCCATCTCAGCCAAGCCGCACACCATCAGTGATTTGGAGCTCGGGCCTCCTTTTGTATCTAACACCCGGTGCGTGAGTAAGGGAAGGCAGCGCACACCGGCGCTGCGTGTGACAGCGCTGCCGCCTTTATCCCCGCTCCCGTCATTCTCTCACACACCGCGATCCCCCATCCGCATTGTCTGCCTCGCTCCATCCCTGATTAATACGGACACGTTCTCGCTCCTCCGCCAGGGATCCCGGGAACCCACTTCCTCGGCCAAGGATCCCCGGGAACTCCCTTCCTCGGCCGGACGCCGGGATTTCCCTGGCCGGCCGGAGCCCCCGCCGGGCCCGCGGCGAAGGTCGCGGCCCCCGGCCCCGCGCGGGGCCGAGCCCGCGGCGGCGATCGCCGGGAGAGGCCGCTGGGAGCGGGCCGCCCCGGGACCGGCGGAACCGCGGCCCGGCGGGGGGGGGTCGGGCCGGCCCCGCCGCCCCGGGGCCCCTCCCCTCGCCCCCGGGGGGCCCCTCCCCTCCGCCCCCCCTCACCGGTCGTTGAGCTGGTCCTCGGTGCCCGGCAGCGGGTGCACCACGAAGTGAATCGAGGTCATGTTCCGCGCCGGTGCCCCCCCGGCGGCGGCGGGAGGCGGGCGGGCGGGCGGGGGCCGGGCACACAATGGGGGCGGCGGGGGAGGGGGCTCTCGGCCTCCGTCCCTCCCCCGGGGTGGTTCGGGGCCGCCCGGCGGAGTCTCGGGCTCTCGGCGGCCGCGGCGCTGCGGGCGCGGGGCGGGGCGGAACGGCCGCAACGGCGCCGCTCGGAGCTGGGCCCGCGCCGCGCTCACGCACGCGCCGCCATCTTGGCTTCCAGCGGGCCCTTCTCCCTCCCCCCTCCCCCGCCCTCCGTGCGCCGCGACGGGGAAGGGGCGGGGCTTGACCGGCGCGCGCGGCGGCGCGCGTGCAAGCCTCGTGCTGACTGGCGCGCGCGGCTCCCTCCCCTGCCACTAAGCGCGCCGCCGATTGGCCCGGTGCGTCGCCCTCGCGGCGGGACGCTATGACGTCATTGCGCGGAGGGACGTAAAGCACCACGTGCCTCCCCCGGCTCTCTCCTCCCCCCCCCGCCCGCCCCGGCGCTGCTCCCCCTGAGGCGCAGGGCGGGAGCGAGGCGGGAGCGGAGCCGCTTCCTCTTGGCCGGAGCGGCTCCGGGAAGGAAGCGGGGGTGGGGGTGTGTGAGGCCTCAGCGTGCCGGTCCCCAGGGGTGCCCTGTGGGGAGGGACAGGGATTGCCCCCGATTCTCGCAGGTGCTTCAAGCCCAGCGCCCGTCGGCACCCGCTGTTCGCGGCCGGTGCTGGCTCTGTGCTTTCCAGTTGCGTTTCTTGTTGCCTTTCTAGTCAGTTTTCCCTGCAGCAGCCGGGATTTTTCACCATTTTTCAAGGAGGTTCCCAGAATCACTAGGAGGGTTGGAAGGGAGCTATGGAGATATCCAGTCCAACCCCTCTGCCAAGGCAGGTTATCTGGAGCAGGGGGCACATAAACGTGTCCAGTGGGTTTGGACTGTGTCCAGGGAGGGAGCGACATCCTTGGGCAGCCTCTTGCTGTGCTTTGCCACTCTCTGCGTGAAGCAGTTCTACCTTAGGTTGAGGTGGAACTTGTATTTCAGTTTATGGCCTTTAGTCCTCGTCCTATCGCTGGACACGAGCAAAAGGCGTCTGGCACCATCCTCCTGACACATTCCTTTAAGATATTTATATCTCTTGATGCCGCCCCTTTTCAGTCTTCTCGAGACTAGCCAGTAGGTTGGTGGTGTATCAGAATAAAAAGCTACCACGCTGTGAAGCTCCCGGTGCCCCTGGGTTTGCATGCTTTCCCTCCGGACAAGGTTTAACTGAACTGTTCTAAGAGATTACACCTTGCCAATGGAGCTGTTTTTAACAAATTAACATCTCAATGTACCGAAGGTTGAGTAGCAAAGTCAATAAAACAGCCATTTGTTTCTATAGAAACTAAACACCTTAGCAGGGATTGTACCAAGCTTTGATTTTGGTGAATTTTTTTAACTGGAATTTGCTGCTTTTGCAGCCTGCTCTTATTTTCAGGAAATCAGAAATTTGGAAAACTAACTCGGAATTTTTTAGCACGTGAGGAATGATGGTGATTGCGTGGCAGTGACACCAAAAACCCTCCAGAACCCAGTTCAGTGAGTTCGTTAGAATTGATTTCTGAGTCTGTATAATCGTAAACCCTAAAAATCTCAGTTTGTTCCCCTACTTTTAGACCCTAAGGAGCTAATCCAACAATCGGCTGATGCAGCTGCTTACTGCCCAGAGATTTGGGGAGTTTGTGAAGGGTTTTTTCCCAACTATCAGTAACGTGAGGAAATGTGACAGAGAGAAGAAATATGCAATTGATGCATTCCAGATTTCTTATTCTCAGATGAAGTTTCTCCATATGTTCTGTTTTCAAGTGGCAGTGATCCTCAAATCCCTTCAAGAATACAAATAAGTAATTTAGCTTATCCTGGGAGGAAAATGCTAACAGATTTCTGAAAATCTACAAGGCAGGGAATAGGATTCATTGTGTTTGGTAGTGAGACAGTGCAGAAGCTGTGCTTTAGAAACTAGTAGGTATAGGTTTTAAAAGTAAAATGGTTACCTTTTTACTTCTTTTCCCTTTAGGGCACAGCTTAGAGTTTATTATTTAGTTCTGTGTTTGATTGTACCTACATTTGTAAGGTTTTTTCTGCCTTTTTTTTTTTTTCCCCAACATCAACCTTTATGTTTTCCCTGAAAATATCTGTGGTTTTTATCACAGTGAGAGATCCTTATGAGCTGTGTTGACCTCAGTTATTTTATCAGAATCACTTGTATGATTTGATAACCACCTGAAAAGCCTTGCTTCTCAATTTGATTTTTTTTTCCCAGAGAAAAAGAAGTATTTCCCTTTGGCAGTCATTCCTCTTTTCCATTGAACAGTAGGAAGGTGTGTCATGTGAATTCCTGCAGAGCCCTTCAGAATGCTGTCAAAAATTTTTGGTAGGTTGTGGGAAGTTCTAGATATTTGTTTGCTTTTCTGTTCCAGATGTAGCTCTCCAAACCACTTACATTTCCAAATACTATGACTTGTTCATTGGAATTCTCCAAGGGCCTGCACATAAGGAAGATATTTCCATTACACTCTTCCTTCCACCATTAACACACAGCCTTTAAAAATTAATGAGTTATGGAAACCTGCTAGATACAGGAAAGGAGCTGGGAAAGCCCTAAGGGACTGCACATCTGTTAGGCCTCAGCAGTCTGCTGCTGACCATTTCTGAGCAATCCTTTTCTGTAGCTTTATTTACATTGTGTCTAAACCCCAGTTTTAGCCAATTTGCCAATTCAAACACTCAGCATGACAAAAATTTGAGAAAAATTAAAAATGGATTCCACTAGGACTTGTATTCAGAGCCAGAATAAACTTGAGTTGTGCAAATGTCAGCTCTTGTTCTCACGAGGAGTTTACACTCCTGTCTAAAACGGCACCTGAGCATAGGTGAGAGGACACAAAGCCACGTGCTCAGTTGCTGATGTTGTTCTGACACTTTGGCATATGGAGGAAGTTCCAGCTCAGGGATGTGAGGTGCATCTTACTGGTTGACTTTTGCATTACCAGGAAGTGGCAAGTATTGAATGCCTGCCTTGGCCACTTGTTCTTGGAAGATGACTACGGGGCTTACAGCTTGATGGCCCTTTGATTATCAGAATTTGACTTCAAATAGAATTGCTTTCTGTTTGCAGAACTACTTATTTTTACAACTTGTGTTTTTAAGGACTTCAAAATAGAAGATTTTTCCCAAGTTCTCTGGATTGCCTCAGTCTGTTGGATGTGAGCATCCAATACTGAAATGGTATTTAGATATTCATATTCATATGCCAAGTCATTAAGAACCAAAACAGTTTTTTTTCCTTACAAATTATATCTTTAAGACAACATTGTATGTCCTGCCTACATTGCACAGCTCCTCCGTGTGTAGATAGTATTATTTTCAGGTCTACAGGTAAAGCAGCAGCTTCCTTGTGAAGGTGCAGCTATAAATACCAACACCTAACCAGCAGAACGAGTTTCTTGCTGGTATATTTTCTGTGCAAGAGTTTTGTCGACTTAGAAATACTATACCAAATAACTCCTGTGGGATCACTGCTGTGATGTCTGAAATTCAGTTTTGGTGAGAGTCAGCATTTCCTGGAGTTTTCAGACTGGTAGAAGCACATAGTTTGACAAGGATCTCTGGAAGTCATCTTATCCAGCTTCCTGCTCCACATTCAGTTCCAGTGGATCAGGATCTTTCACATCAGAAAAAGCTGCTGAATAATATGCACTGGGACAGATTTATTCTCAACTCCTTGCCACTTGGCAGCTGCTGGCCTGGTGGATTACACAGAAATCTGTTGGTTCTGCTGAGAGGGGACCTGCTAAAGATGGGAGGATTGGGGTAGGAGGACTGCAAGGAAATTTGTGTGTAAACAGTGGGAGCAGATGCCAGCAGGTGTAACAGACAGTGCTATCTGCAGCTGATGGGACGTGCAGAAGACAGGGAAGAGGCCCTGAGTAGAAGTAAAGGCTTCAGGCAGTGAAGGAGAGTTCCAGAATGCACTTTCCAGGCTGTTAACTCCAGATGTCAACAGAGATGGCATCAGGCTGACACCGTAAGATTGTATTTTGCTCTGGAAGAAATGAGGCCAGCATTCTGGAAATGCAAGAATGCTGTGCAGAAAACGTCAATTTTCTAGATTGTTCCCAAGGCTGAAAAGAAGTTCCTGTAATGAACAGCTAAGTGCATGGCCATCACCTTGGGTCACAGACTGAAGCAAGGTAGCTTAGTAAGGTTCAGAGCTGATGAAAACTCATTTTACATGACACTTTTCTTACAGTGGGTTTTTCAATGTCTAATAGTGCACACACCATTTCTCTCTGCCCTGGGATTCTTCAGTGACTAAAAAAAAAACGTTTTAGCTCTGCTTAGGTAGATCTAGACCTAGTACGTAGATCTGCAGTAGGTAGGTCTAGTAGGTGGTTCTCCTGCTGCCTCTCCAATTCTTTGGTCAATTAAGCTAGCAGAGACCTTGAGACCAGAAGTTTGTGTCAAAATTTGGCTGAGATTTAGATATTCAGAAGTGAATTTGGTGAGCTTTGATACACAGGCTGGACTGAAATACATTTGTTTAAAATCAGGCAGTACTGAAAATGCCTGATCTCCCTTCTGCTCCCTTGTCTGATCTACTCTGCATTTCCTCTCTTCAGCTCTGCAGTGAAGGACTTCAGGATTAAAAATTAGGATTCTGCAAGAAATTTAGCTTCCAAGAAATCTGGAGAGGGATTTTCTACAAAGGCACATGGTAATGGCTTTACACTAAAAAAGGGCAAATTTAGATGAGAGATAAGGTAGAAATTATTCAGTGTGAAGTTGGTGATGCACTGGAGCAGGCTGCCCAGAGAAGTTGTGGGTGCCTCATCCCAGGAAGTGTTGAAGGCCACATTGGATGGAGCTTTGAGCAGCCTGGTGTAGTGGAAGGTATCTCTGCCCATGGCAGGGAAGCTGGACCTAGATGATCTTTAATATCCCTTCAACCCAAATAATTCAAGGAACCTATTACTCTTTTATTTACTATACAGTATGGTTTGCTTTCTCTGTTTAGGGGTGTTGACACAACATGTTTGGGATCAAAGTGAGGTCTCTGCCAAGTGTTCAGTGGAGTTTGTAGATCTACCAGTACCTGGTAGCCTGAGAGTTTGACACTCGCTTGGTATTGCTTCTCAACGTGGTTGTAGCCCCTTACTTGTGTCTTCCAGCTCCCACAGTGACACTTCTGAACATCTGTTCTTTCTGACTGGGCATCCAGGACATCTCTTCCTGTCCAGGCCCCACCACAAAGTTTACGTGATCACTTTTTTATGTGTAGACCAGACCTGTCTACCACTGACAAATGCAGCTGAGCATCACAAGAGGGGCTCACCAGGCATCTTGGGCACTGTTCAGGGGCTGAGGGAAGAGAGGCTGTGGGCAGCCCCTTGTGTGACTGTCCCTGTAAGGTGCCATGGGCAGAGCTGGCATGCACAGTGTACATGGTGTGTGTTTCTCTGAGACTTTGTGTCACCTGGGCAGGTGTTCCTGTGCAGGCAGCTGTAAAACAGAGTTGTATTCTTTCATATCAGAACAGCTTCCTTTAAGTTTCTGGTAAGGAAGGACAGAATTTGTTTGAACTTTGGCAACTTTAGGGTGGGCATGTGTTCCTAGGGGATTGTCTGTATTTTCTATGGAATAGTCTTCTCCTTTCTATCTGTCTGCAGGCTGTCAAGGGAGTCCAGGTGATGAACAAGGACAAGAAAAGGGTTTTTTATTTTCCTATTAGTTTCATTTGATTGGGTTAGCTACTCTTGTCTTAACCGTATTTACCTTCAAATATGGCAGTTTGGGAAAAAAATTGTAAAATGCGTGGGTGAAATGCATTCACAGCAATAGCTCTGTGTGGCCTTGATTCATGTATACTGCCTTCTGAAATTATTGCAGAGTACATTTGTTTCTGGCAGGGAAAGGAGTGGAGACCTTCCAGGTGAAAAGCAAATTAATTATTCCATGGACTCCAGTGGAGGCAGGATTTACTTTTCAGCATACATACTTTCAGCCTACTTTTAGCTACTGCTCCTCTGTCATTAAATAGCCATTTGTGATAGATGGGTATTTGTAATATAGGAAGAAATAGTAGATAGTTCTTGGGGGTTTAATTCCCCTTGAAAAAAAAAAAATTTAGACATTTTCAGAGAACTTCAGAGTAGCACAAAGTGGTGGGTGCCAAGTCCCCAGCCACCTCCTTTTGAGGGTGGTTTTGCTGGACAGCTCTAGCTGTTCCTCATGGACTGAACATCCACAGCTTTCCTAGAGATAATGAGGCACTTTGGGAGCACAGTTTTCCCATTTGGTTTTACCCCAAAGGAGGCCAGGTTGTGTGCTCTCAGGCTGCTCCACAACATCAAACAGAAGATGGTGAGAGGAAGATGAGTTTCAATCCCCAACTGCTGATTTGAACAATAGCACAGGCATACAGAAAACTGATCTGTTTGTGAAATAGCTCCAAAGCAGCCTCCATTTATAGCTGGCACTTTAAGCAAACCAGAGGCTGTGTCATTTGAGGAGTGGTTTATAAACAGTGGCTGTTCAGGAGAAATTTGGCCTGCGCAAAATGAGTGTACACAGAGGCTACAAATCCACCATCCCTTCTGAAATATCTCTTCCATATTTCAGCAGTTGGAGGTTCCTGTCAGGAGATGTAGGCAAAGTGTCAAACACAGCCCATTCCCTTTAAACTATGAGGTTTGCTTCCAGGGAAGATTGCACCTTCTGCTAAAAATCTTATGAGCTTTTGTCTTCTTTGTTTTTCCTCTTTCAATCACGTAGAGCAGGATGGTTGTTTGTTACTGTTCTTCCATATCCCTGTAGCATCTTCCCTAGATGAGAGCACAGTTGCAGTGCGTCTTGAAACCAGTCACAGAAGTGATTAAATGTCAAAAAAGTAGATGCTAAATTCAAGTGAAGGGAGGCAGCTCTAACATTTGGGAGTCCCACAAAATAGGATTTTTATGGTGATGGTGCTTCAGTACTGAAAGGTAGAAAAAAAAATTGCAGCGGAGACAGTGGTCAATAGGAGATGCAGCACATGAAGACTGTGCTGGGAACTGCTTTGGCAGTTAACATTTAGTTTCACTGAAACTAATGGAGGAAAGAAAATATGAATAAATAGTCTGGAAGGTTTTTCTTCCATTGCAGTTAGGAAGAAAGGGGCACAGTTAACTGGTGGCTGAACATTTTATTGTGAGTAACAGCAAATGCAACACTTGCGTATGCTTATATATGTGTTGGCAGGTGTATTTCTATAGACAGACAGGTAGTTGACACAAAACAGCAGGCAGATTTGCAAATTCAGAATTACTTGCTGCTAACTGAATATACAGGTAGTTTCACTTACCTTTTGCTGTGAACTGAGACTTTAATTATTGGGGCTTAAATGTTTAATACTGCATATCTACTTTTACTTTTACTTGTCTATTTTTAACAAAAATGTCAAGCAAAATGTTTAGGAATTGCAAAATGGGAGAGAAGAAATATGGCCGTAAGTCATCTTTGAAACATTTTAATGAAAACTGTAATGCCACTAGAATCTGGAGGAGGGCAGTCAGTATATTCTCACTTGCAGGAAACTTCAAAGTTTGAATTTGGGTTATGAGCACTGGGCAAAAGATAAACTGAACTAAATAAGCCAGGTAGAAACCTGTTAGCATTGGGCAGATCTCTTCACTCATGATTACGTACTTATACTTGGCCTTTTCCCACTGTACAGTTTGTACAAACTACCTAGACCCAGCTACGTTTGCCCGAAGTTTCCCCTGTCACCGTGCCTTCCAGCTGGCAGGAGAGCCCCTTGGCTGCTCCTCTGGGCAGAATGCCTGCTGGGCACACTGCTGGGGTGGAGCTGGTGTCCATTGGGAAATGTCTTCTTGTGTCACCTAGCTTTTGGGACTACAGAGGCAAGAGCGCAAATACATCGGTTCGGGATGTCCCATTTAGAAATGCTGTTCATTTTTAATGAACAAGTTAAAGGCTTTTGCCTGAGGAATGTACAGAAGTTTATAGTATGTAAGGCACAAGGACAGGAGTTCAGATAGGCTTCAGTCATAATGACAGGCGATTTATCCATTTGGCTTTCTATTTCCTCGGATTTATCCTGCTGTTCTGATAAGTGATGATTTAAAACACGCTGAAGTGCCAGTGCAGGCTAATAGCCCCTTCTCCTACACTGAAACACATCGCTAAGAGTAGAAGATACTGTACTTTGTATCTGTCTCCCCAGGGTGAGGGAGAAAATAGCTGAGAGGTGTGGGGCTCTGTACGCAAAGACCACCTCATGGGCTGTCAGCTGAATTTGGAGTGGGAATCAGATCCAGGAAACAGATACCTGAATTTAGGTGTCTAATCTCCCACACTAGGCAGTGGAGGCTTAGTTATGGCAGTCAATGGAGCTGGGAGTGTGATTCGTCTGGGGAAATGTAGGTATCCATCCTCTGTTAAGCTGAATCCCTCCTGGCAGTGCGAGGTGGGACGCTGAGCTGACACCTCTGAGTACACAGCTACAGCCTGGAAGCCCGTCCCTGGTAAGGATGCGCTGATGACAGGGATTCAGTCTCCAGTTGCTGCATTGTTTCTGCAGTTTAATGAGAGGGGCGGGCTGGAGCCCCCGGCAAAGGCTGGAGCTGCAGAGCCCTCTGGAGAGTCAGAGCATGTGTAGGCAAGCTTGATCCCCTCTCTGAGGGGTGGGTGAGCACATTAGACCTTATTTAGGTAGTCAAAATGGCACTCAGGGCTGTGCAATAAAGAAACAACATCTCTCTGTTAAAATTATTTTTACAACCTCTATTGTCAAGTTCAGACAAATAGACTTAACCAAGCCTTCTTAGGATATGGAACATTAGTATATACCACTTCTGTCTGAAGCTATGTTTTAGATTTTATTTTCCAGACAAAAGAGTAATTTTAAATTATGCAAATGAGCTGCCAAAGCAAGGCATTATGCAGATTTGTGAGCAGGCAGCAGAGTTAACCCTTGGTGCTGCAGCCAGCTGCGGAGGGACCGCTGCTGCAGCAGCTCCGCATTAATTCCTTCCAGCTCCTCTTTAATTCCCACACTCCTGTGGTGGGGCCTGGGGTGTGAGGCTCACCCCCTGCACACCCCCATTGCCAAGTGGATTTCGGTGGATGGAGGAGCTGAGTGTTGCTGCACTTTTCACCCCACAGTCCTGGCCAGCACAAGTTGTACCCAAATCCGGCCTGGGCGTCTCAGAAAATACAAGTGTTGTGACTATCATCTGTGGTTTCATACGGGTTGTTTCCAGAATATTTGAAGTGAAATATTAAATTGCTTTTCAAATGTCAGCACTGCAGTAACACTTTACAAACAATTGACACTGCCAGCTTTAAGTCCTCTAGTTTGCTGGCCTGGCTGGTATACACAAGATGCACTACCAGCCTTGCCTTTCTGTAGAGGAAAGCTACTAAACGAACTCCATGTTGTCCTCATTTGTAGATTCAATAGCTCATTATCCCACCCAGCTATAAAGGTAGTGGGCATAACTCTCAGTCAGGAACAGATCGGTTTTGAGAGAAATCCAAGGTCTGATCTGCTCTGGAAGTTTGCCCTGATCACTGCAAGTGATGCCAAGGGCTGACATAGCCACATTGGTGTAAGCACTAGTGCTGAGCAAGAAATCCAGTGTTTTATAGCAGTAAAGTATGGCAAATGGCAAGAGCAGGCAAATCCCCAACATGCACAAGGATGTAAGTGCAACTGATCTCTAGTGGAGATGCCTGATGATGGGTTAAAATAGTGGCAGCCAAGCCTGGGAAGGAGGGAGAGAGTTCACACTGGGCAGTTTTGGAAGGCCTGGGTTTGTGCCTCAGTCATGCCCATGTGGGATGCCAAGCCCTGTGAATATTGGGTTTATTCAGCATCGGGCAGGGATGGATCCTGGTGAGGGCAGGAAGGAGTCTGGCTGCAGTATGGGGGCACTTGAATCCACATTTCCTCCTGCACTTCAGTTCATAGAATTATACAGTAGAATCATATAATCATAGTTGTTCATGGTTCTCTATGAGAGAGCTCAGAGAGCAGTGCAGGTTCCAAGGAAAACACCAATTTCTGTAGTGAATTACTTCAGGAACAAACAATGTCTCAGTGCTGCTGCAGGACAAGAGGTAATTTGGGTTTCTCTCTTGCATCCTCTTACACCCAAACCCTTTAAAGTTTTCTCCACTCAGCAGATTACTCCCTCGCTTTCTTTCTAGTTAAAGGTGTCATTTCAAGCTGCCTGTCAGAAGCTGCCTGTCTCAGCCAGTACACAATACTGAATAAACACTTCAATATGTTCAAACCTGGATGCTGTCAGTGAATTTACAAGCTTAAGACCTACAGCCATTTTTAAACTGAATACACATGCGTGCACACGAAGGTTAGCTCAGTTTAGCTGCTTTGGGTTTGCTTGTTCTTAAGAGCATTTTTGGCTCAAAAATGTGATGTCTCTTATGTATTTGGAAAGAGCTGTCCAAAGCACATGATCAACATCTGTTGGTTTTGATATGCCAGAGGAGCTATGTAAGAGATGCAGAGATCAGAGAATACATTGTTGCTGTGTATATATGTTTTTAAATTTGGATTTTCTATTTTAAAATTAGAGTTTTTCTATTGCTTAGCAATTTAAGCAATGGGTTGATGCTCTGGTTAGTAAAAAAAAAAAAAAAAACCCACCTACACTGGTTCAGGTTTTTTTAATTTTGGAGGAAAAGAATATAAGCATGAAAAGCTGAAAACTATATAAATCAGACACCACTGCTGTACTGCCAGTGCCTGGCCAGCTTAAAATAACTAAACTAATTTAAGTAGGCAGAAACACTGTTTTATGATGGCAAGCAACAAAACTGAGCATAAAGACCATGGAAGGAAGTAGATAAGAAATCTCTACAGTGCTCTAGAAAAGTTTTGCAGCACATGCACCTATGAAAGAGTTGTCACCACCTGTCAGCCTGGGTGGTGACATGGGCATTTCCTAAAAACAAGTGTGTAAAATTGCAGTACACATTGATTTCTATAAATGCAGCACCAGGAAATGCCTTACAGCTCATTTTAAGTCAATGCAGCTTCAGGGGACTGTAAGCTGTTCCCAGAACCATCTCTGAAGACTCAACACTAAGGTCTTGCCCATAGTAACAGTGAAGTCCTGACTTCTGCTTCCAGGCAAGGTCTGCCCAGACTGCACTCATCTTAATTAGGTTCTTAGCAAAGATCTTTGCTTCTATGAGCTCTAACCTTGCCCATGCTGAGATTTCGATAAGGTAAACTGTAAGCTAGACTAGCCCTCTGCATGCACAGCCACAGAGTCTCTTCTCTTTTGCACTGACCTGCAGGGTGTCTTTGCCAGCAGATTTCCTGCAGGGATGCTGCCACCTCAGCTGGGTTCTCTGCATGAGGATGCTTCAGAAAGTTGGGGTGCATCAATCAGAAGTGTTACAGGTCCACAGTGTCAGCATGCATGTGTTAAAACCCCAAGTTCTGTACCAAGTAGTTGTAATTATGATGATATCTTAATGATGGTGTCTTAATCCTTTTAACACTTGATTTCTTTTGTATGGCTACTTCATAGTTTAACCATTTAAGCCCATTCTATGAGGAAATTGGTAGGTAAAAGATTGGAGAATCAACAGGGACCATGTTTTTCTTTCATCATAAAGTCATCTGTCAATGCAGCTCATGACTGGAATTAAGACAGGCAGTGTCTATCAGAGGTTGCTAAGGATCGCTTGTCTACAAACTTCCTTGGCAGCATTCTGCAAAAATGGGCAATGTGAGGTACAGCGATGGAGGGATGACTGCTGAGTACAATGAACAGAGCTGTGAAATTTCTAGTCTCTGAAATTCCCGTCGTGTGGAAACCCCCTGAAGGTGTCACCAGCAAACTCCTGCCTGCCACTACCTGTCCTTGTTATACCATTCATTCTGCACTCCTCCCTGCCCACCTGGCAAAATGGCCCATCATGCTACAAGCCATTAGCACTTAAAAGGTGGACAAGGGGATTTCCTGTTCCTGCAAAGATAAGCAGTAAATTAAGAGAAATAAGAAATACATGTTGAACCTGAGGATACTCCTTTAAAGAAAGATTCCTTTTATAACAACAGGGTTCGTTCCACAATAAAGAAGCACTCCAGAGAAGATGTCATGCTGATATGCAATACTGATACATGAAGTATGGCTCGTATAGGATTTTCCATTTTGGTCTATCTAGTCTGTTGACACATAAAAAAAGATCCAGATCTTTAGTATAACTTAAAAGAACACAAACCTCTTGGGAAGTACTTTTTTACACAGCATATAATTAATATATGGAATCAGCACTGGATATTCCTGACAGGTTTAGACTAGTTCTGCACTTGATGGTCTAGCAGCCTTTTGATCTGCATCCCTGTGAGATGCTGTGGGTGGGAGGACTCAAAACAGTGTGTAAAGGCAGAAACTCAGCTGTTAATTTAAAGAAAAGCCTTTAGTTTCTGGAGCAAGAAAAATATGCAAGAGCTATAGTAACATCTGGAGCTTTCTTGGTTCAAAGAAGGTGTTCCTGCATTTCAGAAAGGATTATGTGCATGCACAGAAAGCAATTCCAGTGATGTTACTGGAGTAAGGTCACATGCAAAGATTCAGATTCGACACTTGGTGACTCAGAAAGTAGCAGCCACATCATATGCTTTTACAGCAGTGATGTCCACACCTTAATGAGTTCCCTGTTCCTTCCTTTATGGCAAGTGAGGAGAAAGGAGGACCCAACAGACTCAACTGGATAGCTGCTGATAAGAATAGCCATGTCCTAGCAGCACCCCTCTCCTTTGTCAGCTGCAGAGAAAAATTAGAGGGGAGTGGATGTGTTTGCTGTAGGTTTGGAGAGGTTTGAAAAGGGTGAAGCTCATCAAGGTGCCTGCTGACTGCAGCTGGGGAGCCATCTGCTTTCCCTGCTCTGAAGGTAGAGCCACTCCAGATGCAGTGCTGGGACATGCAGGTCCCACTTGGTGCTGGATGACTGAAGCAGGCACCTCTTGCAGCTGTCCATCCTGCCCCTTGATGACACCTCTTGCAGCTGTCCATCCTGCCCCTTTGGCAGGCACAGTTGCCCTGAAGCAAGGATGTGCTCCTCATGTGAATCATCTCAGCCGCACACAAGTCCATGTGTCACTACATCTCTTGGTCTCCGTGCTCAGCACAGCCATGGCCTGAGACTGGTGCAGAGCAGACAGGACATGGGCAGGCCTTGCTCAGATGCAGGGCAGCTGAGTAGTGAGGAGAAACAGGAAAGGCAGGTTCAAAGGCAGGTGTGACACAAAGGAAAATGGTGGCATAGTAACACCAAGCCAGCAGGCAGAGCCCCGTGCTGGTGTCCACTGCACCCATCAGGATATACTATGACAGGACCATGTCTCCAGCTGGAACTGGGAAAGAGTCTTCCCCAAAGTATCCAGCTCAGGCAGGACTGTTAGAGGCAGGATTCGGGAGCAAACCTAGACCCTGCTCATCATCACAACATCCTTGTGCACAGGTAATTGCCTCTTCCAAAGCAGCAGCCCTCACAGACCTGAGCCTGGGAGGTGCAAAGCATCTGGGCCATCTCAGAGATCAGTGCTTCTGAAATACAGTGTGATTGTTATGGCTCATCAAAGCACAGGCTTAACTTTAAACTCCTCAGTCATACAAGTAGTTACTGTCTGACCTTGTCTCACACCCTATCAGTGTTGCCAAAGAAGGAGGGAAAGAATTGAAATTTTACACCGTGGCATATGGAGTGATTCAGAATTCTTCTAAAATGCAGATGGTGAGAATGTTTTTGTAGGATCTTTGATCCCTTTCAAAAATAGAACCCCCTGGATGTGGTTAGAGAGGGCTCATGCTGTGAGGTGGAGTTTTTGTAATCACTGCTGACTGGAACTGCCTGTCAGTCTGATTTGTGCATTTTTCTAGTCTGTTTTATAATACAGTCAGATTGCTGTTCCCACATTGTAAGAGACACATCACAAATTTCTTGGGAGAGGACACAAATCTCCAAAGCTAATTCATTTTTCCTCTCAAAAATAAGATTTTTTCCATTTTTTCTTCTTAAACTGTTTAATTTTATAATTACTCACAGAGGCTGAAAATTAATTCAACAAATCTCAGGTAATCTCCAGGTGTTCCCCAGACTGCAAAGCAGCAATCAGAAAAGAGATAAAATATAGAATAAAAAAAAATCACAAATTGAAGATCTTCTTATTTCGTGATACTTAAGTAGTTAAACATCTCTTGTAGAGTGGCACATCAGGATATATTTCCAGGTAGATGTTCACATCCCTGTGAGTGGCCCTAAACCACTACAGAAACAAGATAACAGAAGCCCTTCAATTTTAGCAACCAGCCTTATTTACCTCTGCTCTGAGGATACTGTAGAAAAAACCTCTGAGACCCTAGGATAGACTTACTGAAGAAAATAAGGTTGGCACACCTCCTCTTTCACCACATTTAGTGGCATCAGGTAGGAGGACCTGTAAGCTCACACCTCATTCTTCTGTGCCACTGCTGTTGCTGCACCTTGCCAAGGAGATCCTCAGTGCAAACAAGAGCTGCTCATCCTTCTTTAAACAGAGAAGAATGAAAAGGAAGGCAAAATTAGGATTGGGGTTTTCTTGCCTCCACAAGAGCCCATGCCTTGTTCCATCTGCATGGAGAAAAGCTCCAGAAATTGTTGCAGAAATGATGGGAAGCTGGTGGTGAGACCTGGCTGCCAAAGGAAAACACTGCTAGTAGCCTGGAGTGTACAGCTGATGTTGATGATAACTCATTTCTCATCAAAACTGATATTTATTTTTTTCTTCCTAGCAGAACAGACAGGAATGGAAATGTTTCACATAATCACTGATTTCACTGAAACTTTGACAGCATTATCAAGCACTTTTTATCCTTTTTGATTTTATATGAATCCCATAAAACATCCAAACACCAGGATGTAAACAAAGGGCTTCAATAAGCTTAGTTTTAATATTTTCATTATGTTCCAAATCTGGAATGAAAGGAGGTATGAAATAATCAGCTCTTCCAAGAAAATGTGACGTCTCACACAGCTCTAACCATTCTTGCATAAGTCTCAAGGAGCCCAGTGATCTCTGCTGATTAACAAATCTCCTGCTGCACTCTGTGATGCTGCAAAACATCCAGGCACCTGCCACAAAGGGAATTCTCAATTACATCCTATTAGATGCTCAGGGTCACCTTCCAGGGCAGCAGCACCAATTGCCAGTACCATCTTTTGGGAGAGTGCTTCCTGAAACACACTGATGGAAATGTAGAAGTCTTCTCTTACTGCTCAAGCAACCTGGACACATCTCTTTACAAGTGGGTAGGCTTTACCTTCATCCTTTAGAAGAGAAAACAAAAGGCACATGCAAATTTTTTTCTGTTGAAGCGAACATGGATGCTGAAGGAATGAGAGAGTTCTTGTTAAAAGAGAGCTGTCTCATATTGCACTCACACATTGATTTCTACCCCTGGAGCAAAACTGAGTTTCATTTATAGAGGACTCCTGGACAGAAGCAGATACCAGAGTGTTGGAACCCTGGAATCCAAAGATATCAGGCTTTCTGCTTTGACAGGTGGCAACCCTCAGACGGGTACTGCCTTTGACTTGAGGCTGTGGGAACAGCTTCCAAAACTGAGTGATAGCACTGACAGTATGTGTGTGTAATGGTACAAAAGTGTGTAATGTCACAGGGTGAAATATTTAAGGTTGAGGGGTTTAGGATATAAAATAGTAATTTATATATATGGGACAATATGGAGGGATTTGGGTGTTGCCTGGATGATTCTTCTTTGCTTTTTACTTGCTCCTTCTTCTCAGGCTTGGGTGATCTTTTCTAATTGGTTACTGAAAACTGCAGTGTGGACATTGTGTGATCTTTAATTGAGTCATAAATAAGAATAACTTAGGTGTCAGGTTTTAATTGGTTTTGCTTATTGTTTAAAAGTCCTTAGAACAAAGTAGAAGTAGACATTTTCTCGTCTTGTTAGACAGACCTCACACTGCCTGAGGCTGTACCATAGATGAGATATGGTACCACAGTGTCCAGCGTCTTCTGTCCAGACCTTGCTAGAGCTAACACCAGACTATTGACTAACAACATAGAATGGACTTTTTTAGTAGCAAATAACATTTTCTTTGTACTTGGGTAGACAAGATACCTACAATGGAAGAACAAGACACAGTAGATACATTACACACTGAACTACACAGCCGTCAGTGGCTCTTGGCACTTCTTCTCAGACGGGAGTTTGTACCCGAGGTGTCCACAGCTGTCCACAGCTGGCTAATACAAACTCTCTTGTTCATTCACCTGAGAACTGAAAAACATGAATAATGACCATTTTCAGCTCCTCAACAATTTACATTTCTTCTGGAAGCTCAGTTAGCTGAGCTATTTGTACTACATGTGAACAGTAGGAACACATTTATGTTGACTGAAAATAAAAGCTGAAGCAAGGAGATTTTCAGAGCTGCTTTTAGGGCCTGAAAACTGCTGCAGTCCTCCTGGTTTTGCTACAGAAATGTGGTATGGAGTCCTAGAAATTTCTCTGGTTGTGACAGAGAGAAAAAATTTCAATTTATCAGCAAGCTGCTCTCTAAGCATTGCAGCGGATTTCAGATATTACCTTTGGGAAGGGGGACTGGCTTGATGGAGGGAGTGAGGAGCTCCTCCATAGCACAACCTTTCCAAATGTGCAGGATGACATGCAGCTGCTGCAAGCCCACCAGTGCAGGAGAAATGGCAAGGGTGACCCAGCCAGGCCAGGCCCTCATGTGAATTTGCACCACTGACATTCCACTGATGGGCTTTTGCTCTCCACAGCATGGTGCTGCAGGATGTTTTGGTCAAGATCCTGTGTAGACATGGGACAAAACATCTTTAGCAATGATGCTGGGTAGCATGGTGCCCTGAAGTATGCTGGGGAAAGACTTGTCACTACTTTAATTATATTCAAACATGCAAGTTAGAGTGAATAATACCATGAGCAGGTCAGGAATTGATTAACCAGTCTGCTATGAAAGGGAAGGATATATCCTCTTCCTTTTCTTCCACCTGACCTGTTTAGATCAGACATTGTTAGGAAGAAGGACATTTATTCACTTAATTGTAACAAAATATGGTCTTGCCTCTCAAATCCCCACCACTATGTGCCAGTGGGAGAGCAGGAGTGGGAGAGAGCCTAGGATAATGCAGGAACGTTATTTAATAGGAAGACATGTTAGGACAGCACTAGGAGAACAAGGAAAAGACAACTCTTCTAAAAAAAAGTCGACTAAGCATCAGTGTGTTTGAGCAGCAGCTTGAAGAATCAGTGCAAAATATTTGATGAATCATTTAAACTTGAATTTAAGGAATTCAACTGCTCTGTTATGAGTTTCAAGTGGAGAAAGAATTCCTTGAGGAAAGATAAAAAGCAGCTATTGATATGAGTATTTTTTTCCTATGAAGGTTAAAGGGTGTTAAATATGTTGGTAAAACCAAGAGAATATCAAAGGATGTCTCATTTACATAAACAGTGTGTTTGCAATCCAGAAATCCCTCCCCAGGAGTTAATTCCACAGGTTTATATGGGAAGTCAGTGCTAGTCCAAGGAGCAGCAGGCTGAGCTGGAGCCTGACACCCTGGGTCTGCTCCAAGCCTTTCAGCAATACTTGGCTGGACACACAGGGGCACAGTTACATGGCTAATTACTTCCTTTCCATATGGAAATTAGAAGAGGAGAAAATTATCATTATTATCCATTTGAGCACACAGTACCTGAGTGCAGTGTGTGGCTACAGTGCTCTGAATGCAATTGCACTCTCAGTTAAACAACACCTGGATTTCTGTCTGAGGGTTGCTCTAGACTCAGCTTCAAGTGCTATCCTTACACACCACTTAAGAAGGTGACTAGGGTGTTAAGACATTCTGGCTGATACCTGTAAATCAGTGCTTCAGACACTGTCAAAACCTAATAGGTCTGAACATACTCTGAATTGATTTGTACTTGCTGAATTTGATGTGTTCTTGCTCAAAATAGGCCCAGAGAAACCTTGAAGGAATGGTTAATTGAGGCATTGTGTTTGGAAGGGCAAAGAAGACAGCAGTGAGTTCAGCCCTGGGAGTTAGATTTTTGGGGTTTTGGAGGTTTAGGGTTGGGGTTTTTTTGGTGGGGCGTTGGGGGGTGTTTTGGGGGGGATTTTTTAGGGGCTTTTTTGAGTTTAGGTTGTATGGAGTATCTTCAAGTCCATCTCTGTGGACTTCCCAGGCAATTCAGTGGACTCTGTGGACTCAGGGACTCTGAGTGGAGAGGTCCCTGGCTCTGCACTGTGAACAAGGGGAGACAATTACACCTGACAGTAAACAATGAAGGACATCTTCCAGTTTCCATTGCTCCATTCTACTTTTACATTAGAGGAGCTTCTTCTCACCTTCATGGGTATCAGGAAGACCTTGATAGCCAGGGATGTTTAAGGAGCCAAAGAACCTATATTGTGTTTGAGTTGTCTGTGTTGAGATGTTGTCTTTGAGGTCACTATGAGAGTAGATTCAAGACAACCTGTGAGACTGACAAGGGCTGGATCAGATATGGATGCTGTAGCACATGCACTCCTTCACCCTCCTCCTCCTCATGCCAGGTAAGAGCTGACTGTGCAGACTCTCCAGGACTGCAGCAGATGTGAAACAGGAGGATTTCCTATTCCACTGATAAGAAAAGACCATTTCAAAACAGCACTTGCAAGTTTGGCTTATTAGTGGATTCACTTTCTTAACAGCCCCAAACCTGGTCTTAGCAGAGGTCAAAATTCACCTTGGCTTCAGTAAGTAGGGACCTGCTTAAGCTGAAGCCTTCATCATACCACAGTGGTGTTACCCTGCTGATTCTCCATGTCCCAGTAACATGCAGCATCCATGTATCAGCATGCCACCAGCAATTCCACATTGCATTTACAGCTCCAGCTGCTTGCAATGAAGGAGAAACACTGAGATCCTCTCTACCAGAGGGACTACTGGAACTGCCCCACCAGCAGCTGCAGTAATGCACTGTGTGGCAGAAGTCCCTCCTTCCCCTAGGGAAAAAGAGCTGAGCTGGTTCTTGAAATGACAGACAGCACATCTTCAAGGCGGAGTTGATCTGTACTATAAACAATTCTCATCCATCCATCTACCTTCTAGGAAGTGTTTGGTGCTCCTTTCAAGTGAGGTCAGCTAGGCAGACCCACAGAAATGTGACTGTCACTTCCCGTGCCTGAGAATCACCAGCTCCACAGTGGTGACATTGGCTAAGTCACATGCACGAGGTTGGTTATTCCTCCAGTGTGGGCCCATAATTACCCATCCGTGCCCAGAAGGGCAGGCAAGCTCTCCCACAGCTCACAGGAAATACATAGCAGCCAACCTTCCTGCAGTTCAAAACTCTTCCTGATACATCCCAGAGGCAGCAGCAGCATTACTCATAGTGGTTGACGTTTCCCAGCCTGGTTCTCATGCCCTGGCTCAGCCATCCATCCCACTCCCATCTGAGGCTGGTCCAGCCCAGGACAGCACGTCAATGCAGAGGAGTTCTGGAGGAAGTGGAGGACATGGCTCTGGCTGTGGGAAGCAGCCTATCAAGAAATGCTTGTTTAACACATGGCAGATCAGCCTGCCTCAGGAGTGAGCTGTTCCTGTAAATCAAATAGCTTCTCATGAGTCAGGAGCCCAACTCTTTGTTACAGAGTTGCATATTTTCAGGAATCGCTGTAATTCAGGGATTTTTATTGGTAACATTTGTTGGCTTTCATGTACCAGCCTGAGGTGGGATCTGACTCATTAGAACTGTTAGGAGCATGGGTTTCTGTGTACTGCCAGCACCCAAAGGAGAGAAAGCCTGGAAAGAGCTACTGGGCTACTCATCCTCATTTGCCAGGACAGACAGATCAGTCTTTCTTCTCTGACTGCTTTTGAGGACCCCTTTCCTAAAAATGGCATCCACAGACTGTAAGCTCTCTGGAGGCACTACTGGAAATGATCATGTAAGGCTGAGAATGCTGAAATTAAATTTGTAATACGCAGCTGCTGTAATCTGCAAACAGTGCTAAGTGAAAGAAAGAGGCAGCAATCACTTTCCAAAGCTCCTTCCAAGTACATACAATCAAGAGGGTCACTTGCCAGCCATAGCAGGTGCCCACTTCTGCTCAGCATCTAGGAAGTCACACTGAGGATGATTGCCATGCAGATCTTTACAGAAATTGCATAATATATAAGATGAAAAATAATTATTGAATTGTCTAGTCTAGCTACCCATCCATCTCTTACAAGTGCAAAGTGAACAATTTGCAACAGAAGACCAAAAGTTTAAAGTGTGTGGGAGTAACGAAAAACAGCAATAGAGACATGGAAAAAGCTCTTTACCAACATTGCTTAGCTGCTGCAGTAATGAAAAACAAGGTTACAAATTACTTTCAGAGCTCTCTATTTCCATTGTTTTAAAAACTACAGCCCATTTTTTCAGAGCATTACAAAAACATCCTGCCTGCAGACTGGCTTTCATGTTTTTTAAGCACTGATTGCAAACATAAGTGCAGGTACATGGTTAGTGTGAGGGAGCCCTCGGGATGAGGAGCTCCACACAGGGGTGTTTCAGGAAGTCTCTGTAAACCAGTGTTGCCACCCCTGGATTAATTAATTCCACAGTGGGCACTCACTGGCACAGTGTTTCATCCTGCTGCAGGATTTCCTGGGAGGTTTTGGGACACAGTAAGACAAGGCAAAGCACACACTGTTCCCAAGGCATGACAATGCACTCCAAGAGCATGCTGGATGCTGTGCTTCTGCCTGTGATGATGAGTGAGAAAGGGGGTAGTGGAGGAGAGCAGAGCTTGGCAAGGACCTGCTTGGTGGATTTGTGTCCACACACACCTGCTTATCCTACATACAGGATGTGGTGATGCCCTCTAAGGTTATTTTGCCTGCAGGTCCCTCTGCTCAGTGTTCTGCTTGCAGACCATGCTGATGCTCTCCTAGTCTGGGGACAATCTCCCTGGAGGACCATGCCTGTGGGGAAAAGTTCACATCCTTTGGCATAAAGATGTATCCCAAAGGAGTCAGCAAGGTACACGCATCACCGCCTCACTCTTCTCACTCTCCTGGGGGGCACATAGCAAATCCTCAATCCCCCAGTTTCATGTGTCAGGAAGGTTTAACTTCAAAATATTTTTGAGCTGTTGCTTTCCCTGCAGAGGTTTTGTTTTGATACACGCCCTTGTGTTCAGCATCTTTATTTTGTAAAGGGTTTTGTGGTCCCTACTTGTGTATCAGAAGGAAGGTTGAGCTCAATGCTCTGTTCAAATTATCTGCTCCAGACCTCATCTCTTCTGATTGGCCTTGGCAAACAAAATCCCCTCTGGAGAATTAAAGGTTCAGACTCACCAGGCAATAGAGTCCTCCTGAAGGACTCTTTCATGTAGAGAATAGGATAGAGAATAGAAGTGTGTCAGAGTTTTAAGGACAAAGTAGTGCCATCAGAGGGGTGTACAGGCTCCATACAGGAGGGACTTTTCACATATTGTCAGCCTTTGAATTCAGCTTTTAAATAAAAGATTGTT
The DNA here is from genome assembly GCF_009819655.1 of Sylvia atricapilla. NCBI lineage: Eukaryota > Metazoa > Chordata > Aves > Passeriformes > Sylviidae > Sylvia > Sylvia atricapilla. The sequence continues at coordinate 132,658,241 of NC_089140.1, forward strand.
CTTCAGACCAAAAAACAAAAAAGTGATGCCTTTTATGACTAATAAAGCACAAAGCAATTTTTTAATGGATGAAGCTATCATTCAATATAAAATAATCTGTCTGATTTGATTTATTGATAAGTCAAATTCATATTTCACTTTGGGAAAATAACACATCATCTGGCTTGCCACTGGGCAGATACCTGAGAGACAAAGGTGTTGGTGCTGCTGAGGCAGGGATTAGTTTTTGTCACAGGCCAGTCTGAGGGAATATGTTTCATATCTTGGGCTCCAGCACTTGTCAGAGGTGATGGGATGGAAGATTATGGTCAGTATCATTGTTGTGAATTGTTCTCAGCCACACTGAAGCAACATTGTGTGTGAAACTGCATGCAGGTCATGCTCCTCACGGCCCATGGCTCTGCTGCCCAGCCCCTGTGCCCCTATCCCTGCCATGTGCAGCCCCTGGCATGTCCTGCTGCCATGGGCTCCCCTGGGCCACGGCTGGGGGCTGCAGCAGGGGCTGCCGTTGTGCATGGAACCGTCTGTGGCTCCCAGGGTGACAGAACCACAACCCTGGTGTGCTGGGCCCGTGATGTCACAAGGGGGCTGCTGCAAGGCTTCAGTTCCAGCTGCAGCCTTGCTGCAGACGCACCATCGGATGAAGCTCTCCGGGCATTCAACACTCTTGCCCTGACACACTTCCACCGTGACCATGTCAGCCCACTGCCACCTTCGGGAGCGCACCATGCAGAACCTGAGGCAGATGCAGAGGCAGATGAGGATGTTGGACATGCGCCTGCAGATGCTCCGTGACAAGCTGTGCATGGCCCGCATGCAGAGGTGCAGCCCTCCCTGCTGCTGCCTGCACCACACCCGGCACATGGCGAGGAAGGCCCTCTGTGCAAGGCTGGATCTGGAGCGACGGATGGACAGGTGAGAGAGAACTGCCTGCTTTCTGCAGACATTGGCAACCTCTAGGGTAGGATAAAGAGGATAAAGGTAGAGTTGACAATGCTGTCAGGAGCAAAGGTTGAAACAGATAAGTAGGATGGGAGCAAAATAGCCATTTTGGAGGAACAAATCGAAAGGAATACTGGAAGGTAAAGATTGTTCTCTTGTTTTAATTCCAGACTGAGAAGACTTGCCATGATGTTGAGCTCATCCTGTTGTCCAAGTCCTTGTGCTCTGGTCGACGTGAAGGGTTTTGACCCCAAGGATGTCACTGTAACAATGAAAGACGGGAGGGTGACCGTGTCAGCGGAGCGCAAGGAGGATTACAACACCTGCAGGGGAAGGGCATGTAGCTACAGAAAATTCACGAAGGCATTCAACCTGTCGCCATGCTGTGAGAAGGAGGTGACCTACTCAGTGAAATCCGACAGCCTCACGGAGGTGAAGGAACCCAAGTGCTGCTCTTACGTCTGCAACTGCTGAGCTGCAGCGGGCCAGAGCCCAGCTGCAGCCATTCCCCTGCCTCATCCCTTCTTCCCACTGGGCTTAGATCTGTCCCGATAATTGTGTGTCAGCAGCTTCTTCCATTAAAGAACACAGCACTCTAAGCAAGTTGTGTGAGCCTCATTTTTAAGGGGTTTGGTGGGCAAAAAGGGGAATGCCATCAGGAAAACACAAAGATAATTTTAGGCATACATGACTGTGGTCACTTGCTGGGTACTGAAGGCAGGGCCAGAGGTGGTGGGTTCAGGGTACGCAATCTCATGGATTTTAAAGGCTGGGAGGCACCACTTATGATCAGTCACATTTCCCTAAGGATGCTTCTCTCAATACAACCTCTTCTATTTGAGTTCTAGGGTATTTCTAGAAATATCATCAAGAAAATCTTGATGATAAACACCTTGAGGGGAGGAGCCTTCTCCTGAAAAAAAAAATCAAGCTGTACTCTTTGTTCCGTTGGTTTGGTTCTTGCAGAGACTGCCTGGCTGAGAAAAGCTGTGGATGAAGGACAGAGAGCTTTTCCTTAGAAGACTTGGGATTAGGGGAGAACACTTGCCAGCTGAGGAGGGGGTGACAGCACTTCCTGCTGAATCAATGGCTCCAAAATAATAAGAATATTTTTCATGTCGGGAGAAGGGGACAATTGTCAGTATAATTACTTGAAGGCAATTCTAACTTTGCTGCCCTGGTCTCAGCACTCGGGTATGCACTCCCTTGAGAAGTAGCAGTAACTCCACTGCAGAAAGGTGTGTAACAGGACATACCTGGTGCCTGCATTTACCTGGGCCAGCATTGCCCCAGTGAGCACCACCTGGTTCAATGCTTCATGAGCCCCTGGGGCTGGAGGAAGGAAGGTTGCCTCCTCTTTGTGTGATGCACTCCCCTGCAGCAGACTCTGCTAATGGGGAACTCAATGTTTTAGGTTGTGTTTGCACAGAATCTGATGTTCTCTAACCTGCCAGGGGAGAGGTTGAGCACCTGTGGGCCAGTGTCACAGCTCAGCTGGCCTATAGCTGGCGAATAAATCTGGACATAAGAGAAAATCTGACTCAGCTAAGCCTAGTTCATTTTAGAACAAGTCCCTGGGTAGATAGGTTTAAAGTTATAGATTTGAAGTTACACAGGGGACCTTAGCCAACCCTGTTGAATCCTGAATGCAGACATATCACTGGCTAGGGAGCTGGGCAGTGTAAATACCCAGGCCAATGAACTGTCCTAGCCCAGAAAATCTGAACCCCCTGTATGAGAGGGTTATGAACCCTAAAACATGCTGTTTGCTGACGACCCTTGGTGAATCTTGTTGTTCCTGTCTCTGACCAATGACCCCATGTAACAGGCCGGTGCTGCACACTTGAAACGCGTCAGAGTGCAGTGTTGTCCCTGCCATTAGCCTGGCTGAGAAATGCAGTTGGTTGCTGTCACACATGGGGACCCTGGCCCCTAAAGGATCCTCACAGCAACTGGGTCAACCTGCCCCAGTGCAGCCAAGGGGTCCCCAGTGCCAAAAGCACTCACTCACTGCTGCAGCAGGGAATATTACCCTGGAAACACTCATGTCTAAAGAAAACAAAGCCAGTCCTTTAAGTATAGCCTGCAAACAGATGGCCTCACTTTCACAGTTTACTTTCATCTTATGAAGGTGGTGAATCACAGGGGATGGGTTACAGAGCAGTGAGTCCATGGGAGCACCACAGCTGGGGGAGGCCCTTGGCTCCATTGCCACCTGCTCCTGTCCTCTGAAGGTGTCCTCCTTCAGTCAAACAAAAATATTACAAGCAGATCAGTTGAGGGTCAGTTTAGCTTGGCTATTAACAGCTTGGTAATTTAACTTCAGCGCAAGAAATCAACTGCTTCTGGGATATTTTCAGCATCCAGCTACCACTTAAAATAATGCCTGTTAATAAATATTAAACTTTATGGACTTAGTGTGTAGCTGGGTCAATATAGAACCACACAGCTATGGAATAGTTTTGGTGTTAAGGGACTTTTTGAAGGTCACCTTGTCTAATGCCCCTACCATGATCAGGAACGTCTTCCACAAGACCAGGTTGCTCAAACACCCATCCAACCTGCCCTTTGGGTAACCTGTTACAGTGTCTCACCACTTTCATCATAAAAAAATAAGTATTCCTTATGTCACATTTAAATCTAACCTTTTTCATTTTAATACTGCATCTCCAGTCACTACAGGCCTCAGTATGAATTCTCTCTCCCTCTTTCTTATAGATGTCCCTAATGCACTGAAGGGGTGCCCATGCACAGGTAGTCTGATCCTGCTGGTGTTGGCCAAGGATGTTTAGACCTAAGCCACTCCTCACCTGGGAGGCTACAAGGGATCCTGCAGAGAGAGCAGGCAGCAGGGATGGGGACTGTGCATGGACTGGGAAAGACCATCTTCCTACAAAGCAGCCACCAAATAATAAACCCAAAACTCCTCTGCTTTGGATTTTGCACTTTGTAATGATTTCTACAGAAGCTGCCTAAGCGTGCAGAAGGGAAACATATTTCAACACTTCCCCTCTACGCATGACTTGCAGAGTATATCAAGTCCCACAGCAATCACAGGGCTGGCTTTGACTGCTCTTATCCTTATTGCTCATCCTTTAATTCACGCTCTTCATACTCTGTTCCTAAATTAGGCTCCTTACTCTCCTAAAACCAAATTACACTCTTGAGCACTTATTGACAGATATGACTTTCTGAGGAAAATTCTGAATTCTTATTACATCCTGTGAATTGCTAGTCTAGCCTGGTAGGAGCATCTTTGAAACCTTTTCCATAATAGAAGCAAATCACTGAAATAGTCACTTAATTAGTCACTGAAATAGACACTTAATAGTCACTTCTGTTAAAACCTACATGCTGATAACAATTTGGAACTTAGCCCAAAATCTATAATAAACAAATACTGAGAGTTTTCAAGGAGAAAATACCTTTGGAAAGCCACCACTAACCCAGCAAGCCATAACATCATCTCCCATAAAACAAATTCATTTACCACTAGGTGGCAGATACTATTTTTTAAAATTTACCACTGGGCAACTCCTTTATTCAGAGCAAACACGCTGAGCGTGGTGTCACAGCTGAGGGTGGTGTCACAAAGCAATAAAGTTGCACACATATAAAAATACTGCAGCTGGTATTATTTTCTTTTATGCTAATAGCAAGTGAATAGGAGGGCAAGAGACAGAACTGTTTTGTAATCCTGGTGTGCAAGAGGTCTAGGACAGACCACCATCACATTAGGTTCCTTCACTGGATTATATTGACCTTTGATCCTGCAGCTCTCCTTCATGGAGTACAGCTCCTGGATAAGGCCACTTTCATTTGCTTCAGCAGGCTGTCTCTGCCACAGTTATCAGCCCAACAGAGGCTTCCAGGGCTTCATTTATTCTTCAGCATGTTGTTGCAACAAATTATTTTGGGGGGGCCAGTTTTGACCATCCTCATGCAGCAGATACTCCCTCTGAATTCCCTAGCATGGGGAACATATCAGAGAGGGTGAATTGGCTAGGTAGTTCTAAATGTTAGCGCATTCTTGAACTCTACTCTTATGGGGGCATTTATAAATAGCCAAGGAATTTGTAACGAGGTCACCTGGGGACACGAAATCCAGATCTCTCCTCGGTCATCAATTTCTAGGGGTTTTCCTACAGCCAGGCAGTGCTCTGCTGTGCTCTACACAGGCTTAGGCTGTGTTGAACTGTTGTTTCTCTCCCTGCTGTTGAAAACCTGGGGAGAGCGATGCCCTCATTAGAAGGTGCAAAACGATCCCAGCTTTCGTGTCTCCCCCGTAGCCTCGGTGCCCCGCAGCCCCCAGGGCACAGCCCTGCTCGGGCAGGGGCTGCTGCTCCCGGTGGGCAGAGCCTGCATCCCAGGGCTCTTCCTGCCAAGGACTAAGTGAAATGCCTGTCACAGGGGCCAGCTCCTCTCCTCACACCTCCTGTCCTCGTCCTCGGGGCAGCAGCATGGTGAGGCTTTTGGCATCACCACAGCCATGTGGGGCTGGTGCAGTTGCCCTCCATTGCACTTCCACATGAGGTGAGAAGCTTCATCCATCCATTGTGTTTGTGCTTAAAGTTAAATTTAACCATTGTCCTTGCTAAGCTCTTTGGCATCTTAGTCTCTTTGGTAAACTTTCCAAGGCTGTTTTCCATCATCTCCCCTGGAGAAAGCCCTAATGAGTTTAGAAGAGAGAGCAAGACCCATGTCTTCAACTCTGCCTTTGTACCAAAGGCTCCACAGATTTGTTGTTACTCTGATCTCTGCACTTGTCACCTCATCAATCCTGCACCGAATTTAGGTTAGGAGTAAGCTGATCCTTCCAGCGCACTCGGCATGACTATCATGAAGCTGCCACCTCCATGAGCATGGGACACTGGCCCTTGCTTCTCCTCTTTTACCCTGCAGGTCCTTTTCCTGGTCTCTGGAATGAAAAGTAACTTTTCCATCTCTGTCTCTCTTCTAATTCCCTTTGCCATCCCATTTGTGTCCCTCTAATTCCTGTAGGTTAGGCCTTTCTTTTGACAGCAAAGGAGCAGGAGCAAGTGATGTCTGAGTGATGGTGTTTGCTTCTTCTCTTGAAACCCCACTCTATGTGAAAAAAGCTTTGCTGTCCTGGAGGTTATCCTTTCGATTGCCCTGCTATGAGGTGTGAAGTCATCCCCATGCAATTGTCTTTCTCAATTTCCATATTAATTACAAATAATAGCAGGTCTCTCAGCTCTCTGGTTGCTTGCACTGGTCCCTATCTTGGGGTGTTGCACATAGTCTTTAAAGGTCTGCAAGTGACAATAATGCTATAATTAAAAAATCTGAAAACTAAAACTCATTAGTCCCCACACATCACTAGAACAGATTTTAACTTGCCAGAAAAATAAAATTAAGCCTCCTCTTTTTTGTTTGTTTGTTTGGGGGTTTTTGCCATAGCTTCTTGCATCTGCACATGTGTGAGCAGAAAAGCCTGCAGAAGGGAGAGCTGCCAGGGCTCTGCCTCACGGTCACACAGGTGCATGTGGCATTTTACAACATGTCAAAAGAGAAAAAAATCCTCTCTCTGCTGCCATCAGGGCCCCAAAGCCCTGGAGAGTCCTGGGTCTCGACAGAGAGGGCAGGGCCTGCACCAGGCACAGCACAGGACGCTGTCCCCCCACATCCCCCGGGGGTCACCAGCCACCACGTGCCTGTGGCCGTGGGATGTTGGGCTGTGCTCCTGCAAGCACAGAACAAGGAACAGCACCCAGAGCATCTATGGCCCAGCAAGGATTTCAAGGAGAATGTGAGCAATAATCACATCAGTGGGAAGGGAGAAGGACCCAGGAGAGTTTGTCAGTGTGCTCACAGCCCAGGGACAAGCAGCCTCACACCAGCCACAGCAAGGACACAGTGCTTTGGGCAGCCACTGGGACAGACTCCTCCAGAGCCAAGCAGGGAGGGAAGGCTCCATCCTCTGGCAGAGCAGAAGGGGGACAGGGGAGAGGAAAGGCTGGGGCCACGCAAGGTGCACTGAATGTGGGAAATAAGATTTGTAGAGAATTTTCAAAGCTTGACAGAAGGCTCACACAGTATGCATCTGTATGTAAATTCTGAGATAAAATTTGGAATAGGACATTGTTGAGAGAGAAATTGAACTAGAAACAAATTTTAAATGATGACTTTGTAAATAGACTAGATATTTTGGAGAAATAGAACTATGAAAGATGTATTGTAGTAGGACCCACAAGGGGTATTTTTAGATGATTGGCTTAGAAGCATTAGTAACATTGCGTGGCAAAAGCTTATAGGACAAAAGATGTTTTATAATGTATTGTAATTAAGAATTAGTTTGATTACTGAAGACACTCAAACCTGAGCACAGTCCATTGGAGCAGCTCCAAGGTGCTTCAGAGCCCATTGCCTCCTGCTCAGGCCAGCTGCAACAGCAATGCCAAGCTGTGACTACCATTGCTTTGTGTCTTGGCTTTTCCCTCTCTTCTGGTAACCTGAAATGCTTAAATATGAGCAGAAGCTGCAGGATGTGGAAGAGATGACTGGGGTAGGAGATGCAAAGTTGAGAACAAATTTGGCATAAGGATCTCATGCAGATGAATAATTAAAATCAATGAGCATCTTTTGGTAGAGAGGCAGAAGAAAAGGACTGAAACTAGCACTGTAGTAGACAGTAACAGCTGAATGTAGCAGCTAAGAGTCATGCAGCCTTGCTCAGGTTTTACTGACTGCAAATTCAGTAAGGCTCCAGGACATTGAAAAGAGATTAATAAATTTGAATTCCAGCACTTGAGGCCCACTCATGCCATGTCTTGAGCACTTTCTATTCCCACTAAATTCTCTGGACAACAACAGCACGCAGCAGAATTCCACACACCAATACTGTGAACACTTACACAGTTAACACCCTTGCAGAAATACGGAGAGATTTAATGACCGGGAGTGAGTGCCACCACACAGAGCTAAGAGGAAAATCATCTTGGAGAAAACATCAAAATCCCACCTTCTCTAACCAGGTACCCACCCATTCTTGGCTGCTTGGTGTGCCTGGAGAGCCAGGCACTTGGTTTGAAATCCTGGGCTGGCACCTGGAGAGATTTATGGATGGTAGTGCACCAGTGTAATGCAATCCTCACCCCAATATTTAAAAATAGCCCAAGGGACTGACCTAAATAAACTCCAAGCCATCCAATCTGGACTGGGTGCCTAGCTAGCATGACATTTCAAATGTGGTGCAGCTGACTCCATGACGATATGGTAGGTTTCATCTAGGAGAGGTATGCAAAGTGTGCACAGAGAATGACACTTCATATTGGATTAAAGCACCAAAACAACCTGGAGGAAGGAAGCGCTCACTGTTTACTCTTTCGAGCAGCTACTAAAGGAGGAGGAGCAGTGCTTGTACTCCAGTACTATTCAGTCGTTTATATGTGCTTGCTCCTTCTGGAAAACAGAGGAAAAGCGAGCCCTGGCATGTCTGAGGATTACCGCACACAGGGAGGGAGAAGCAGTAAATAGGTCAGTAAACACTGGCCAGACAGTGGCCCTGGGGGCTGGGCATCCTGCTGCTCCCAGCAGTGCCCTGCACAGCCTGCCCGGGCTCCCTGGAGGCAGAGTCCTGCTGCCTGCAGCTTGAGCCCTGTCTTCATGGGAGCTCCTGGAAACTGCCTCTGGTCCTCCTGGCTCCCAGGCAGCCACAGTGCAGGGATGAGCTCCTTCAGCAGTGGCCCACCCAAGGACATTAGTGAGCAGAACAAGTTTCCTGCTCCTGGGTAACCACTTTGTGTGGCTGCAGGGTTGAACACCACACCAGGACCTCATTCTTCTCCCAGGGTGCCTGCAGTCTGCTGTAGAAGTGGGATCAACCAGCTCAATCCCACCACATGCACCCAGAGACCTTGCAGAGAGGATCTAGTGAGGGTAAATGTGCCGGCTGTGTTTGGGGAGAATTTTCTAAAGCACAGGCAAGCTCTTAAAGAGGTGCTCCATCACCCTGGCAGCAAATGGAGAGGACTGAGCCAGAAGCCAATGCAGGTCTTGATGCCAGCAGTGCTTCGGGGAACCACAGCCCACGGGGCACCCGGATGGGAGGCAGTAGATGCTTTGCCACACTTGTTTCATTTTGCATAAACCCTTGAGCTGTATGAGAGAAAACAAACACAGCTCACCAGGGCTGCACGCCCACTGCTGAGCCCCAGCCCTGTGCCCTCAGGTGTCATGTGCTGCCAGGGAGCAGGAAAGCCAATGCAGCAGAGCTTGGCTTCAGCCAGGAGACGGTAAGATTCAGATGCAAGGTAAAATCTCTAAAAGAGACCATATAAAGAAGAACTCATGGAGGACTGTGCAGCTGGGGAGCAGAGGGATGCCTTGCCTGTTGGTGTCAGCTCTGCAGGCAGCACAACCAAAACTTGCCCCCTAATAGTCTATGTGACAGGAATTTATCACTCACAGCCTGTCCCCTGGGTGCTGGGGACCCCAAAGCAAAAGCTGCACCTTGTTTGCAGCCAGATCACTGTGGCCCCTGCTCTGTGCCAGGAGCCTGCTGGGCCTCTGCTGTGCCATGTCCACAGCTCCTGCAGACAGGAGTCACCCAGGTTGAGGAGCAGTGATGCCTGTGTACAGTGCTGGGGCCTTTCTGGTTTTCTGCCCATCTCTCTGGGAATGTTTTACTGACAGAACAAGGATAAGGTTGGCCAATGGTGTCTGAATAAAAAATTCAGATAAGAATTTCTATAGACAAGATAAGCACGTTGGAGTCATTGTGTTGGGAGATGCTGCACCTTTAGACTGCCTGAGGACCCTGTTCAGCACCTAATTGCTTTGGCAGAAAGCTTATATGTCTGAGACTCAGCACAGTATGGTACAGAGAGTGCTCAAGTCTGTACTTCATCTGAGTAAAAAAAACTTGGACAAAATATTAAAAGAGCAAAGAGTAGAGGTTCCAAACAACATCAGAAGGGATCAGAGTGAGGGACAAATTTAAGGAAAGAGCATTGAACTGTGTGTGAGGAGGAATGGAGCAGTTGGAGCAATGCAAATGGGAAAAGAATGGTCCTGGCTACACAAATAGCCTGCCCCCAAGGTGGGGACAGGCACAGACTTTGGAATATGGCTGACACGCCAAAAGCTTTGGTGGCATTTCCCCCTGCTGATGGCGTGTCATGGCAGTACTGGATTCCCCTCAACAAAAACTGGGGTAGAGCCCAAGATTTAGCTCAGCTCAGGGATAGTCAGCTGAGATGTAATGGTCTGAAGCACAGTGTGTTGAACAGATGGCCTGATGTGCCTGGTAGTCTGAAAGGCTCATTAGCTTCTACACAGCATCCTGGGGAAATCTCCCCACAGGCGGTAGGAAGGAGCTCCCATACCTCCCCTGCCAATGATAGCAGTAACTTGAATCCCAACACATTTTGTATTCTGTAAGGGAAATTTTGCTTTTCAGACCAGAAATAAATGAAATTAGCAGTTAAACACTCACATTCTTGCACAACAGGTATCTCCATACAAGAAAGCTTAATTGGTTTTTTGTAAATCACCTCAATACATTTTGTAGTGCTCCAAGAAAGCCTCTGGTTTCTCCAGGACTTGAATTTTGGACCTTAAGCTCTTTTCTTCCAGCAATATTGGATCAGTCCTGGCTCATCCATGTTTTGGAGAGATGTAAATCTGAGGCTTGGGACGTGTACAAGAGTGTTTCCTAGAGCAACATTCTGCAGCACCTCCCCTTCTCATCCACTTTGTTTCACCTCAGGGAGACCCAGACTTTCCACTTAAATGCAGGTGCCTTTCTAGGCCTTGGCTTATTCTTTCTGACCTATTAACAGCTTTCTACCCATTGGCCTCTTTGAATTCCAATTAGAGATGAAGTTCAGTTTGCTTCCAATGATTCATGTGGGAAGGCCCATGAGATCTGGCAGAAACAGCAGCTCATCAATTGCATTTATTATGCCAGAGCAGAGCATCACAAATCACAAGTAGGGAGATGAGCCGACCTCTAATAATCTAACACTTTTAGAATATTCCTTTTATTTTTACAGAAGGAAAGGTACCTGAATGTGTTTAAGAGCCAGAGGCTCTGTCCCTTGCTTAGCATTAGCATCAATCTCTCTGACATTATTTGTGCTAGTTTTCTCCTGAGTATAGAGGTTTAACATTTCAAATGGATGGATTTCATCCATGGATTTCAAACATTAACAAGGAGACTCAAAAGGTAAAGGCCAGATATTTCTAGGTTTGCTTGCTGAAACAGTTTTTATTCCATCTCCTTGACTGTAATTATAGATGTACTTCTTGCTCCTTAAAAACAGTGTTAAATTCACAACTGCTCACAAAGCCATATAAAAGCAATTTATTGCACATCACTGAATACCCTCAAGAGGCCTGAGACAGCATTAACATTTTAAAGGAAGTGCGGGCTATATCCTTTTGCACATGCCCCACCTGTTCTTTTGTTCCTACACGATGTCTATGGAAGGTACATAAATGCTTGCCAAGATGTGCCCAGCCCCACACCAAGGAGCCCAAGCCAGCCAGAAGAGCCTGTGGGGATGCAGTGGGCCACTCCAACCTCCAAAGACATTTTAACTCCACGAAGTGCTGGAGATGGAGGACACATGATCACAAAGCCGTCCATGCTGACCACATGAGCCTGGTTTCTTCTGACCAGATAAGCTTTGACTCATGTCACCTCCAGGTGGGATAGGGACACCAGACTGGAGCAGGTGGCAATCAGAGGACCCCAGAGGACAAGTGACTCAGGCTGCCAAACAAGCTCTCCAGCAGGTTTTTAGACACATTTCAGCTGAAACAAAAGTGACTATCACCAGTGTCTTTGACTGGGCAAAGAAATAAAATTTCCAAATAAAGAAAAATAAAGAACAAAAGCAAGCCACACAGGCTCATGTTTTCCACCAGCCACAGTAATTCACTGTGGTTTTCACCAGTAAATGGCACAGTAATTCAAATTTAAAACACCAAGATGGTTGGGCTTTAAAATCAACAAAGCAGTAGCAAAAGATTTTCATATGAGCTAATATAGATAGTGCAGATTCAAAGTCACTTGGCACCAGAGAGAAGTAAGGGAATTGCTCAATTTTTGGCCATAGTTCTAAGGGGTTGTAAAAGTTACATAAGCAAATGGATTTGTTACTTTATCAACTGACATTCCTTTTGATCAAACTTTTTCTCTTCCCCTCTTTTTTACTTGTTTATTTTAGGACATTCACCCCTGGTACAGAAGGGCAGCAGGTGCTGTTTGTGGACTACTCTTGGCACAGAGAAGCTGCAGTTTGGATCTTGGATTTACAGGTACATTTACAGAAAAGAAGCATTCAAAAACATCTGCAGCAGAAAATAATTTTCTCTTTAGTTTACGAGCCTAAAAGGAAAAAAATAAATTGTCTTTTTCCTGGGCCACTGCTGCACCTGGCTCCAGTTCCTGCCCTGCAGAGAGGCAGACTGTGCAGCAGGCTGGAGGCAGCTGCCCACGCGGCAGCGACGTGCTCGCTCAGCGCTGAGGGCATCCAGGTGTCAGGGAGCACCAGGTTCACCACAGCCTCATCACCAACTCCAGTGTTTGCTTAGAGGCACCACAGTTTGTGACACTCTGCTCCCAGCTCAGCTCTCCCAGGATTTGAAGATGTCTTGGACACGGCTGAAATTCTTGGAGAGGCTGTTTCAGGCTCTGCTGAGCACTGACCTCAGCCAGATAAAGTCATTTTCTCTCCGAAGCTCTGCTGCAGGTGCTGGCAGGGCTCTTTCTGCAGCAACATCTCAGTATCACACACAGAGGAGGCTGAAGATTTGGTCCTAGACCACCTCCTGCCCCAAAAGGGCCACTGCTCTCAGGGAAGCCCACCAGGCAAGCTCTGACAGTGGGCAAGCCTAGCTCAATTCTTCTCCACAGCAGGAAAGGCAGAGCTGGGCAAGAAAAGCCCGGGGCAGGGAATTGGCAAAGTCTTCCTGACTGCAGCCATGGGTAAGCATCTCTCCTGTGTTTGCCATTTAGGAGCATCTACACCAGATGTCAGGAGGGTGTTGTGACTGAGGAGCTGGGTTCACTCCCACCATCAAAGCTGGCCTTTCCAGGGATGCAGTGACCAATGTCAGGAGAGAGCAAGCTTGTCCTCCTTGCTGCTGCTCCAGCAGCTCTGTCGTTTACCCGGGCAATGCAATCCATGGGCTGGAGTACAGGCAGGCCAGAGGAATGTCCCAGGCTCTCTCCCTGGGCAGGATGTGACTGTTCCCCATGCTGCTCACCACTGACCTAGCCCAGCCAGCTCAAGTCCCAAGTGCCTAACACTGGGGCCAGCATGTCCTCACACCAGTTCCTGCTGAAAAATCATAGAATGGTTTGGGGAAGAGGGATCTTTAAGTTCCTCTGGTCCCAGCCCTACTGCCAGGGGAAGTAATGCCACCCTAGATCAGGCAGCTCAGGGCCCTGTCCTACATGGCCTTGAACACTTCCAGTAGTGGAGCATCCACAATGTCTTTGGGCAACCTGCGCCATTGCCTCACCATCTACAGGCTCAGCATCAGGAGCTGCACACAGCAAGTGGAGTGACCTGGGCTGTACTCTGGGAGAGGGGCAGCCCTTGCTGTGGGGTTGCTCTGCAGGTACCCACGTCCCCACAGGTGGCAACACTTGCTGAACACCCTCCTGCTGAACGCCTGTGCTGGCCTAAATTTGTTCCAACAGTGCAATGCCAGTGAAAACAGTGCCATTGTGTGAAGTTCTATGTTTCCATCTTTTACTAGCACAGACTTTACTAGAGAACTAACTTCCTAAAGTCAGGTTTCCATACGGTTACTTGTGCTCTTCATACCTCTGGGGGTCAACCATAACTCAGAAACTTCCTTTGTTACAAACTTTCCTAAAGGCTCTTATTGTATTTATATCCCCTAAATGCCCTTGGAAACACCAGGAGAATGATAAGAATCAGGCTGGAGGCTTTTTGTCAGCTTTAACTAATGAAAAACCCATTTCATGAAACGTAGTGACCTTCTTTGCACAATGCTGTGTCCATTTCCCAGACACCAAGGTCTTGAGATGAGGGACTTCATAGTTTATGGTTTCATTTCCGAATCAGTATATTTAGATTAAGAAAAGGGAGGGTGGAGGTTTCATTTCTTTGGTTTGGTTGGTTGGCTAGTTTGTTTGTTTAAAAAAAAAATCTTAGCACAGCTACGGGGACTGAAAAATAAACGTCCCATATTTCTCAGTAAAGCAGTATCTTTTTGGCTTGCTACCGAGTTACCTGAAGTGCTGCCATGAACCACCTAGAATTCAGTCAGCCCAGTCCAATCTGCTGAAACCTGCAATTTGCCTTTCTAATGCCAAAATAAAAATTAATAGAAGCAGGGTTTCTGTGTTTTTCTCCTGCATTGCAAAACGGGCTGCCACATGGCAAGCAGAAGGGGAGGGTGGCCACCTCCATCCCGGCTCAGCCTCCGGCGGGAGGAGCTCTGAGCTCCGGGGAGGCCCTTTCTGAGCAGGACGGGCCAAAGGCTGCTCTGTCTGACCACAGTGGCTCCTGGGGACCAACACAAGGCAGTTCCAGCAAGGATGGGGAGCAAAGCCTTGGCAGCACAGACTGTCACCTGCTTCGCATGGATGTTGTGTGTTACAAAACCCCTCTCAGCCCCTTTTTGCTTAACTTCAGGACGACCTGGAAGAAGGGGAAATAAATTACCTCAGGATAAGAATTAAGAAAAAATAATATAGAAGACATTGCCAAGATGAAAATCCCGGCTGCAGGTTCTGCAGGTCCTGCGGTCTTGCCTCAAGGGAGGTTGCAGGTGATGTTACAGGAGGCACAGGCAACAGCTTTTCCAGCTCAGTGATGGCAGAAAAGAAGCTTCCTCTGCTTTTGCTGGTCTCCACTTCTTTCTTGACAGGCATATTCAGCCCTTCTTCTCCATCGTTCCCTGTGCCAAGGACGTGCAATGTTCCTGTCAAAGGGTCTCAGATCCCTGCTGGAAGTGTTCATGCCCTTGATTTCATAACTCTGAAAGGGGGAAAAGGCAGAACAGCTACAATAAAAACAGCCTCCAAACAACAATTGATCCCAACATGTCTTTCCAGAGAGTGTGGCAGGCAGGAGCAGGGATGGGATGGCACTGAACTGCTGCCCTGCACCGTGGTGCTGGCCTTGGCCTCTGCTTGGACATGGACACGGCAGCTGGACCTTGGTGCTGCCAAGCTGGAGACACTGCAGCCCTCACCCTGGCTTGACCCTTGCGTGCTCTCTCTCCCTGGGGTCTGACTCAACAACAGGAATGTGTGGGGAATGCCAACACACTGCACTTGAAAATGGGAAGAAAACAGCAAAAGGAAAACATTACTTGGGCTTATTTTTTGTGGGAAGCTCAAATAAAAAAAAAAAATTTAAAAATAAAAAAAGGCCTAATTAGAGAGGGAAGCCAAGCTACAACTCAATTTTTCATTTCTACAGGCTTTAAGGTTTGCACAGTCCTAGGATAGCATAATTTGAACCCTGTGAGCCACAGCTCCAGACTATCACCATGCCTGAAGACACCCTGCCCTACCCATACCCTGTGCTCCCTCAGGGACCCATTGCAATTCCCACCACAGCCTCTCACTCTTCGGTCTTCCTCCAGTCCCTCTCTCTGGGGCAGCAAACCTCCCACACCACAAGCAGACCCCTGGCACCCCCAGCAGCTCCCTGTGACCTCCTCCTCCTCCTGTAGCTCCATTTGCTGCACTGCAGTGGCCAGAACAGCTGTGGAGCTGGGGCTGGGGGCTGCTGTGTCCAGCCACCACCACCAGCACCCACTACTCACAGCAGAGGTGTTGCCCAGTGGAACATATTGTCAAAGTGGTCCTTCTGCAACAGCCTTTCCCTGACTGCTGTCTCCTTCCAGGAGGCCTCCCGTTGCTCACACCTTGGCAGTCCCTGTGACAGGCTCCCCCTGCTCAGGTAGGCTTATGAGGCCTTAGAAGACACATGATGTGTCCTACTCTGTCATGTAGGAAAGCTGTACCTTTCAGGAACCTCTCAGCAAGCAGCGGTGCAAGTGCTGGTTCAGAATAAAATATCGGGAACAAACAATTTTGGACATTCTTAGAAAAAAGAAGTACACATGCACACTGCTGTATGTTTTTCTCTGAAACACTGAAACACAGGGTAGCTCAGTCCTGGCTCTGGTATGCTAGGAGTACAAAAAGGGAGAGCTTAAGGAAACTCCACCATGGATTAAATTTTCCTCTTTTGGCCTCAGTATCACGAGGGTTTTCCTAGATGTCCTTAGAAATTTGACGCAAAGGAAATAGCATGGCATAGTTGAATTTCCAAGCCTGGCCAGCCAGGAGGCAAACCAAGGCCAGAGAGCCAGGCAGCAGCTGGGTGAGCCCAGCTGGCTCCACGGTGGCACATCCTGGGCTGCCTTGGAGATGCTTTGTCAGGTGAGTGTTCAGTTTAATATGTCAACATGTGAGGCAGCAAGTGCCCCATCTGGAACACACTGGCATGTGCTTTGGGGGCAGCTGAGGGACCCAGAAGCATGCCAGAGCAAGGGGAACTTTCTGGAAGAGTTTTTTGCACCAACTACTGCCCTAACAAAAGCCACAGACTTCTTAATCTTGCAGAGTTTCAGGTCACATGCAATAAATTTGTGTGGTTAATTTTGTTGTATCCAACATACCCCTGGGACTCCCCGCATCATATCTGAGCCTCAGAACCCCATTTCATATCTCATCTGGAATTAAACAGAAAGCAGTTGACACTGCAGAACTGCATTTTTTTCTGCAAGAGCAAGGTTTGTGCTGAGTATCGTTTGGAGCTTGTTGCCATGGGGAATATCAGTGTTTGTCGAAACTTTAAAACCCAACCCAGCATATCAAAGCATCCCACTTCCACTTGTGCACCCACAAAGCTGGGGACAAATGACAATGGTCGCAAATTAACTGTGGGGAGGATAGGAAATTAGATTTTCTTAATACACATTACAGAGAGAAAAAGGTAGGCAGCAGCAAGATAAACAGAAAGGAGAATATCAGCTTGTAAACAAAACGTACCAGAGAAAAACCAGGCCAAAAGGCAAAAGGGTTAATTAACAGCAACAATTGATTTGACTTCGGTGACACTTAGAGTCTTGTGATGTCAAACCCAGCCCTGAAATTACACTGCAATCAGCACTCAGGGTTGCAAAGTGTTCCTGTTACACGGGCATTAATTACCCTCAGCAGTGGCAAGGCCTCAGCTGTGGTTCCTGGTGCAGGTGGGTGCGGGGGCAGCCCCAAACCTCTGCTCTTCCCGCCTGGTGTTCTCCTCCTCCCCGAGCCCCACATCGGAGGTACCAACCCCATCTGTGTGCAGAGACTCAGAATGGGGAGGGCAAACTGCAGCTGCCTTTTCCCAGTCGATCAACACCCAGCAGAGGAAAAATGAAGGGAAATGAAAACCACCCTTCGCCCTTGAGCCCAAGGGGTGCTTGGCCCTCCTGACTCCCCTCCAGCACAGCACAGGCAATCACAATCACCTCTGCCAAGTATATCCAGTGTAGGTGGCAGCAAGACAAGAACCAGACTTTCCAGAGAGTAACTACCAAAGCCTCAGAGCTCCAGACAGGAAGGTAAGAGTCCAGGAGAAAGACACCCAGAACCAGACAGAGCCATCCAAATACTAACACTGAGAGGTGTCTCCAGCCTGCAGACACAACAACTGCAGCCTGTCCCACGTGGCATGGAACTGAAGCGGCAGATATTGTAACATCTAAAACCTGCTTTGAAGCTGCCAGACTCTGCAAACCCTGCTGAGCCTCTGTGCAGTAAGGCAGTGCCTTCCTCAGAGCTGCAAGCCAACACAGATTGCATGCTGCAACTATGCAAGCAAAAGAAATGGTTTATTTGCAGCTTGTGTGAGCCAACCAACATTAGCAACATGCAGAAATAAAGCAGATCAGTTCCTTACTGTGGGAGTAAGTAATAAAAAATAATTTTTATTTAAGTGATTTAAGAAAACAACACCTTTCAGGTTAATTAAAAGTTTACTTCAGTGTTGAAATGGCCTTTAGCATAGGCTGAAGTTCTTTCAGGAGGCAGGATCTGTATTTTTTGGATGATGTGATGAACCTAAAACAGCACTGTCATACTGCTGAGGAATTTTCTTCTCCCCAGCAGCAGCACTGAAAAATCAAATCTGTTAATCCTTTGTCGCAAATCTTCTATTGATGGTGTTGGTAAAAGCCTCTCAAATAGCCTCACAGGAACACATTTCTTTGTTTTTTCTTGCTACCTACTAACACCAAAAACAGTGTAAGTACAACAAATTGGGTTCCTCTTTTTGTTCCTTAAAGGCTGAGGCTAACAAAGGCAGCCAACTTTCTTAATTACAGCAAACAAAACTAACTTTCCCCAGTAAGGCGTCACCTCGATTTCCCCTTAGAAATATGCTGATTTGAGTGGTTTCTTTAAAGATGTACTAGGTGAGCCGCTTCCTCACAGCTCACATTACTCACTCACTGGACTGCTGCTGCCCATTCAAAGCCTGAAGTGATGTGCAAATAGCACTGACCATATTTTCACCTTGTGTACACTCAGTCAAGAGACACTGTCACCTAAACACTCAAGATCTGTCCTTCTTCTTCCCCAGACCCACTGCTTTACGAAACTACAGCCTAAATAAACTCCTAAAGATATTCATCTCTTTAGGTGTGCAGGTGTCCCACAAACTGGGACGTGCTGAACATCAGCACCAAGCCATGTCTTGGATCAGAACTGTGAATACTGGATCAAGCCTCCAGCATATAATCTATCTCTAAAGCGATAAAGAAAGCTCATCACCTTCTAGTCCCCCTGTCCTGTTTAAGCACCTGTTTGACCGTGCCATGACATGGTTTTGTGACAGGCATTTGGATTTTGACACAGTGCCAGAAGTAGGGACGATGTGAGCATTGGGCAGGGATCTGAGGACAAAGCTGCGTCAGCCACCTGACTGACCCATGCTGAGGACTCCTCTGCACCAAAGCATGAGGTATTCGTGCAGTCCAACCCCTTCCCACAGGTACTGATCTTAGTCTGCAAGCGAGACTTTCAAGCCCTCAGATGCTCTTTGCCTCCCAACAATGGGTCCTTTCCCCCGACTGTATTCCAGAGCAGCTACAATTATGCAGAATTAAAGCGTCAAAACGCTGGGGAATGCGTATGTTTTACACAGATATCTGCTCTAGGAGGAGGCCACGCCACGCTGCTCGCTTGTGCCCTCGGTACAGTCGGGCGGCGCTGGGCGGAGGTGAAGCTGTCGCTGCGGGCAGGGGTACCTCCCGCCCGTGGGATCACCTAGGCGGGCTTGCACACGCAGGAATGCCCTTGCCAGCCGTGCCAACACAGCACAAGTATTGCCGAAGAGCTCTTTCGTTTGGTTTTTCTTCCCGTGGCACCGCCGCACCCCTCCCTGCGGTGCGGTGGGGTGAGCTGAGGAGCCGAGCCGCAGGCGCTGAACGACACAGAGGTTCCCGCCTCAGCGCCCGGCGACTGCCGGCCCAGGAGCTGGAGGAGGCGGAGGGAGAGGAAGGAAGAGGGAGGAGAAAGAATCGCCTCCAGCCTCCTCCGCCCCTGCTCCACGGAGCGCGGCGGTGACTCACTCGGACACACACGGACTCAAAGGGATTCGCTCACAAGGACTCACACGGACACACACGGACTCACAGGGACACACTCGCACGGACTCACACGGACACACACACACGGACTCACACGGACACACACACACGGACTCACAGGGACACACTCACACGGACTCACGGGGACACACACACACGGACTCACAGGGACACACTCACACGGACACACACACACGGACTCACAGGGACACACTCGGACACACAGGGACTCACACGGACACACACACACGGACACACACACGGACACACACACACGGACTCACACGGACACACACACACGGACTCACAGGGACACACTCGCACGGACACACACACACGGACTCGCACGGACACACACACACGGACTCACGGGGACACACTCACACGGACACACACACACGGACACACACACGGACACACTCGCACGGACTCACGCGGGGCACGGGCCGTGCTCACAGGAGCCCACGGCTGTGCGGTGGCGGGGGAGAGCCGCGCTGCCCGAGCTCCCCTGCGATGGACGAGGGGCAGCCTGGCCGTGCCCCTCGGAGGAGGCTGCGGAGCTCTCCCCCTCGCTCGCTGCAGTCCCAGTGAAGCTGTCCGACAATCCGAGCCCTGCCAGCGCTCCCCCCTCCCGGGAGGGTTGCCGTCTGGCGCCTGGGAATACGCTGTCCCTCGAGAGAAGTTGGAGTCACCGTCCAGATCTAACTGCATCTAGAATATATTTCCTCTCTTTCTTTTACATTTTATAAATAGTGCGGCCTTCTTACAGCTTTTTTCCTGGCCTAGTGACTCATCATCGAATCATCGTACTTGTTGCTTCACTTAAATAGGGCACTGAAAAGTCCCTTGCTTAAATGGCGGGGGGGGGGGGGGGGGGGGACCCAAAAAAACCCCAAAAGATCCCCCCAGCTACAGATTAACAACTGACCACTTCATACAGAAAAACCTGAAATAATTCCTGCTGTCCCATGGCTGGGATGTTCATATTTAGATCAATCAGTGTGAGGCAGAGCAATGCTATCTGGGCCAGCCAGTCTGTAAGTGCTCCTCTCTGCCCGTCCTGCTTCCCTCTGGGCACTTCCAGAGGGTAACAATTTCTTTCTCTTCCTCAGTTCAATGACTGGCATTTTTGACTCGTGTGCTGCACTGAGAATCTCACAGAGATGGCAGAGTTTTCCCTTTATTTCAAAAAATTGCATGACTTTTGCCACCATGGTTTCCTAGCAAAAGGCCGTGGAGGTGATCACAGCCCCCTCCTGAGCAGCTGCCAGCTTTGCTCCTGGGTCGCCTCAGCTGCAGCCAGGTGAGGACCCAAAGACACTAACATCTCCCAGGCTTCAGGAGGAGAAGAGCCCCGTTTTGGACTGCTGCCAAGCCAAGCTGGGGGTTTGGTGAGTGCCAGTGCTGGCAGGGAAGGTGAGCCCGTGAGTCGGGGCCAGTGAGGGATGCAGGCAGCAGCATCAATGCAAGGTTCAAGCTGCTCCAGTGCCCCCAGCAAAGGCTGCCATGCAACAGGGCTGCTTCTGACTTCCCATTCCCCAAGCAAGGCTCTGAACAGAAGAAGCTGGTGAAGAACCAGCAGCAGAGTGGCACCAGGAGGTGCAGTGACAGAGTGACTGTCACCTGCAGGCAGAAGGAATGTGGTACCAGTGGGAAACCTAATTCCCTGTGGTGGGAGTTACTTCCTAGCAAGGTGCCTCACAGCCCAGGGTGGGGAGGAGCCCCTCTTCTTAGGACAACATGCAGCAACTTGCAGGTAGGAGCAGGTGCTCTCATCTCTAGGAAGGCAGGAAGCCTGACGTCTTAGAGCTCCTGTGTGGCACTGTGAGGGCAGGTAATGGCGGGGATAAGAAAAGGAAATAAAACCACTTATGCTCAACCAAGAGTATTAGAGGCAATTACTCCTTCAACCTGCATAGCAACCAGACACTAGCAGCAGCACAACACACTAAGCTCCAAACAGTGGGATCCCGATGGTTTTCCTAGTCCTCACTTCTGCATTTGCAGTCCCTACTGCCTCAGTCAGAATTACCAGAGGAGTACTGATTACAGCTGATCAAGAGTTCTGTCTTCATTGAGCTGATTGCATAGCTTGTTTGAAGATGGCTGCTCTGCCCTCTTGTTATGCTGTGGCTCCTAAATGATTTTTTATTTAGCAGCTGCTCCTCTGGCGTGTAGAGACTGGCAATGTTACATGACAGCTGATGGGTGGTCAGGGGACTTGCTTTATTGTCTGCAGGATGGGAGTTTCATTAATGTTTTGATAACCCTCCATTTTAGGCCATTAAGGTACTCTCTGTATCCTGTATTCTCTTTAATTCCGTACAGGTTGCATGCAATGCTCTCTCTTTTCATTTAGGGGAGGTGAGAGTTGCTCTTTCCAAGTGGCTGCCAGGCATTAAATATTAAATATTAAAGGCTCTGTTTCCCCAGCAGTAGGGTTTAAACTGGCTGAGGTTGTTGCTCACAATAAATACCCCATGCCAGTTTCCTGGCTATCCCTGAGAAGATCCCAGCCTTCACCATTAAACCATGAAAACATATATGGAATTCAGCCCAGATGACAATAAAGAGAAGTTTGTGAAGGGTTTGGTTTTTTGGGTTTTTTTAAAGGTAGACTTGGCAAATGTCAGATCCTGTTGCATGTGTTGGAAGCAATCAGGAGATGAGCTGGGCAGAGAGGAGACTCTATATGTCCTAGCTATTCAAAGCTACTCAGGTTTTGCTGAGGCTCTGGGGAATATTTAGCTGAGGCAGGGTGTGCTTGTGCCTCTTCACAGCTGTTAATGCATGGACAGTCCCCACCACGGCTGCTACCATCTTTTTGGGAAGTTGTTGCCATGCAAGTACCTTGACATCTACTAAAACCTTCCGAGTAGTTGAAATAAAGTCATGGTAACAACAGAAGTATTTTCCTTCAGACAACTACAACTACTTTGATTTTCAGAGTATACTACACAATCAAGTATGAAGTCTCATGAAAACTGTGTTATGCTAAAAAGCTTCTGAAATATTGAATGCATTTTATACAATGATTACCTGATTTTATATCACAGCACAGGAAGTGAGTTAGCAAGTCTATCTCCTGTCTTCTCATTAATATAACAAGAAAGCTAAAGACGTATTTTCCTCTTGTTCTCTTACTGCCATAGTATCACATTTTCTTTTGGGCACAACAGAAAGCATTCCAGAACCCCATATTCCTGCACATGGAAGCTCTGTGAGACATGTTAAATTACATTGTAAGACCTAAATCAAATTGTTCTAGCTGAATATTACCCTCCCAGGAGAAGCAAAGTTTCCTGCAGAAAACATGTGATACAGAACTAGAAGCTTGAGCCCATAGTGCATTTATTCATTCATCATTTCTCGACCTGATTTTGTGCTCCAGCTTTTCTGACAGATTGTTTCCTTGGTTATCCAAGTTTGTTGCCAAAGCAGACAAATGAATCATCCTTTTACAGTAAAAGTGGGGAACTGCCAAGGGAATACCTGATGTCGCTGCATGTGGCGTGCAGGTCTCAGGCCAGCTGATGATAAAGTCCTTCCTCTCAGCTCTTTGGGCACAGGCCACATCTGCACTGTGGCACCCAACCTGGCACAGAGGCTGAAGACACCCTCTGCCAGGATGACAGGACTGGTTGGTTAAGAGTGTCTTGAAATAGCACTCTGAATGGTAAAGCTCAGGAGGAAAAACCTCAGAAAGCTGCACCCACCAAGCAGGGTGGGTAGACAGGCTGCCCTGGTTCTTGTCTCAGCTGCATCTGGGGGTTCAGACAAGCTGACCCAGCTCAGGACCCTTCTTCTTTTAAAATATGTATTAGTTCACTCGTAGAGCATCTAAGCCTCCCACAAATACTCTTGCTGTAATGGAAATAATTCTTTTCCAAACCACAAGGAAAAACGCTTGCTTTTTCCAGCCTTTTCTCCATCCTCTCTGGAGATTAAAATCCCTGAACATTTGCAGAGTGCTCAGGACATATGCAGGGTGCCCTGGCACCACAGTTTCCTACTGCTGATCCGTTTGGGTGCAATAACCAGACTTTAAGCCCCCTAACCTATCCTGCTGATGCCGGTCCTGTGGCCAGAATGAGCTGCCTGTGCTACACCCAGGGCTGGCAGGCACCCTCAGACTCCCTCTCCTGCTCTCCCCCAGTGCCAAGGGAGGCACACTAAGTGTGGGGTTGTATGGCTTTGCTTTGGACACAGGGGCTAGCTCCCTCTTTTCCAAGGGCACCCCTTCTGCTCTTCCCTACTGCAAGCCAAGACATGGAATTCTTCTCACTCCTGTAATTGATGTCAGCACTGCAGCATCAGCTTTTATGTGTGTGCATCACTTCAGAGTGCAGTGCTAAGCAGCAAGCTGAAGGGTTTATAGATACTTCCAAAATCTTCTACCTAGAATGTATGCTATCTCTTGGACCCCTTTGGATTAACTCCCTGGAGCCAGGTGTCTGCGCAGGAAATGACAGCCGTGGCCACCCTGGCAAGCCCTGCCCCAGCCAGCTTCAGCCAGTGTTAGCCCCCAATTGTGGGGGTTGCTGAGAGTGTCTTGGTTTGCATTTCCGTTTGGCTTCATCATGGAACCCCAAACAGGAGGAAAAAAAAAAAATGAGACGTGCCTTTGTTTTACATACAGGAATAATGAGGTTGTAATTATTTACAGCAATCTGTAGAAAACTCATAGAAATCATGCTTCTTACTCTGCAGCCACATTTGATTGCACAATAAAGTTAGCATTGAAAAGGTGTCTAATAGTGCCCTTTCAACTACATTTTTCAGGTTAGCCTTGGATTAAACCCCAAAATAGCTGATGTAATTTCCAGCTGGCTTTCACAGTTGAGCTTTAGAAATGGCATGAGGTAAATTCACAACTATGACTCTGTCTTCAGCTGGAGCCAGCCAGAAGTGCACTTCTTGCTGTTAAGTTCTGTACTTAGAGGGAGAAGCTGTATTTTATTTAGCTCACAGCATGTCAGAAACAAGCTTCCCTCAGCAGCCTCCCAGCAGTGCAGCCAGCGGGTGGTCCCAGGCACAGCCTGTGCATACCTCCAGAGCGGGTTGCTACGCAAAAAGCACCAGCAGCTGCTTTCACTTCAGAAAACACAGGCAGCCGAGATGGTCACGGCATGGAAACCCATTTTATTCCTCTGTTTATTGCATGGCAGCATGAGAGTGCTTGCCTGGAAAGTCAGATGTAAGTTCAGCTCCATGCTGAAGTAGAGGGGTTTCAGAGCCCACCCTATGCACTGCAGAGGAGAGGGACAGGGCCATCGCATGGGCAGGATGCAGGATGGGGGAGGTGGCATATTCTTCATGCTCTTAGGCTGCAGGGCTGCAGCAGAAAACAGTATTCAAGGATCAGCCTGCCAGGCAGAGCTGGTGAGGGTACCTCATTCCTAGTCCAGTGGCTATTTGCAGATGTGGAAATGTCTCAGAGCTTTTACAACATTTTATCTTATGGCCATGAAATGAGAAATACCTTGAAGCAAGATGGTGGAATGGCGCTCACATCTTGCATTGCTGGGGAAGAAGCGTCTCTTGCATTGGGCTATGATGGCATTTCCCACCTGGAACGATAAGGGCAGTGACTCAAGTGTTCCCTACACAGGGCCCTTGTGTCACACAGGACAAGGTAAGGAGTGAGTGCCTCTGCCCCAAGCTCACAGCAGGGAAGGGCAGTGAGTCAGCATCCGTTTGATTGTGAAATCTGGGGATCTCTGAGGCAGAAGAGCTCACAAGAGCAGCACCAATGGCCACAACTGGCACGCAGGGGCAGCAGACAGTGTAGCCAGGCAGCCCAGCCTCTGCCCTGAGATGAGAGAACCCCAGTTCCCTGCTCTCCTCCTGGCAGGGCATTCCTACAGCGACAGCTTTAATAGGGCAGGGAAACCCCCAGCTTGGAGCCCACCTCCAGCCCACCTCGGTGCCAGCACCACATGCCCACAGGTCCTGGGGAGGGCCACAGGGGACCTAGATCCCACACCTGGGGGTAGCAGCCAGCACCTCTGCCCCACAGGCAGGCCACCAGGAACACGGCCAGGTTCCTTCCTGGGGAAGGCAGTGCAATCACCAACAAAAAGGAAATGCTTTTCATCAGCATCATAATGGCCCACATAGGCATGATCAGCTTTGGGTGCTGAAGAAAAGGGAGGATGAAGAGCTGGGACAAAAAACCCGGAACCAAACCAAGACAGAGATGCAGAGCAGTAAGCACAGACTTGAAATTCCACTCCTGTGGGCTTAATAGTGCTTAAAAATATTAAAGAATTAAGAGATAGTGTTCCATTGGTCAAGACAATTTTATTTTCAGGTTATTTTCCTTGCAAAGGGATAAGTTCCACTATGAATTAAAAAAAAAAAAAAAGAGGTCGATATTAAAGAAAATCGGTTTATTGTAAACAAAGTATAAAGTACAACATAAGAAATGTGCAAATCTTTAAAGTAGTCACAAAAAGCAGGTCTAATACACTATTTTCAAACCATTCACTTTCTGATATGTGTCCTCAACATAATATGATAAAATACAAATAGTGAAAATTGATGCATTGTCACAAAAGCTGGTTTAAATTCTAGGCCGGTGTCTTTGCTGCCTTGTTTTCCTCTTTGAATCACAACTTTCTAATTTAATACAATACATAATATATCCATTTCAATTTTAGCATAAACCGCCTTTCAAAGAATAACACAATCAAGAAGCCTAAGATTCTTGGTTTTCTTCTTTAATCAACCAGAGTAGTTTACCGTTACCAAGTTTTCTTCAAGGTGCCCCATTATCTGCTCATGACAAGTGCAGTGAGAAGGTGGAAAGGAAACCATAAGCAACACAAAAGCAGAAGCATCACGCGATGCCCAGGTATAACCAGCTGTAACAATCACAAAGCTTGCCAAAGCAGCTGGGAAAACATGACAAAGCGAATAAGGATTCAGAAATGTTCCTGCCCTTTGACTGCCCATGCAGCGCCCCTGCATGCCCATCCCAAGCCCTTCTGGACACAGCAGCGTAAAGCTGGGTGTGTTAACCACCCCATGCAGGAGGAGATGCCTAAAATCTTCAGGAGTCTGGCACCAAATCATCAGTTATGATGGGGCTGGAGAACAGTTAGGAGGAAAAGATTCCTACCAAGCAAAGGTGGCGGAAGTAGCAAAACTGATTTAGATTATCTTACGCAGGTGGCTTCTGGGCTTTCAAGCCTGTGCCTGTACATTGCTGCTGTCCTTGTCTGCGCCTACTGAAGACAGACAGCTAAAATGAGAGTTGGTCTCAAGCATAAGCAACGAACCTTCAGGAACACTTGCATGGGACTGGATCTAGAGCATACACAAGTGATTTGCAGAATTCAAAACTGGCACAATGTGGCTGCTCTGCTCTAGAGCCTTCCCCTTCTTTCTCTCCTCACCAGTGCAAAAGACACCCGCTACTCCAGTCAGCCACTGGTTCTCCCAGCAACATCTTCTGTGACTGAGCGCAGGCTGCTTTTGCCTCTCTGAACTGCTGTCAGCAGCCAGTGCGGGAGAACCATAGACCAGGAGAAAAAGCCTTTTTTCAGCTGGCCTATCCCAGCAACAACAGTTAATTCCACTGTCTTCAGAGCAAGTCCTTTCACTGGGCTGCCGCAGACGTCGGCGGCACGGCAGCATCATTGAGCTTGCTCACCTCCATCTGCCAGTTGGGTAACTTCTTGGCCGACAAGTGGCGCCGCGCGTGCTTCGTGAGGTGGTCGCTGCGCATGAACCGCCGCTCGCACATGGGGCAGGCAAACTTCTTCTCCCCGGTGTGCGTCCTGCGGTGCCGAGACAGTTCATCAGACCGTGCAAACCTCCTCTCGCAGCCCTTCCAACTGCAGCTGAACGGCTTTTCTCCTGGAAGGGAAGAAATTACACAGGGAAAAACCCAGTGAGCACTGAGCAATAAACACTGCTGCCTTAACTGGCAGGATTTGATTCAACTGGCAGGAAAGTTTCGACTATGGCAGCTGAGCCAAAAATCCACGTAAGCATTATACACACAAAATGTAGAGAATTGTTTATATACTAATATTTTAACATGCAGACTCACTATCGCCAAGGCTAAGTAGTATGGGAAAGGGTTAAAGGTTAAAATTCTCCGGAACCAAATTGTTTGAAAATGCTTTTCACCTCTCAAGACAGCTGATTTTAACACTCAGCTCTGTGTAAACTGCAGATAATGATGACTCAGCATGCCCAAAACTCCCCTCTAAAGCGCAGCCTGCAATGAGGTTTTATGTAACCAAGCTCTAGCAGCGCACCGTCAGCCTGTGTGAAAATACACAGAACTCTTTCTGCTGCTGCAGTTAAGGGCTGAGGCTGGAGAAGTTACTCTAGAATATCTAAAGCAGGAATAGTTTGGAGTGGATTCTCACATCCTCTCATAAAACAATCTCCCAAGTTTTACCCACTTCTAGAAAAGGCATTCCTGAAGAGAAGCCTAATAATGCATTTTTAACTCTGGAAAGCATGGCTCCACATTAGGCAAGGCCTTGCTTCTACAGATGCATTACTGAACACCTTCTGACATGAAGCACGTCTAGCACAAACAAACTGCTGAGTCAACTTCCCTTCGGGGAGACTTCCCGTCAGAGATTAGGCAGCATTATAATGCATGCTGGCAAAAAAAGTATTTCATTGTTGGCCCACAATTTGTTCCATGAACAGATCCGGTAATCGCTACAACTATAACAAGCTGTATATACAACCACAGTTTTCTACATTAGATTTAACATGCAGCAGCAGTAACCAACCTGTGTGTGTTCTGACATGAGCCTTCAAATGGGAGCTCTTGAAGTACGTTTTCCCACATCCTGGGTAGCCGCAAATGTGACTCCTTATTCTTGAAGAATCAGCCTGAGGAGTGTTTTTTGCTGTAGAAGGTACAAAGCCAGGTGCGGGGGCAATGGGAGAGAGTCTTGTGCCATTTGGACTAACAATGGGAGCCTTTGTGCCCTGCACAACTGGCTGGGGCACAACAAACATGAGAGCACCTTTGGGAACCTGGGTCCCCATGAACACCATGGGCGGACAGAGAGCTGGCTGCTGGCTTGGCACGGTGTTGGGCACCACGGCCGTCACAACACTGTTGTTTGTGGGCAGTGGGACCATCTGGCAAATCACTGGCACAGGCGGGGCTCCGCTACCTTGGGCAGGGGACAGCGGTGCTGCCACCGCTGGCTGCTCTGCTGGTTCAGCGACAGACTCCTCCTTGCTCACCGAGGGCTTTGTCAAGGGCATGGGACCAACAGCTGGTCCTGCAGTTCTTCCTTCTGCCACCGACAGTTCGCTGGTCTCAGCACTGGCTCCACTCGGTGCCACGGCAGAGCACACAGAGTGCTCTTCTTTGGCGTCTTGTTTCCTGTTTGCTTCCCTTGAAGCACTGTCCTGGTATTTGAGTACGCTGGCTGTTCTCACGGGGCAGGTTTTGTGATCACACAGCTGGGCATCAGCCGTGTGGCGGATAACACTTGTCACTCGAGCTTTCAGAGGCCTGGCTGCTGGAGACCTCTCCGCTTCTCTCCGAGGTGTGGCCAGAGGAGGCTTGGCAGCCTCGGACAGCGCCTTGCCGAGCGGGTGGATCACCTGCGACATCTCAAAGTCGGAAGGGCTGTAGGGAGGGGTCAGGCACTGTGCAGGAGAGAGAGACACAGTAAGTGGGGGACGTTACCAGGACATCACCACTCTAATTGTTAAAAACCAGCACATACACAGACACACGAGTTGGAAAACTTACAAATGCTGGTATGGCATTAAAGTCTGCTGCTCCAGGAAGCAAAGCCTCATCACTTTCTTCTGACATGTCAGATGCAGGAGTTATAGGTCTCATTTCTGCATGTTTCTTGAAGTCTGATTTCCAGTTGCAACTCATAGAAATAAGGGCTTCTACAGCCTCATAATCACTTTTTTCAGGCGTATTGTTCCAGAAATATGTTGTATCTCTCTGTTTTTCAGTCATCGCCTCCATTTCTTACTTCTGCTTTGGTTCAAGAAAAAAAAAAAAAGAAACTTTAAACCTGATGCTAAGTTTGAGTATTTTGCAGCAAGAAGGCATTGCTAAAAACAAACAGGGCAACCTGTGCAAGACCAAGACACTTGATGTACCTGTATTTTCCTGCCTTCTTTCTTATTTCTGTAATATTTTTATAAATTTGTTAGTGAGGAAATCTGGCCATCAGATGAAAATAATATAATTACTTGAGGGAAAAGAACTACTCTGGATCTTAAGTACGTTAAAGTTATTCCACACTGCAAAAGCTGTGTCTGAGAACTTAAGAAAAATCTTCACATCCCCCCCCAAAAAGTAAATCAAAACTTCCTCCACCATCCCACCCTCCTCCTATTTTTGCTTTGGACACACACAACCCTCAGCATTGTGCTTATTTTGGCACTTGAGAAAGAACTGCATTGGGGCTGGTTCACATTTTCTTCGAAAGGTATTAGCAACAAAAAATGTTCTAGAAAATACTCAAAGGGTCTCTCTCACACTACACATACATGCCAGGGAAATCGCCTGCTTGGAGAACCGAGATATACATACACATACACACCTATGTGCCCCGCCACACCTCTATCTGGGTACTCCCTGCCGGCCCCGCGCAGGGCTGTGGGCGGGGCTCAGGCGCAGGGCTGTGGGCGGGGCTCAGGCGCGGGCCCCGCCCCCGGCTATTGGGCGCGCGCCACCCTCACCTCAGCGAACCCCGCCGGCCGCCCACGCGCGCGCCGCCCCCGCCCTCCCCTATTGGATGTCCCGGAGCCGCGCCGGGCGCCCATTGGCCCGCACTGAGCAGGGCGCGGCCCGGGGCGGGGCACCTGAACAAAGCGTGATCGGGCGCCGCCGCGCGCCGACCTTTCCCCCAGTTCCCCGTGCGGCGCCCCCGCCTCCGGCGCGCGTCGGCGGCCGGCTGTGAGGGCGGGCGGGGGGAAGGAGCCGGGCGGGAGGAGCCGTCACAGCGGGCGGGGGCCGGCCTGGGGTCAGCGCCGCCACACCCGACGCCTCCTGTTGCGGGGGAAGGGAAGCGAAGCGGCGACCCTGCGGGAAGCTGGTTACGGGGGCGGCGGCCGGCTCTTCCCGCAGCGCCGCTCCGCTTCCCTGCCGCCGCGCCGCCCACCCCGCGTGGCGCCGGGATCCCCCCGGCTTTCTCCTCCTCCCTCACCGCTGCCACCTGGTACATGCAGCTGCCGCGGCCAGCGCCCGCACCCGGTCGGGTACTCACGAAAAAGAGGTTGCACGGCGCCGGACCGGCGCTGCCAACAGGTTTTCGGCGGCTTCTCTCCCTCCTTCCCTCCCTCCCGCGGCTTTCCTCGCCGGCTTGCCCCGCGGAGGGCTCTCCACGCGGGAGGTTCTCCTACACTCAGCAGCCGCCCGCTCAGTTCACCCGCTCCAGCAGCTCCAGTCCCCCACCGCGACTCAGCCTCTCCAGCCGCCGCCCCAGCCCGATCTCCTGCCCGCGGTCCCTCCTGCCGTGGATCGCCCCCGCACGTGCCCTGAGGTGCCCTGGTTATCCCCGTGCCGTACCACTCCCGGGGACTCCCTCGGTCCCAGCCGTCCCGGCCCCCCGGGATGCCCGGGTCGCTCACCGGAGGAGCCGATCCTGCCCCGAGGTGCCGCCGCCGCTCTCCCGGTTTTCCTCTTTTTGTTCGCCGCTCCCCACTCGGGCGGCGGCGCCCCCGGGCCCGCGCGCGGGGGGGTGGGCGGGGCCCCCGGCCGCCCGCCGGCCAATCGCCGGCAAAGGTGTGTGGGGCGGCGGCCAATGGGCGCCGGGCCGCCGCGCGTGATCGGCGGCCTCGCGGCGGCGTGGCCGGAGTGTCAGCGCGGCGTGTCCCCGCCGGCGGCTGAGTCAGGGCGGCCGCCCCCGCCCCCCCTGCCGTGCCCTTCCCTTCCCTCCCCGGCATCCGTGTGGGAGCGGCGGGGGCGGCCCGGCGCTTCCTCCTGCATGAGGTCACACGGCGGCGGGGGAGGGAGCAGCCTCCCCGGCGCGGCCCCCGCTCCCCGCCTGGCTGAGGTGAAGCGGGCCCGCGGGCGGGGGGAGGGATAGAGAGCGGCGCGGTCGTTCCGACTTCCCCGGGCCTTTCTGGCCCATCCCCGTGGCTGGGCGCGCCCGAGGACCCGCTGCTGTGTCCTGGCAGCACCCTCGGGGTGGCGGAGGTCGCTGCCACGCGTCGGGACCACCCCAGTGTGTAGCGGGGCGCCCGGCGCTGTCCGTGTCAGTGTCAGCCCAGGGCGCTGCTGTTGGCGGGACATCCGAGGGAGACCGCAGTGTGAGGAGACCCCAGACAGCTCGGTCCCGCGGGGCTCGGCCGTGTCTGCCCGCGCTGCCGCGCCCGCTCCCCGGCTGCTGCCGCCCGGCCGGCTCGGGAGCAGCTGCGGCTTCGCTGGTCACTGCTGATCGCCTTACCCCGCGGGCTGCGCCGCGCCGGGAGCGCCAGAGCCCTGTGGTCCGTGCTGCTCCATGCGGGGTCGAAGGCGGGCCCTTTTTCCTGTCAGAGAGTTGTAATGAAAGCAGAAAGAGCGACTGTGTGAGTCAGGACCTGAGAAGCCAGATTCAGGCCAGGCTGCAGCTGTGACTGATGTTAGGTTCTAGAAATGCTGTTGAGGTTTCATTATAGTTCAGGTTTTTTCCTCCTGCTTATTCAGCCTCACTTGAGAGATTACCTCCCCTCCTCCTTCTCCTCCTAAGTGGTCTAGTGTCATTTCGTCAGAGCATTTTCCTTGGGTTTTTGTTTATGGTTTTTTTTTTTTTTTCCCCCACACCTTTTCCTCAGTCTTCAACAGTAAGATCCTCAGGACTTCTGAGCTGGTAGACAGGGACAGGGAGCAGAATGGACACCCTTTAACTCCGGAGGAAGCCGTGACCTGCTGTGCCACTTAGATGCTTACAAGTCTATGGGACTGGATTGGAGACTCATCCTAAGGTGATGAGGGAGTGGGTGGAAGAGCTCACCAAGCCCCTCTTCATAATTTATCAGGCAGGTCCCACATGACTGGAAGCCAGCCAATGTGACAGCCATCCGCAAGAAGGGCGAGAAGGTGGATCCAGAGAACTACTGGCCTGTCAGCCTGACCTCGGTGCCCAGCAAGGTTATGAAACAGATCATATTGAGTGCAATCACACGATACATACAAGACAACCAGGAGATCAGTCCCAGCCAGGATGGTTTAGGAAAGCCAGGTTCTGCTTGACCAACCTGATCTCATTTTATGACCAGGTGATCTGCCTAGTAGATGACAGCAAGGTTGTAGATGTTGTCTACCTGGACTTCAGGAAAGCTTTTGACTCCATCATATTCCTGGAAAAGCTGGCAGCCCATGGCTTGGAGAGGCAAACTCTCCCCTGAGTTGAAAACTGGCTGGATGGTCGGGCTCAGAGAGTGGTGGTGAATGGTGCTACATCCAATTTTATTCACTGATGATCTGGGTGAGGGGACCCAGTAAATTTGTAGGTAACACCAAGCTGGGTGTGTCAGTCTGCTGTGGGGTAGGAAGTCTCTGCAGAGGAATCTGGACAGGCTGAATCAATGGCCCAAAGCCAGTGGTATGAGGTTCAGTAAGGAGAATTGCTGGGTCCTACTTTTTGTCCACAAAACCCCATGCAACATAGCTTGCTGTGGGTAGAGCATCTGGAAAGCTGCTCAGAAGAAAAGGACCTAGGGGTGCTGGTCAACAGCCACTGAATACGAGCCAGTGTGTGCCCAGGTGGCCAGGAAGGCCAATGTCATCTTGGCCTGTATCAGCAATAGTGTGGCCAGCAGGACTAGGACAGGGACTCGGCACTTTGATTGCTGTGTCCAGTTCAAGGCCCATCAATTCAAGAAGGACATGGAGGTGCTGGAGAGAGTCCAAAGAGTGACAACTGAGCTGATGTGGGGTCTGGAAAACCAGGCTTGTGACGAGCAGCTGAGGAAGCTTGGGGTGTGTAGCCTGGAGCAAAGGAGGCTCAGGGGTGACCTTATTGCTCTCTATAACTTCTCTGGGAAAGGTTGTAGCCAGGTGGAGGTTAAGCTCTTTTCCCAGGCAACAAGCAGCAGGATGAGAAGACAGCATGGAGCTGTGACAGAGGATGTTCAGGTTGGAGTTAGGAGGAATGTCTTCACTTGAAGGGTGATTAGGTACTGAAATGGGCCACCCAGGGAGGTGGTAGAGTCATCATCCCTGGGGGGTGTTTAAGGAAGAACTGGAGGTGGCACTCAGTACCATGGTTCAGTTGGCATGGTGGTGTTCAGTCAAAGGTCTCAGATGTCTTTTCAAACCTAATTGTTTTGTGATTATGTCATTCTTCTTGTCCTTCCCCTTTTCAATGGTGCCATAATCCTATTCTTTCATTCTGCTTAATTCTTCTCCATGTCAGCAAATCCCAATTGGTAGAAGGGATCTGGCAGCAGGCGATGTGTTCCTGTAACTTGCTGGAAAGCAAGGAAAGAAACACCAGTCCCAGAGAGTTTAGTTATGCCTGAAAGAGAGAGAAAAAAAAAACAACAACAACAAAACAAAAATCAACCGGCAAGAAATGAGCAGTTTCTTCAGCCTGAAGATAGAAAAAGAATATAAATATTGCAAAACATGACCATAGATGTATGTAATTTAAAGTAGTACTTAATAATTTCAAAGACATATATTGACAAAAGAGTGGTACTTTTATTCCCAGGAAGACCCTTTTTTAAAAATAGTGCTTTAATTCCAGTATTTCAGCTGATACATTGTACAGATAGAATCTCTGTTATTTGGCTCCACACTGGTACCCCAGACACATCTGATGGGATGTGCTCTCCTACTATGCCCATTGCACCAGGCTGCCAAGGTGGAAGCCCTTTTTCCTTGCTCCTACAGCTGCCACAATTGGCACCTGTAGGAAAAGATGCCACTAGAGAGAAATCTGCATCTCCCATCTTCTGTTTCTGTTGTGCAGCCTGGGTATCTGCCTGACTTTCTGACAGATTTTCTAAGATCCCTGCAGTGCCTGGAGGGAAATGGATTGGCTTGACTGCCTTATCTGGAAGGAATTCCCAAAAGAGAATTCACTTCAGGATGATCCAAGCTCCTTTCACTACTAGTAGCAAACAGTTTACAAATTACTCCATTAGATCACATGTCTCTGGATGGAGAAATAGGAGAAAGTGTGTTTACTTTGTGTTTCACACTGAAATCAACAGGGAAAAAATGTTGATAAAATGGTTGCGTGGTTCCCAGAGCGTGCTGTCCTTTGCCAGAAGGTGCTACTGTCACACGAGGCACAGCTGGGGAAAGAGCTCCTGGCTCACAAGTGCATCTGCCCTGGCTAAAATAAAGGTTGTGGAACAAACTCAGTAGTTCTTGGTGAAATTCTGTGCTTTCTGCTTATGGCAAGTTCTGTCATAGTTTTTGTGATTGTAAGTGGCTTTATTTAAAACATACTGAAATCTCATCTGAAACATATTGTCACTAGAACTAAATCTGTAAAAGTTGCACAGCCTACATGATAAGTTCACTTACAAAACTAATAGTTTCTCTACATTCAGCAGAAAATTGTCGTTTTTTCACCCTTACTTGTATGTAATGCACAAATGTTTTACTGATACAGTAAGAACTTTAGTGTTAAAAATCTAGTTTCTAACGTGAACAGAAGATCTGTGACATGAAACACTGTCACCATTTTTAGTTTGCTTGCTATGGCAACGTGTTGAAGGTGCATGCTGGACTGTTGGAAGAAGTAATGGTGATTCTGCAGTGATTTTCTATAAGTGAAGTGTCTTTGGAGGGAATACAATTACTTTCATATAAAATGGAAAGGTGAAATTAGTATAGTTTAGATGTTTAAGCTTGATGTTTAAGCTTGATTAGATGTTTAAGCTTGATCATGTGCCTTTTAGACTTGTCATAAGGGTGACTTTCAGGAGACACTGAGCAAAGCTGTTGTAACTACTTTGGATTTTTGGCCATATCTATTTTCATTTATGTGATGTGAAGCCAGTTAGGATCCAATACTGACAGGTACTTCTTGACTCTGCTGTGGTGTGACTATGAGAAGATAAGGGGCTGATTTGCAATGGCAGCTCATGCTTCAGGTGTCTCCTGTTCTGTTTTGTTCCCTTCTCATTCTTCTCTCTCCCCTGTCCTTGCTTTACGTCCTTGCCCATCCTCCTCTTGGCTTCTCAATAAGCCATTTCAGCTCTTTGTTGCTGTGTGTGCTGCAGGATCACCCTTGCTCCTCTTGGCACCCCTTCCAGCAGTGATTCTCCACAGGCCCTCTTGGCTTGCCTGTTCCAGCTGCCAATCTCATGTGTCCCTGGCACGCACAGTGTTTCTTAATACCTCTTAATGCACCTTCCTTCCCATGATGTCTGTACTGCTTTTGCTCCGTGAAAGCCTCTCCCTGTGGCCATTCCCAATAACCTGCACTTGCCAGAGCCTGCCCTACATCACTTATGGCCATTCAGATCCTGTTGCCTCTTCCACTATTTCTGGATCTTCCCTAATGTATTCCTTCTCTGCTGACACCTCCAGCCACTGATGTTCCCAGCCCTGCCTCCCCAGCTGCTCTCTTTCTTTGCTTCTTTAAACCAGATTTTTTCAACTTTAATTTCCAGAGCAACCCTCTGCAGCCACACCTCTCTTCAGTCTGCTTACTCAGGAAGCCTCCTGCTCATTCTGCTGTGTGAGAGTCTCCTCTCACCCTTGGCCTTTGTTCCCACCATGTCAATGCTTGTCTGCTGCTGTCACCATACAAGTGCAGGGCCCTGCAAGTTTTGTGTCGTGTACTTACCAGGTGCAGTGAAAGTACACAGAAAGACTGAAGTTGGACTGGTAGGTCAAAAATCTGTTACACTTCCCCTCCTTTAGGCCAGTTCTTCAGATGAGTTCTGGGTTTGGCAGAGAGTATGGGTTCTGTAAGAGACTGCCTGGTGGTGTGAGGGATTGGGATGCAGGCAGGGTGAAGGACTTTGTGAGAGAGTGGAGAGGGGGTTTGCTGTGCCTGTCCTCCATGAGCAGGCTCGACTGTCACCTCAGTGGCATGTCCTGTAGCTGTGTTGGTATCAGCTGGCCTTGGCTCAGAAAAGAGCAGTCCTCAGAAGTGAGGAGATGTATCTGTTCCTTGACTCCACAGTCCACAGGAGCTTTGTGTCCCCCCAGAGACCTCTAGTCCCTTCTAAATGCACAGCCAGGAGCCCTGCATGTGTGCTCATCTGCTGTGTCTTCTCCCCCTGCCCTGTGCTCTGCCTTTGAATTACAGAACTGTCAAAACCATCTCTCCCAAAAATAATCTCTTGCTTCAGAGGCTGGAAAATGTGACAGCTCATTTTCATATGCAGAGCGATGCAGTGGGTGTCTGAAAGCAGCTGAGGCTGAGGGGGTGGCCAGGGAAAGGCAGCTCTGAAATGGCAGCTGGGGAACATGAGAGGAAGGACGGAAGGAAGGGAGCAAATGAAGAATGGGGAGGGGGTGGAAGGAGGGCTGGAGGCAGCAAGACACTAAGTCCAGGGCATGAGAGGGCTGTACAGTGTGGGGCTGTTCTTTTTCCCCCGTCATTCTACTGCTCCCATTCAGTTATTGAATTAGAAAAGTATCTCTGCTGCTAATAACAGCAATTTCCGAGCTTGATATATCAGATAACTGGGGAGAGGGAGCATACAGTCAGCAACAAGGCAGCTTGGTGCTTTTTTAGTTTCCTTTTTCCTTCTTATTCATGCCCCATTTTCCTCACATATCCTAACCTTAAGAAAAATCTGCTTCATCCTGGTTCTGCAGTTGCTTGTTAGAGTACCGAATGAAAAACAGAACTCACTTGTCATTAAGTTTTTAGTTTATGGGTTTTACTTTGCTTTACCAGTCTGATTGCCAGATGGAGCAATTCCCGCTTGCCAACAGTGCCATGTTCCACCCCAGCCCTATATGATTCTCACCCTGGTTTCTGTGTACGTGCATTTTACAGAGTATTGCTGGTGGCCCTTTGTCTCTGGAGCATTTGTGGCTGTCCCTGAGTCACTGCAGTTCCAGTCCTGCTGTGCCTGTTCAGTGGAAGGCTTCAGAGGCTATCGGCAGTGTTGATGTTTGCACTGCTGCCATAGGAGACAGCCTCGTGGGGTCAGGGGAAAACCTCAAACGTCCTTAGTGAAGCCAAAGGGCAGGTGAGAGAAACTTCTTTTTGGCAAGTGAGCTGTTTCCAGTGAAGCTGATCTTCTCTGGCAGCACTGGAAGCAACTAAAGAATCACTGTCAATTCACAAGTATTTTCCATTCAGTTTCCCAGAGAAGCTGAGGATGTGGTTTTTTTGCCACCCAGGAGGAAATGGGTGTTTCTTTAGGAAGATATTTAGGATTTTGACTGTTAAGGACATGTTGATTATTTATGTATGCCTATTACACTATATCTTAAGTTTAAATTTAGAAGCCCAAAAAAACAAACCAAAAAACCCCCAAACACCCCACTTGTCCATCCTGCAGGTCACAGAATGGTTTGAGTTGAAAGAGACCTTAAAGGTCATCCGGTTCCAACTTCTCTGCCATGAGCAGAGATACCTTCCACTAGACCAGATTGTTCGAAGCCCCATCCAGCCTAGCTGTGAACACTTCCAGAGCACCTTATTTTTCTGATTGAAAAGCTGAATTGTCATGAGTTTGGGACAATAAATTATAGAAGAGAATTTGGAACACAACTGGTAATTTACTGGCCAGCTTTGTAACTGGTCTAGGGGCTGAGGCTAAGTCAGGTGAAACTACAGTCCCCTGAATTTCACCCCTGTTAAGAAAAACAGCGTTGTTATCTGTGGCTTATCTTGCCTTTGGCATGCAGAATTAAGATGTTTTAAGTTGTTCCTTTATCCTAATCTCTTTGATTTCTACCAACAAATAAGCAAGAGACATTTTCCACTTCTCATGACAAGATATCAAGGGGTATTTTTTACTTCTCATGAATGCATGCTTCACATAGGACTGTAGGATAGATGGCTATTTTAGTCAGCACAGAAAGAACCCAGGTAAGTAAATTATCCTTTCAATACATACTAAAAATTGTGAGAGGTTTTATACTCAGCTGTTTCAGTGCAGGATTAGGTTGTATGCCAACTAGAACTTTCCTTGGCTCCTGTGACTGTTTCTTCTGACGACACTGTACAGCACAGTTGGTTCTGTATGGCTACAGCTCTGCTTCCATCTGTCTTTTTGGAAGGTCAAAACAGGTGTCTGGTCAGCTCAAACTAGCCAAGTCACATACTCACTGAGTGTCTTGACCCAAGAAATCCTGGGAATCCAGTGGCAATCAGGAATTAATATTGGAATGATATGTTGATTCTTTCAATGCTTCCTGTTTCACTTCCCATGGTGTGACCATGTGTTTATTTTTGTTTAGTATCTTGTGTGGCCTTTCTTCACTTGTGCAATGCTGGTGGGTTTATTGATACCTCCAGCAACGTTCCTGTGTCACGTGGAGTTTGCTATCTCACAACAACATGAATACCTTTGGAGAGGTGTGGAAGAGTGTGGCAAAGTGACATTGCTTTTTTTGCAGACAGAGCTTGGAAAATATCAGAAAACACAACAGAGAATGTTTTCTGCTTGAGATGATAATATACAGATCTGTGCATTCCACCACTTGGAAAGGTATATTTAATATATTTTGAGTTTGCTCAGTGTCATGATTGATTTAACTATTCATTATAAAACTTAACTGATCAATTTGAATTTCTGCTATCAAAATCAGATACTTAGAAGCTGAACTGTCAGCCAATAAAATGACAAGCAGACAGCCTGTAAACACTGTAGAATTAGCTTGTGTAGCTAACAAAGCCACCTGTTCCTGCTATGATCAAATAAATGTTTTTCCCAGTGGAAGTGTTAGAAACCCATTTGTGCCCTTTTCCTGCCAAGACAGAATTTGCTTGTTATAATGTGACCTAAAGGCTGCTGCATTTTAAAAATTCCTCTGATAGGCTAAATCCTGGAGTAATGAAGGAGATGAGGTGGTGGAGGTATGGGACACAGCAGTATAATATAAAAGTCTGCAGGGACACTTTGCCTTTCCTGCTAACACAGGTAACAGCATTTCCATATCTCCCACTATAGGTATTGTCCTGGTTTTGGCTGGTACAGAGCTAATTTTCTTCCAAGTAGCTGGTACAGTGCTGTGTTACGGATTCAGTTTGAGTATAACATTGATAACGTGCTGATGTTTTAGTTGTTGCTAAGTAGTGCTTCCTTTAAGTCAAGGACTTTTCAGTTTCCCATGCTCTGCCTGTGAGGAGCTGCACGGAAGCCTGGAGGGAGCACAGCCAGGACAGCTGACCCAAACTGGCCAAAGGGATATTCCAGACCTGACCAGGACATAAATGATGTGGAATAAGGGGTGGAGAAGGTGCTAGCATTGGCTGCAATAGAGTTAATTTTCTTCATAGTAGCAGATTTGGGCCTGTGTTTGGGGTTTGTCCTGAAAACAGTGTTGATAACAGAGGAATGTTTTCATTATCACAGAGCAGCACTAATACAGGGTCAAAGCCTTTTCTGCTTCTCATCTCATCCCCCCAGTGAGGAGGCTGGAGGAGCACAAGGAGCTGGGATAGCTGACCCCAGCTGACCAGAGGGATATCCCACACCATATGGCACCATGCTCTGTGTATTAACCTGGGGGAAGAAGGAAGGGGAGGATGTTTGGAGCGATGGTGTTTGTCTTCTCAAGTCTGCGTTACATTTGATAGAGCCCTGCTTTCCTGAGGATGACTGAACACCTGGCTCTCCACAGGGAGGGGTGAATGAATTCCAAATTCCTTGGTTTGCTTTTGTTCCTATTAAACTGTCTCTGTCTTAGACCCCAAGTTTTCTTACTTTTCTGATTTTCTTCCCATCCCACTGCCAAGGAATAAGCAAGTGGCTACGTGGTACTTAGTTGCTGACAGGGTTTTAGCCATGACATGTATTTTGATAGAAGTCATGGGATCTAAGGTTCTTCTTTTCTTTAAATCTACCTTTATTTATTTTTGAACTATTGACTAATTTAATCTCCACATGACAAATGAGGTAGAAATATCAATAGCTCCCGGTGTTAATTTATTACTGTAACACCTGAACTCACTGCATACCTCTTAGTTTATATTCAAACAAACACTCTCTAGATAGGAAAATTAAAGTGAAAAAGGGCAGGTAGCATGTCCTTTGTCTGATATAGACTAAACTGCATCCAGTTTGGCCTCCTTCAGCCAATACACTCCTGTATGTGTCAGCAAGCCTTGAGCTCTCCCATGTCCTCTCCCATGTCTCTTGCCTAATTCCTTGCTCACGTACCACACCCTTGACATCGTGGTACAAAACACATCACTGACGAACTGTTAAGCCACCCACTTGCTATTAGTAATTGATTTCCTTATTTTTCTTAAGATTTCACAGGAATTAAGGGAAAGAAGCACACTTGTGAGACCTTTGGAGATCAAGGCCTTGTGTTTCATATAGAGAGACATCATAAGAGCCACAGCTTTGCTGCTCACATCGTCTTTATGCAGCAATATAAGGATTAAGCAATTCTACTTTAAATCTTTGAAACAAGAGCCTTTGTGAAAGCCAGCTTTGGTGATTCTCAGTGCAAGCATCTCCACCGTGAGCTCAGACTGGCATGTGGGGCTGCAAGGAGATAGATCTCTCTATTCTCCAAATGTACAGTGTGCAGAGATGGTGTTGGTTTTGTCAGACTACAGGGAAGGAACCCTTGTCAGTGGGGTTGCCCTCATAAGCAGAAAAACTTGCCCAAAGATTTTCATCAGTCTTTGCAAGGTCCCAGGTGTAGCTGGAGATTGTGCAGGTTATGCAGTGTGCCCGCCTACTAAACCCTGTGTGGCAGCAGGCTGCCAGCATCCGTCTGCTCCCTGAATTTTCCTCTGTGTGTCTCACTTTGCTCTTGCAGCTCGATTTTGGGGACACACACTTAATTCCTGCAGCTCTGCATGGGACATATGCACTTTGGTCTGACAGCTCACTGTTGGAGAATCACCTCTGTCCCACAGCTCATCCTTCATCCTACAGACATTCACTCTGTGGGAGCCACAGTATCCTGGTTTGGGCTGATACAGAATTTATTTTCTTCCCAGGAGCCAGTTCAGTCCTATGTTTTCAATTTAGAATAAGAATAATGTTGATAACGCACTGATGTTTTAGTTGTTGCTAGTAAGGCTTGCCAAAAATCAAGGGTTTTTCAGTTTTCTGTGTCCTGCTAGTGAGGAGTTGCACAAGAAGCAGTAGGGAGCACAGCCAGGAGAGCTGACCTGAACTGGCCAAAGGGATATTCCATACTATAGGATATCATGTTTGTACATAAATTGTGGGGAATTGGCTGGAAGCTGCCAGTCACTGCCCATGGATGGGTATTGGATAGGGAAGCAGTTGCACTACGCATCACTTGTCATTCTTGTGTTTATTTATAGCTCTTTTTGTTCCCTCCCTTTTCATTATATTAATATATACTTATTATTATTATTATTATCTTTTATTTTGATTATTAAACTGTTGTTGTCTCAACTAATGGGTTTTACCTTTTTTTTTTTCCAATTCTCTCTTCCTCATCCCAGGGGTGGGGGGAGCAGTGAGCAAACAGCTACATGGTCTTTAGTTGCCAACTGAGGTTAAACCTCAACAAACTCTAAGAAGAAGAGAGACGGTATGAGCCTTGTTTGAGGTGACATGCAAAGTGGCATCCTGACCTAATGGAAGCTTTTCTAGAAGAGGGCACTGTCTTGCCTATGGTAGAGAGGATACATTTTTCCAATTGGATTATGGTGCAGACTGAGCCCATGTAGCTGGTTATGGTTCCCACAACCCTGCAGGGCCTGTGAGTGATGTCTGCCAAGTGAGGGCTGCCAAGCAGCCTTCTAAAGACCTCATCAATCTGAGTCTGCCTATGACTGCTGTTGCCCCAGTCCAAAGTCTCCCTCCACAAGGGGAAGAAGGGATGGTGGACAAGGTCAGTGTCTGAAAGGGTGTAGATATGTAGGCATGTGTCTGTTGCAAAACAGCCATGGAAGGCTCTTGAGCATGGAGGGAACAAAGGCATGGAAAGCCAAGGGCAGGTGGGCCCTGTGCTGATATGCTCCCCTTCATCTTCTCTGTACGTGCAAATCATCTACTCATCTACTCCAAAGGATCCTCAGCAGCAGGGAACTGAGCCAGTTTGCAGTGTTTGACCTTGGGCCCAAGGTTCTTTTTGAGTTTCAACAGCAAAGTGTATATAAATGTACCCAGAGCCACTATGGGTGGAGTTCATTTAAGATTAGTTGCTTATAACACACGCATCTGGTTTTATAGCTCTTTTTATGGTCAGTGAAGTGCTAATAAATATAAACCACAAGGTTCATGCGTGTTATGTTTTTAGAATGAATTACATTCTGAGCTCTGTTGGCTCCTTTTCCCTGATGATAATGGAAACCTGGGCAGCAACCAGTGGGTGACTCTACAAAGCAGGTGGGGTGAGGTGGATCCCACCACAAGTTCCCACAAGAACCATCATCTGGGCAGAGCAGAGGCTCATGGAGGTACAGTGAGAGAGGGTTCAGGCTGTTTGCTGGCTGTTGGCATGCAGGTGTTCACACGTCTGCAATTCCAACATAGCACACACTATCCGTTACTGCCAAGAGACCTGGGAAAAAATGAGGAGAGGGAAGAGACACTGTGATGGGGGCTCAAATTTAGAGAAGGTGAAAAGGCTGAGACCCTTTGTGCAAGGGCACAAAGGAAGTGGAGAAGAAGGTATGGTGTAGCTGTTGAGATGTGGCGCATAGAGGACAGTTTCAGACCCTATAGTGAACCAGGCTCTCAGAGAGTAGCTGTCTCAGGAAACAGCCTGGTTGCCTTTATCCTGCACCAGAAGCCTGAATTTTCCCCCATTCCCCCTGGATGTGGTGCACAGCATGGCAGCTGGCTGTCACTGCCTCTTTGAGGGTTGCCCTGCTGAGGGGCAGTAGCTCTGTTCCTTGAGGTTTTTCAGCAACGTGCTTGTCCTTAATGAATCTCTTCTTTGGCCCCTGGCTCTGTATCTTTGGGTGAAGCTGAATGTCAAAGGCTTTGTGATCCCTTTGGTTTTCAGTTTCATTTTCACAAGTATAGAAAAATAATTTTAAAAGTCAGGAGACAGCTGGTGTGTAACTAGTTCCATTTTCCCAGGAGAGAATTGACATTAATTTTTCACTACTTCCAGGAATGTTTGGTTTTGTGAAAGGTTTTTTCTTTCTTTCAACGTTTTTCTAGTATCTTCCTGTTTCAGTTAACTTAAGGTGTATTTTGCAGGTAAGCTCTATTTCTACACGAAGAGGATTGGCTGAAAATGGACTGATGTGTTCATTTCCATCATGAACTTTCAGGAACCCATTTCACAGGGGCTCTTGAAAAGTTATTGCTTTGCAGTTGTGGAAGGACAAAATGGTTCTTGCAAAATACCATTTCATCTCCCTTTGTTTAGGGACTGAAAATGCAGATATTGGGCAGAAATAAAAAGGGTGTGATTCTACAGCTCTTGATGCCAGTGCAGTGAACTGTTTAGAGCCCTTGCTAAAGGGCAATGGGAAAGAGATGTCTACCAGAAGAAAGCTTGCATCTAGTTGTTAGTTTCAAGAAGCTAACAAGGTGCTTTGGTTAGTTTAAAGATGCCTTAGTTAGTTTTGGGAAGTTTCCAAGATGGTCCTGGAGA
Source organism: Sylvia atricapilla (assembly GCF_009819655.1). Classification (NCBI taxonomy): domain Eukaryota; kingdom Metazoa; phylum Chordata; class Aves; order Passeriformes; family Sylviidae; genus Sylvia; species Sylvia atricapilla. Next base: position 132,702,423 of record NC_089140.1, read on the forward strand.
CCATCTTCATATATTTGGTGGCACCAGATGTCAAAAACCCCACGGATGTCATAATGTCTGTGTGTGTACATGTGTTTGTTTTGCAGCTAGAACAGTTTTATCTATCAGAAAACTGTTACATCACACTCTGCACAGTCAGGGTCATGCACTTACCAGAAACCGTCTTAAGAGTCCCCCCAAAAAGAGTATTTTCAGCATTGATGTGGGTGTGGGTGGAAGAGAAAGCAGCAAGTGAGAGTCAGGGGCTTCTTGTGCCTGCAAAAGGCTTTGTCAGATAAAGTGGGTCACATTTTCCACATTTATTCTGCTTGTGTGATCAGCCTTCAGCTGCACAAACCTGGATGATGGTGGATGCCATTCTCAGGGGTCCTGGTCACAATCAAGAAGCACTGTCTGGGACCAGTGCTGGAACATGAGTAGAGAAAAAAGGAGGAAGGTGAAAGCCCTTTGGGTTTATTTGTCCTCCGAAAGCTTTGATGTTAACCTCAAATCCAGGTCAGCCTCATGAGACAGTGGATGATCTAAACGTAATTTATCTGGAACATAATATCCATAACAATTCTCCAGAAAGCTTTGCCTGCTGTTTGGGCTTCAGGTTGCCAAGACCTCCTGCTTCTGGTGAAGTCCTGGGAACTCCTAAAGCTGGTGTGACACCTCCTTCTCCTCCACTCCAGTGTTTTGTGTCCTATGTGAGCTGCATTGTCACATATTGTCAGCCTGTCACAGTTTGGGTCTGTTTCCTTAAGCTCCATGAATTAAAGGCCCCAATTTCATTTAAGAGTGACTGGAGGAGTTTCTGTCATAGAGAAATCAGTGTTGTACCATCCTGGTCAGCACACCCATGGACAGCAAAGCTGAGACATTAAATAAAACCATGTCTGGAAAGCATTTCCTAAATTAAAGAAACACAGCATAGTAACCCATGCTGAAGGAAGCTTTTTGGATCCAAATCAGGACGACACAGATGATAGAGCAAAGATGTTTTTTAGGTGCAGATCTACAAGTGGCCCTGCATGCACAGACCCCTTTCCTCTCTTTGGGATGGCTATTATTAGCACAGTGTACAACCAGCCCAAATTCAAGTGGTGTGTGGGTCTGTTTGGTTACTGAAGAGCTATTTGGCAACTCTGGGTGAATGCCCTTGAATAATCCTGCTGGCACTGGATGTTGGAGAGCTTGAGGCTTTAGAAACTTTTGGATCAAATTTACTCTTGTTAAATAAACAATGAATATTGATTAGATCATATGACAACCCAACAGAACACTCTTTCAAATACCACAGTTCTCCAGAGTTCATGTTTATGTATTTATATTCTCAAAATACCTCGAAATGGTTGCTTTGGTGCAAGACATGCTAGATCTTTTACTCATGAAGCTCTATATACTTTATATGCATGGACCTGTGCACACAGATAGGAGGATTTTCAAGGCTGCTTAAAGGATTTGGATACTCACTTTGTTTGTTTGAATTGGAGACCTGAATCCCTTAGGCAGAATTGAAAATCTTAGCCATAATTCTTTGCTTATCTTAGTATATTGGGGTAAGACTTTTTCCATGTTAAAATAATTTCTAACGGCTCTTTTCTTGCTGTTATGAAATAAAAATATATTTAAATGGAATTTTAAGCAGCATTTGTTTTTCTAGGCATATTAGTTTATTTTGCTCATTTGCTGTTTTGTTTACTGAGGAAGCTCTTAAATCACAGTCTGTTTATATTTTGTACCGAGCAGAGTAGCAAAGGGTTTGTCTGGACTGAACCTACACATCTATAACGGCCTTTTATTATCATTATTTGTACAGCTTCAGTGTCCTGGAAAGGTTTTCTCATCTTAAATCTCCCAGCAGTACGGTTACGTATCCGGCCTCGGATGTATGTCAGGAGAACACCATATGGCCCTGCCAAGTGCAACAGCCGCGCACGCAGGAGCGGGTCTGCAGCGGTGGGAACGGAGCGCGGAGTGAAATCTGTAAACACAGCGGAGTAGGTGAAAGGCTGCCCGTGCTCTGTTTACAGGCGTGCCGAGCGGGAAGCTCTCATGTTGCACAGGCAGTTCTGTCGGGGCAGGAAGAGGAAAGCACAGCCTGTCTCGGCGCTGCTTCCCAAGGCGGCTTGTTGCGCCACTCTCCGTGTCTGGCAAGGTGCTGCCTGAAGCCCGGGGGAGCCGCAGGATGCTCCATCCACGCCAGTGCCCTCACCGCTGCCCTGCTGCGAGCGAAGCCCCGGCCCGCGCCTCGGGGGAGCCAGTGCCAGCAGTGGAGCGGCCGTGGGCAGTGGACACCAGGCTCCTCCACTGCCAGCGGGGCTACCCGGCACCGCTCCGGGCTGCGCAGGGTGAGTGCTGCCTTCTGAGCTGCCTGGACGGTGGAGATGAGCTGTGCACTGCAGAGTGCTGGAGCAAGCCCAAGTGTGGCGAAAACCAGCCCGTGCCCAGACCTGGATCTTGTTGCCAGTCTTTTGGATGGCACTCTGTTGGGTTTGACTTCTAGTTTAGGGCAACATTTTCCTGTTTCACTCCCACCACGGAGAGGATTTCCTTGGAAGTAAAACGTTGAAATGAACAGAACTTACGAATTTGCTTATTCTCACTCAGAGTGAGCAAAGGACTGGCTGTCCTTTAGGAACACACAAAAGAAGATGCAACTCAATAGTTTTAGACCAGTTTTTAAACATTACTTTGCCTTATCTGTAGACTTTGAAATCCATGGACCTCAGATTTTGGGTTGCTTGTAAGTAAGCTGCACTTGCTTGGAGCAGGTGTTCTGTTTAAAAAATACTCACTTGTCCCTAGCAGTTTATCAAAGGTGCTTTCTCCCCATTTCCTCTCCAGCTCCAAGAACGAGAGCTGACAGTTAAGACCAAGCCCTGGAAGGACCACATGCCCTCCAGCTGTGCCTGTGACCAAAAGGGCTGAGAACTGCCATGGAGCACCAGCACCTTCTCCTGCACTCCTTTTTGGTTTTTTAATTGTAGCCTGGCTCATGGTCCTGGTGACACTCAGCAGGGGAACCTGTGGCTATCCCTGATGTCTGTGGTCCCTGCCATGTGTGTAATCCCCTCTGCAGGCTTGCTCTGCCAGGTTCAGGGTGTGCCCCCTTTGCACACTTGCAGACACATTCTGGTTTGACTCTGGTTGAACAGGAGTGGCCACAGAGCAGGCTGGAGGCATCAGCCCCAACCCCAGGGCTCTGCTCTCTCTGTGCCTGCAGCAGGAGCAGCCCCATGTTCTGCCGGGGGCATGAGGATGGCCAGCAGCTCCTCTCTGCTCTGGGAGAGAGGACTGAAAGCACCTACAGCACATGCAGGGAGTGACAGCTCATGGCTGCATCCATCATCCTTCGGTTACTCATCTACAACTCATGCCAGCTTGGGAGAGGCCTGAGAGATGTTGAGAAACACACTGAGTGCCAGTAGCTGGGTGTGCGAGCTGCTCATCGTGCCTTGGGTGGGGATAAGTTGCTTGCGGACAAGGAGCCATGAATGGACGCTGACCTTTGCCTGCACAGGGACCCAGCCGGGGGGTGGATGGTCACCCAGGGGCTGCACAGGGCCTGATAAACAGCACAAGCCAAGACCAAAATATCATCATTGGACCAAGACCTGTGTGCGAGGCATGTGAAGAGCAGGTGCATAGACTGTGAAGGTATAAAACCTTGGGGAACTCTTTCTTGGGGGTCCCTTTCCAGAGGCACCTGCTCAAGCTGTCGTTGCTGTACCATAATTAATATTCTTAAAGGAACCAGATGTTCGAAATTCTGCTATGAGAAAGCCAGGGTGGGGATGGCGACTGAGTGAGTGGTGTGTGTATGGAGTCAAGTGGAGCACCTGTCAGTTCACTGGAGCTGCCCAGTTTGGGATGATGTGAGCCGGACTCCTAGAGTGGCTCCCAAATGGACAGAAGCTTCCTTAAGAGTGAGACAGGCATACTACCATGTCATCCTCCTCCTTTGCTGTTTTTCCATGGGCACAGGACAGCCTTTGAACCATACAAAAGGACCTTTTAGACACCTGTTGTGAAATCCCATGATCATTGGTTTTAAAACATCCAACAGAAGCTACAATCATTTAATAATAAGCTGTCTGTTCATCCAGTCCTGCCATTTGTAGACAGGATAGATACTCTGTGTGAATTACAGCCTAGAAACCAAGCCAAACACTGTGCTTCCATCTGGAGCTTTACAGTTCTCCTAGTGCTTTTTTTCTGCACTAGGCTTCCTTGCCCAGTTTGCTCAACTGGGCAAGGGAACCTTGTACAGAAACTGGAGTTTTTTGGAAAAAAAAATCAATCTACTTAATTCTGAAACAATGCCTTTTGACTAGCCCTCAGGGCCTTCAGCTGGTTTGAGTGTAGCTCATTCCAGACCATGATGCTTTATATGTTATGGTGCATGTCCTCAGCTTCACCTTTCCATTGTGCACCTTTTCTGAGGTGCTTCTGAACCCTGCTTCTGAGACTTGCAATCATTCATTTGGAATTCAAAATGAAACAAACCACCTTAAATCTCATTTATGTGTGAAGCTAGGAACTGTACTGGGTAAGGAAACCACTTTTGGTTTATTGAGTACCCTGGGGACATGCTGCAGAAAGCCCAGGATGCTGGGTGTGTAAAACATACACAGTGTGTAAATAGAAGCTTACAAGACAACGTTTTAAGGTGAAATTGTTGCAGTATGAGACAAACCCCAGAAGCTTGAAGGGACAATGTCAGTCTAAGTTTGGGGGATTGTTAGCATTCTCTGGAGAGGCAAAAGAAGGTCACAGAAAGAAAATGTGATTGTATGGAAACAGACAGGTGGAGCTGCACCCTGTTCAGGCCCAGAGCAGCACGTTGGGCAGACAGGCTCAGTCTGTGGCACAGGGAGGCTGCACCAGCTCCTAGGAAACCCAGTACTGCTGGGGGACAGGGGGCTGTAATGAACTGCAGAGGGCTGTGGTGTGACAGGGTGTGACAGTGGCACCATATCCCCTCTCTCCTCTCCCTGCTAGCTGTGTCACATCCAGAGTGGTCTCCTGCCCTGTCCTGGCAGGTGCAAGGCTCTGGCTGGCAGATGTGGAGGATGCTGGTGCCTTGGCAGCCAGCACAGCCTTGGCTGTAGCTGCAGTGCTGGCCCTGGCGTGGCATGCAGGCTGTCTGCATTCCTGCACCAGGGGCTTGCAGCCACCATCTCATCCCGAGTGCATTAGTCCTGTGTGAGTGCACAGTAGGGCACTTGGCATGTGAGACAGAGGCCTCTCCTCTGAAACTTCTCTAATTCTGGCGTCCTCCAGGGTTTTGCACTGCAGCAGGACTCATCCTGCACAAGATACATCCAACATAACCAGTCTGCTGGTTTAACAGGTTTGACGCCAAAGAAACTCCCTGCTCTGAGCTGGAGGGGTTACCTCGTGGTTGCCAGAGACTGCTTGGCCCAGGAGCAGCTTTGTGTGCTATGTCAAGCTAGTGCCTGGAGCCACAGCTCAATTTGCCTGCAGCCAGGTGAGAGGCACCCTGAGAAAGTCACCCAGAGCACCAAGATCTGGAGCCAGATCTATGTGTGAGCCGTGGGCTGCAGGCTGCCTGCCATTTCATTGCCAGGGTGCAGGTGACTCCCCTTGTCTCGACTTACCAACTTTAGGGTTTGAGGTGGCTGGACCCCACAGAAATCCCCAAGCAGGTGGCATTCTCCAAGGCCTTAGGCTCAGGGGACAGCAGCTGCACACCAGCCATGCAGGCAGAGCAGCAGTGGCCCAATGGAGATGGCTGGGAGTGGATGCCTGCCATGGGTGCAGTGGGGCTGGGGCTGTGCACTGCCTGCTGCTGCTGGAGCAGGGCTCCAACCCTTTGGCAGCACCAGCAATGGGAGAGCCCCTGCTCCAGGGAGATTGCAAAATGGATTTGGCAGAAGCAGAAGCACAGCATGCGAAATGTGCTAAGCTAAACCAGCTTTGCTTTGTGGATTGTTTTCTTTTCTCACAAGCCACCAAACAAACACCACTTTGGAGCCTGAACAGAAGCTGGGAATCCCTCTTCTGTTTCTGCCTTTCCCCCGCTTGTCCATTCCCCACTTGTCCAGCCCCTCGCAAGGTCCCACAGGGCCCCCACAGCCACTGCAGCAGCCCCGCAGAAAAACGCATTGTGGCTCCGTGGGACTCGGCTCGAGGGTCCCAAGGGATGAAGGGCTGGGACTGTCAGGGAAACAGCAGCTGAGCCAGTGGCCGCAGCCTGGCACGCAGGAGAATGAGTGGTTCTCCCTTTGGGCTGCCCATGCAGTACAGACTTCCTAAAGCCATCTAGAGGGTGTTTTAAGAGCAAATATTGCAAAGCATTGCCTGGCCTTCATCTAGCTAGCAGGGGGAAAAAAATACCCTGGAAAGCTATTCTGGTCTCGCATGAGTCTCAAGTGGAAAATTTCAGCTGAACTGATTTCAGCTGGCGGGGTTAAGGGAGGTGAGGCCCAGCTGCTGCTGGCTCTGCAGCACGGACGGACGGACAGACGGCTCCGCAGGAGCCCGTGCCTGCCACGCGGGCAGGGCTGGGTCTGGCAGCGGCTCCGCTGGGCAGAAAGGCAACCTGAGCCCAGGCAGCGCAGGGGTGGGGATGCTGAGATGCTGGGATGCAGGCTTCGAACGGCGTAGCCGCTGCCGCCGCCGTCATCCCTCCCCGCCCGGGAATAAACTGCCCCAACTCTCCGGGGCTGCGGGCGGCATTCCCGCCCTGTCCCCGTGTCCCGGCCGCGGTCACTCCCCTCGGTGCCGCCCATGGAGGGGGCGCAGGCAGGGACGCTGGGTGTGCCGGCTGGCGGGGCCAGTCCCGGTCCTGCAGGAAGAACATGGGGCATCTCACCAGCCCTGCTGAGGGCTCGGTCTTTGAGCACCGGCCTTGAAACCGTGCCGGGGGAGTCGCCTCGGGCCAGGGGCCGCGGCCTGGAGGCGGCGGGGGCGAGCGCCTCGCGGTCAAGCCCAGCTGGAGAAGGCGGGGTCATCATCCTTCCCCTCAGCGCCCATAGCCCGGCATCATGCACTTTAGAACCTAGAGCGGGCTGGGAACTTGCTGTTCAGGTGTTCATTGTTGATAAATAGAAGTAACTTGTTGAAATCACAGCTTTTAATGGGAATGTTCGTATGTGCGGGGGAGACCGAGTCCCCTGGTCCTGTGTCCTGGAGTGTCTCGCACCTTTCCATCCTACCTGGTGCTAGCCCGGGTAGGTTAGTCCCCATCCTCACATGGAACAAGGTTTTGGATCATCAGACAACTCAAAAAAAAAATGGATTTTCCAGCCATCCCTACCCACAGCACCTGCCGGCACAGCTCCAGCCGTGTGGGCCAGCAGCGCTCAGGAAAGGGGATTTGTGATCCCGTGTCACTGGGTAATTCTGTGGGGAAGAGGGCTCGGGAGGTCTTAGGTTCAGCCATTAGGTCAGACCAGGCTGCCCAGGTTCCTCCCGTTTGGGCCGGGAAAGCCTGCGGGAAAAGATCCCGACAGCCTGTCTGGGCAGCCTTTGGCAGTGCCTATCGCGTGCAGACGGCTTTCCCCGCCCGCACTTCCAGCGGCATTTAAGGAGTGCGTCGGAGCGTGACGCGGCTGCCGGGAGCGTGCGGCGGGCGGCTGTGTGTTCCCGGCGCGCCCAGCCCGGCGCCGCCGGGACACGGGAGCGCCCGGGCACGGCCCCGGCCGGAGCGGGGCCCGGCTTCTCCCCGGCCGCCAGCGGCTCCGGGCGGGCGCTGGAGCTCCCTGCTGGCCGCAGCTCCCGCGCCGCCGGGACCGGCCCCGCTGCCACAGCCCCAGCGGGGACTGTTCCTTCTTCCTGAGAAAGCGAGAGGGGCCGGGACGGCGCCACCAAGGTGCCCCAAGGGCGCTGCTTCAGGAGCTGCTTCCGAGGGGCGATATTCGCACTGGGGCTCGCTGGGTATTGCAGGTACCAAAGGGGAGGCCCTGGGAGGAGGGTGTCCACCGTGGAGCCCAGCACCGCTGCACAGAACATCCCTCGGCCACCCCGGCTGCAGCATGCGACTGACAAGTGACCTGCAGTGCACAGCTCCTCTCTGCTTCATCACCTTCACCCCGGGGATTTCCATTGGAATGGTGTAATAAATTTCTGACACAAAGCTGAGGGGCTTAAGGGCACGAAGAATGGAATTCAGAGACCGGGCAGTTGAGCAAAAGATACAGTCAGGCTCAAAATGCAAATTCTTGGGCCCAAATTCTCTCCCAATTCAGTATTTGACTGATTTGAAGGAGTTGCTCCGTATTGACAGAGGTGGTGGTACACGATGCACATCTGACAGACTGGGCTCTGCACTACTGCCCACTGCACCATTCAAGCATTTCAAGAGAACATTAAAATAAAGGATTATATTTAACAGAACTTATGGGAAGCAGCCAGTTGAAGACAGGGGGACCAGTCCGTGCTGCCACATCCAAACTTAGCCTGACAAACACAATTAGCTTTGTCCTATGAGCCAAGAGGGTAATTTGTTAATGCTCCTAATTCAGCTTAAAGACTATGCAGTTGCAAAAAGATGAAAACGTAAAGGCAAAAAAGCTTGCAAATAACACTAACAAAGCTTGTTACTTCCAGCGTAAGGACTGCAATAGGAAGGGTCCCCACCCTTCCCACTTCTGTGAAAGGAACTTAGGGAATAGCCCTGGAGTCCTGGTTTACAGAGATCACCTGCCGTTCCTTGGCAGCCCCTCTGCCAGTGCCAGACACCCTCATTCCCCGCAGCAGTGGATCCAACAGATCATGCTTTTCCCTAAAGCTCAGGGCAAGTGATGCACCTGACTCTCATGTAGTAAAGCAGGAACGAGCAGTAAATTGGTGTAGTGAGTTACATGCTACTACTTCAAATTTTCATAAAGGGATGAAATAAGAGCTCAGAGAGCCAGCAAGTCTGCAGTCAGTGCAGTACTTCCAGCAAAAGGAAAAATCAGGTGTGTAACATCTGACACCCTCCTGCAGTACACGTGTGCCAGTCACAGATATTTTCTCCTTCAGCTAAACCATCTTTGAAACAGACCCTGCTCCTTCTCCTGGCAGCAGTCAGCTGGCACTGCCATCACTCACTGAGCCCCTCCTAAGGGCAGGCACTGCCACCCTTGCTGGCATCCAGGCTGTGTCTTAGGGCTACATTTGCTTTCCAGCCCTTGCCCAAGGCCTTCACAAAGCCCTGAGAGCATTCTCTCATCTCTCCTCACAGAAGAGGAGACTCGCAAGTACAGTCCTGGTTCATCAGCAAGAGCAATCTGGACCAGAAAAAGGGCAGTTGCCTGGCAGTCAAGGATTAAAAGCTGTTTTCTAGCTCAACTGTTTTTGTGGGGGGATGGTTTTTCTGGTTGGGTGGGTTTTTTTTTAGTTTGGTTTTAGGTGTTTTGGGATATTTTTTGACTAAAAAATAACCTAAGGGTTCAAACCTGAGACATAGAAAACTCCACACACCCCTCCCCATTCCCATGTTCCCCCCAAAAAAGCAGAAACAAGAGTACATAGGAAGCAGCAAAATATCCAGTGGTGGATCCAGGGCACCCACTTTTATTCTGATCCAATGTAAGCCAGTTGTGCAGCTGCTTGGGCACACAATGAAAAGTTGGAACCATTTTCTCCCGCTCCTAAGAAGTAACTGGCAACTCCAGTACCACAGCCTTGCCTGGGCCCACAGCCCTGGATCTTCCTCAGGAAATGGAATGCAGGCTGCAGGGCTGGACCAGGGAAGCATTCAGGCCAAAGCAGGCGGGGCTGTTTGCCATGCACGACCATCACATCACACAGTGAAGCACCGTCTGCAGGTCTGTCAGACAGCCCTGCTCCTGCCACAGCCTCGGCAAGCAAGAGGGGCTGAAGTTGTCTAGTGAGCACAACAGTGCTACATCACTTCCAAGTACTCTAAAGAAATCATCCAGCTTTCAGATTTTGTAAAAATTCTGAACTGCAGTTACAACATGAACAGTAGCACGTAGCAAATCAAACTGAAATACATACTGTGTTCAGAATCCAGGTTGGCTTTAATGGCACACTGTCGTCAAGTACAGCGAATATTTCTGCCCTGACTACTGCTGCACTTATAAATTGTTTCCTACTTATCTGTAGGTTAACATAAAACAACTCATAAAGACTGTATGACAGAATGCTGCTGGTTTATCTAACCTTAGGCAACCATAGCTGCATTTAGTCAAAAACCACACAGCAGCCTGTCTTGTCTAGAAAGACCTCAACAGGTAAACTGAAGTGCTTATCACTGCTCGACATAGGTCAGCTAGTAACTTCAGGGAAAAAAAAAACCAAAACAAAACAGAAAACCAAAACCAAACCAAAACACAGGGTTTTCCCCTATCATTTACTCCCTTTCCACATCCACATTTAATTACAGTAGTAAGTTTGCCTTAGACTGCATCTCCAAAGCATAAGTCATTTTGTATCTCCTAACTGGCCTGTAAAACTGTTCTGACAAATCCAAACTGAGAATTAACTTTTACTTTAAAGTTCATTAAGTTTCATAAAATCTTTGCTTTACAGAGTCAGAAAATAAAATTTCCTACCAGCTGGCACTCATGTAAAATACACTTGCAGCCAAAGGGTATACATTTCACCTCCAACTAAAGGGTTTTAGAAGTCCCTTTGTCTGTAGGATCCAGACCTCAGTGCATCACTCAAAACCCTAAAACCTCCTTCTCCTCCCTTCCCTCAGTTTTCAGAAGGGAAAGTTTAACTGAGAAAGCAATAAGCAAAGGACCTTGAAGAAATTGAGAGACTGCAGAAACACAATAAAGAAATGCTCTGACCAGATCAGGCAGTTCATTAGTCAATGCACAAGTACTTGCAGCAGTCTGATTTACCTTTACATTATGGATACAGCTAAATTAAGTCCAGTGCAAGAGTTCATTTGAGGTTTCTGTAGTCTTGTGCAGCCCTACCCTAGAGTCAGCACTATACAAAACTAACTGAAGTTGAAAGTTAAGACTTTTCAAATAAACACTATTAAAAAAAGAGCCAAAGGTTCTGTGACAACATGCAGATTTGGACTAACTCATGCTGCCTCAGGGCACTGCATGCACACGAGCTGGGACAACCTCTCCGTGCACACCCATGCCTAGCGCAGGTTAGCTGGTTGGCGTGAAGAACTGAATCTAAGGTCATGCTCTAAAAACACACCACAAATTGCCTTTTAGCCTTCCAGAAACTTACATGACTTCACTTCATACAGACTGATCAATCTTAAAATTTTTACTGTTTAACACAAAGCTAAACCAATGGGCTTGAGAAAAGAAAGCTTCTCAAATCAATCACATATACATCTATTTTCTAGCTACCTGCCTAGCTCCTCCCAAAGTTAGCCTGAAAAACAGTAAAATCTACACCAAGTTTATTGCAGTCTTACAAGGGATACATCACGGGTCAAATACAACAAATACTATGATGCAATTTTACATTTATTAAACTACAGTTCAAAGCACAAATTTACACATTCTAAATACACTAAAACATCTAATGAAGTCACACTGTTCTCCCACTGACATTTGATATATCTGGGCGAAAGACAATAACTTTACAAGACTTTTCTAACAGGAATCCTTAGTATAAAAACTGTGTACTTGTATGTAAACTGTTGAAGAACCCAAGTGATGGGTTTCCATCTCCACTAAGTCATCCATTTTGTTGCATATTTAACGCTCAGGGGTTGAATGAACTTGATTTTAAATTTGGACACCATTATCTAACCCTCCCACCCCCCAATGAATTGTAGCTGTAGCTTGTTTTGCCTGGTCCCCATTACTATTACTAACTTTTCAAGTTTTGAAGAAAATGAATTGATTTCAAGATTGTTCCATTTCTTCCACATTGGAATGTTGACCAGACAAACTACAGACTTGCAACTGCAGGTCTAAATGAAGCGTTAATGCCTGTTTAAGCTGCAGTGGAAAAGCGTTCTTCCGGGCTCAGCTGAATGCACGAAGGCACAAAGAAGAAGTTCTTCATCAATGTGTCTGAAGCAATTCCAGCATCTTGCATCTCATCCCTGCAGCAGAAAAGGTCAAGAGATGTAACAGCACGTTCTCAGGTTCAGAAACCAGCCTCCACACAGCATGTGAAGCCCACTGCCTCTGCATGGCTTGGCCCCTGGCTCAGCAGAAGGGAACCCAGCTGTGCCAGTGCCTGGCACACACAGAAACCTGCCACTCCCCAGGGGTGGGAGCACAAGGCCCTGCCTGCCTCAGTACAGGAATGGGTTACCACACTCTCCATCACCCCAAGAGCATCACTGCCCTTCCTGCCTACAATGGTGCCAACACTGCACACAAGCTGCAGTTACTTGTGTGAGGAAAGCTCAAAGGTTGATATTAAACAGCTTTTGTTAAGGCAGTGAAAGACTTTACAACTGCCACTGAACTCACAGGTGAGATCAGTCAGGTATTCTGCTTTTCCTTGTCACCCCTAAAGCAAAATAGGCATTTTATCACAAATCTCAGTTTAGTCTCCACAGTCAGACAGAGATTAAAAAAAAAAAAATCCACAAACTAAAAAGGCACACTCTTGCACTCAGCATTTTCCTATATTTGCCACTGAATATAATTTGTAAGTGTACACTCCTGAAGGAAGCAAAAGCAATCTTGCCACTATCAAGAGAGTTTTCTTACCAGTCACTGAAAGACATCATGTAGTAAATCAGTGGCCTCTGATAGTCGTTAAAGGTAGACTGTTCACCCAAGGTACCAGAACCCATATTGTCAAAGATCAGCCAATCTCCAACGCTCAACTCGGGAAGAAGACAGTTTTCCACAATTTGATCAAGCTCATCACAGGATGGACCCCAAAGGCTGCTTGCAAACAGAGGCTCATCTTCCTTGTATTTCTATATGGAAATGATTGAGGCAATTCAGACTTCAGTTTATTGAAACAGAAAATTTTCAAATAGACAGAAGATTATTTAACAAATAATATGCAATTATATATGTATGAAGTGTTAAATATATATTCAATAGATAAGGACAGCAAGGACTAGCTTGAGGACTATAGGACTCACCTTGTGAACCTCTGGGATAGTATTCAGTTTCTCAGACAATTTACTTGCAAAAGAACCATAAACACCATCATTTATGTAATATGTAAATACTGGTTCATCATCATTCCTGGTTTGCTCCACTGGAAGTAAAAAAAGAAGTTGTCTTGCATGCATGTTTTGCCATAAGTAGTCCTTTTGCAATCTAACTTAAGTCAGCTGCTTTCTCCTGACAAGGGGGTTCCATATATACCGGAATGGGAGAATTACAAGCAGAGTAATCTGTATGAGACCAGATTATAAATTCAGTTACAACATTACGTGTAAGGCTTAATAAAATTAATACTTTAAGTAATAACCACTGCTAAGAATAAAAATCTAGAGAAGCAGAGAAGTAACTTCCTCTGTGATGTGATTTTTTTATGTTCTAATAAAGAACCTTCTAACACACCATCTGTGATGCGCCCAATATAGGTTTAACCTAGTAAGAATACAAGAAGTGCCACATAAAAGTAACAGTGAGATAGACAGGTAACATATGATCAGAACCCAAAAGGCATATTACAGTGCAAGAATTAGGGGACGCACTAAATATATAAACAAACTAGTCTATCCCAACTAATAGTGGGCAATTACCTGCACTGATTTGTAACACAGAAAACAAATCCAACCCTCACCTGCAGAAGGAAGAAGTTTATCATACTCAACAGTCTTCTTTGCAATGACATTCACTGCCAGTGTAAATGCAGATGAAACATAATAGCATCCAGGCTCTGCAATCACATTAACACCAGATTCCTTAGGAAAGTAGACATCCAGCAATGGCCTGATGACATGATTAACCTAGGAAATTGAAACCAGAGGTAAGACCAAAGAACTCAGCTCATGGATGCATTAGACACACACTTCCAGTCTAGTCAGCACACCAAATGCTTACTCTGATCCTCCGTTCTGAGAAATGCCACTACCGGAGGTCCACAATTTATAAAAAAATATACAAGAAAACTGGTCATTCTGCTAAACACTGAAGATTGAGAACCATGAGTCTGAGTACTACACAGTCTCTCTTCACAGCTGAAATTCAAGCTATGGTACACACAAGACTACACCACCAATTTCAATGCCCAGCACAACAGATAACATACAATTACATATGAACCCACAAGAACAGCAAAGGGCCTTTTTGTGGTATGTTCTGAACATATTAGAAACAATTATTTAATTCTAATGTTCATTTTTTAAGACAGCTATTCGAAGACTAACAGATATTTTAGACAAGTAACAGAACCATTAGAATTGAGACAAAAGCCCTGACTGCCGTTAGTAACTCCTCACTATATCACTTTCACTGTCCTGAATTCCTGGAGTCTGTGTTTAAGACAACATAACAGTGTAAACTGGGTATCCTGGTCACATGCCACTTCATACTAAAGATGGCATTTAGTCCAAATAAGAGGCCAACCAAATCAAAACTGTTATCTTTCAATTCTAAAGCAAAATACCAGAAGTTTTCATCCAGTAGCAACAGGGTTTAGCCCTAACCATGCAAGAGTCACCAGCTGAACAACAACACTCAAAAAACCCTTGAATTACTACTGGGCTCTATCTGAAGCTAGGATTGCTTCAGATAATAATTTAGTCTCTAACACAAATCAGCATTCACCCAGGATGAACAGGATTAAACAGAAGTAAAGTTCACCTCCAAGAACTGATTACACTATCCATGATCATGAATACAAACGCAACTAGTGGGATCTCAAGTTACAGTCTAACATGGAACTTAAACTATGTTTCAGCTATCAATTCCAGCTGCAGCTTGAAGGTTAAACATTTCAATTACTTCAAAAGTAAGAGTTTCAACTTCTCACACAGGGCATACCTCTTCCAGCTGAAGTTCTGAACCTGTGAAGCCCCCACCAATATCCAGCATATTCATCTTAAAGCCAAATTCTTCCTAAAATGAATAGGTGCAAAGTAAGTACATGACCAACTGTAAATGCAAAAATATTTTGTTGCTCCTTACACTGGTTGTTTTCTCTGTATTTAGGCTTTTGAAACTATTTAGCTGAGTACATCTAATGAGGGAGTAAGGGCATAGTATAGTACAGCTCCATTAAATCTACTAGCAAAGCACTGGGATGGCAATAGAGGCTGGTTACAGAATTCTCTGCAAGTCCCACAGCAATATCAACTCTCATCTTGTGGCTTTTGTTATATTCAGACAGTATATGCTGAACAGATGGTGCATTCTGACAAAAGAGTCTTAGAATTTCACAAATTTTGTGACAAGATCACCACAAAGAATTTGCACAAAGATCAGCAAGATCCTCAGTTTTATTGCCCCCATGTGTTACCAGCCACAGCTCAGACACTGCAGTGATAAGAGTAAAAACACTTGCAGTCTCCTCTGTTTAGTTTACAAACTTCTCATACCACAATAGATGCCAGCATGTAATTGTTCAATTTCAATGTAACCTAAAAGCATCAGTTGTGTACTTACAGGACTGAGACTTGACTATCAAAAATTCTTGCTCCAAAGTGGGAAACTAATTTAAATAGCACACAAGGCTACTGCTTGTCAGTGGGATAGCATTCATTACCATAATTAGGACAAAGTTGGCTTTACCTCTACCACACATCAGAATGGAGTATTTAGTCCCTCACTAAAAGTTCCCTCTCCAATGATTTATTTTGGAAATAATATAGTTGGTTTGTTAGTTTGGAATAGAATGGATGCTCTACTGTAGCAACTGCATGTGTGTATAGATCTACTTACAGCCATGTCAAACACACACCGAGCATCAGATATAGCATGAATGTACGTTTGCAGATCCTTGCAAGAGCCTGAAACATGAAATCTGAAAGAAATAAAACCACAGTAAATACACTGAACCCTACAGCTTTCATACCAAGCAAATTGTTTCACCATATTAAACAGCAAGAGAAGCAATTAATTACAAGCATCTCAAAACAAGCTTAAATGATAATACGGCAACTGTGCAAAGAATTAGCTCAGACCACCACTGCCTTCCATATCATTGGATTTGTACTTGAGAATTGTCTTCCTCTTAATCTTAAGAATGTCCCACAATATTCTCATCTTTGAAAAAACAACAAATTTACTGAATTTTTCAGTCTTCACTATCAAAGTGGCTATAAGTTGTTTTTCAGTAGGTGCCAAAGCTGCAGAGAAATACTGATGCATACCACAAGCTCCTGAATCCCCTCTTGCTCCTTCAAAAGATTCAAGTACTGCCATATGCAGTTAGTCACTGAGGTGCTAAAACAAGTGACAGTATTCCCATGGGGTTCCTCAAGACGAGTATGGTCTGCTGGTTCTAGACAAACCATACACACACCCGAGCCACAGGGTTCTCTACTCCAAGTCTACTTCTTTAAGGAATGCCATTTTAAGGCAAAGGTTGCTTTTCAAACTTGCATGAATCCACATGTGGATTTTAAAGTTATTTAAATAAAAATAATGCACACGAGCCACGTGATTTTTATAAAAGTTGGTCACAACACTATACAAAGAGGAATGTTTTTACAGTAGTACCTAATTTTTAAGACATTTGTAGTTTATGCTTCAACATCCATTTCAAACAGATATACATCAAAACATTTGTCATTTAAATCATCAAAATCTGAAATAATATTTCTTTTTCTTGATGACCCATTTGTTTGGTTGCTTTCCTAAAACAGTCATGAGCATGTGATAGATTTGTAGCTGAAGGCAGACAGAGCAGACTTGTGCGTGCATTTTTCTCCCATATAGTAAAATATCCATCAAGCTTCCAATTAAAATACCACAGATCATTTGTATGAACTTGGAACTCTAGGATTCATTCTTGTCACCTGCAAATCAAAAACTTATCTGAGTATTTTGTCTTGATATGATCAAAGAGTGATATACAACCTTAACTCTTAGAAAAATCTGACCCCATATTCATCTTGTTCAAAGTATCCAACCTATTCCATGCTGTACTAGCACTTCTGTTATGATGTTCATTGCTGGAAAAAAAATTAACACAGAAGTTTAAGAGTACAACTAGAGAATAGGAGAGGCTTCTAAACTTAATTCCTTCTGTAGGCATGAAAACTATTATATACTTCATTTCATATTGTTTTGACATCTGTAATAGTTACTTTGTTTCACGCTAGTTTGTGCCTGCAAGCAAAAGCTCATGATTCTAAATTGAGGTGATTTTTTTTTGTCTGGGTTTTTGTCAATTTTTTTTAACCCTGTAAAATAGTGTCACTGGGGAAGAATTCTTTTCTATTTGACATTTGAAGCACATCATACAAATATCTGATCAGCCAGCAGAAGACAAGAAGTTACTCACTTGACACCAACTATTTGGACTCCCAGCTCCTTAGCACATTCCATGAGGTGCCTACAGTTCTTCAGGGTGGTGCCAAACTTCATGTTCATCTCCTCACCAGCAGTAATGTCTTCTGTGGCAATGTGCAGTAAGAGCCTAAGAGAAGGGGAAGATGATTGGGGCAGTTGGTTTACATCATCAGCACATGTGAAGCCTGAAGACTGTCAGAAGTGTGTTGATTATGTTGTCAGTACTCCAGCTCCATCGATGGATGAATCAAGGCAACCTAATAATAACAATCCTGTACAGAGAAAAAACTAGCAATTAGGGGCTAAAACATGGAGCCAACAAGGATAAGGGATTTCGAAATGCAGCAATTAAGACTCTTGTAGCAGCAAGAGTCTGTTGAGTGCTGTAATAAAAAATAACGTTACCTTCTAATAAAGTGTAGTTCCTCATAAAATCAGTAAGACTAATACGATTTTTCCCATCTCTGTCCTTCTCCACAGCCCAGAGGTTCCCCTTTAGTCAGACATGTATCAGACTTAATTAAACTCAGCATCTGGAGAACACCAGACTGAAAGCACACCCTGGCCATGTCACATAACCTCCCCTTCTGGCTGAGCACATAGACTCAGGATGTAGGGGGTAGGTGGTCAGGCCATTCCCTGCCCTTCCTTCCAGGACACTGGAGAGCAGAAAGGCAGCAAGTATCATCTCTTATGCAGTGGGACATCTCCCTCTCTCTAGTCAAAGCCTCATTTTGGGTAGTTCTGGCAAACTGCAGTGCCAATGCTGACCCTTTTCTATGTTAAAGTAACTTGTGGGGAAAAGGCATGGTCACATCCAAACCTCTAGAGACATATCCCCAAACCTTCCAAATTCAAACTGCTGTTCACTCAGAAAGTCACACCCCCACAAGATCAATTAATTAGTCATGCAATAGACTAAACAAGAGCTGGTATCATGACATACAGGCAGACTGGACAGAGCACATTGCAGTTTACGAGGATGGGGAGTGTAAATGAGTGGAAGAAACTCTGCACCCAGAGTGAAATAGCTCTTTACCAGACAGGCAACAAACAGAACTCAGCCTAGCCACTACAGCTGGCCTAACAACTACCATGACTTCCACAAGTACTTTCCAAACGTTTTAGGATGTGTTTAAAATGCATTTTGTGAAAAGCAAGAAGTCTTAAGTTCTCTCACAGGCTGTCCTGCAATCCTTGTTAATTTATACCATTTTGTCTTGAGAAACTGACCAGCATCTCATTTCCTGCTTCTCCACTAGCCCAGAAAATTCTGTTAAAAAAAAATCTGTAGTCAGACAATATTTTGTAAGACATCTGGAAAAATGTGCTAGCTGTAGCAAAAAAATTGATACAAGTCAAACTCTTTAAAATGTAATAGAAAAATTCAAATCCATACTGTGATTTGTAACCTCATATTAAGATTAGTCAAAACCCCTCCTTAAAGGCACCCAACATTAAATTTATTGACAAATTCCTATAGCAGCGTTTTAAGTGAATTAAGATATTTTTAAGCAAAACACACTAAATCTGACTTCTAGTAATCTACCAGGGTTATTCCTCCTGGGTTTCAGCCAGCCACAGCAGAGCTAGAGGGTTATGTGTGTATTTAGAGTTTGATTTTACTTTTTATTGTTAAGGAAGCATTGATATTTACAACACCCTTGCATCTACCAAGTTCTAAGGACACCAAGAAGCTCAGCAGTTAAAACTTAACCTGGAAAAATATTAAAGATATAATAAAGAAAAGCAATACCTAAGCACTCCTTCCTGACATTTCTCATCTTAAAAAAAAAACCAAAACAAACAAAAAACAACAAAACAAAACAAAAAACCTGCAATAATTTGAGTTGGTAAGTCTTCCAACGGCAGAAACATCGGTTATAAAAAGAGACACTTCCCCCCATTACTGAGTTTAGTGCTAAGTTACACAAATTTTAAGAAAATGAGAGGAATCACATCTTCCTAAATATGATTTCCTCAGCCAAAACACACTGGCTTCATATACACAAACAATCCAGCTCTAGCAACTACACATAGGGAAAACCACTATTTAGTGGCTTTAACTTTTTGAAATCATGCCAAGACAGACAGAAGAAAAAAAAAATCTGACATCAGTTAGAATTGAGACACTGAAATGACCTGAACAAGATAATTCTAATGTGATGAGGAAAACAATTCTATCAAGTGAGAGAGAGGTAATAGATCTAAAAAATTCAGACATCAAATTGTGGTTGTAGAAACTGAGTTTCTTGCCCTTGGTAAACAGGAACTTCTGCAAATATTAGACAATGGGATCCTTGAAAAGAAGAGTTTATACTGTTTTTCTCTATCGCGTGATACTACCGCCTTCATCCTGCCTCCCTGATTTACAATTTCTCTGCTCCAAGAAAAATCTGTATCCTGATCTGCATCTTGCTGTGGATGTTATCACAGACAAGATCATCTTAAAGAGGTTGTTAGAATCACAGAAACAAATAAAAAAAACCCCGACAATTCTAAAGCCACTAGCGAATAACTAGTAAAACACTAATGATTTTACAGGCAGCTTTAGTATTGCCAAGGCTTTCAAATTCACTAAGTATACCAGGGCCAGCAGTTTCAGAAAAGTTTATTTATTATACATCACATTTTCACACAGATATTTCTCTCCAGTATGCAAAGCACAGACTTCCATGAGGATGAAGTGTAATCACGAGCAACAGTAGTATTAAATCTTGTAGTCGTGAACAAACCAAAAATCTCTCTCAAATATCAGCATCACCACCTCCAAAAAATACCCAAACCAAAAAGGAGCAATAGTTTTGGGGGAAGGCACAAACCCCTTATAATGACTGCTCAGAACCAAGGAATTTGTAAAGGATGTCAGGAATTCAGTTTCTCCAATGACATTTATGGAAAGCTATATCATTAATCACTGCAAAGCACTGTAAGATTCACTTAGGCTCTGACTCTGTATTTCTTAAAGGCATGGCCCAAAGCTAAATTATTAATATGTGAGGGATGTGATGTTAAATGACATGAGTGCCTATCAGTTCAAGAGACCATTATACAATGTCAGCAATAAAACTGCCACATTTAACAGCCATATCATCAACTTTGATCACTTTTCTACAGAAAGCAGCTGAGCTAATAGTGACTGAAAATAGAACTGGAGTCAAATTTCCCACTGTTTTAATCATGTGGAAATACCTCTAAGTGTATTTAATTGACCTGCAGAGTGTGCCCAGACCCCAGATGGGATCCAATGCACACAGTTAGTCGCTGGTAGCTCAGTCCTGACTTACAGAACTCCCTGAAAGATAACACTGAAGCCAAAACAGAGCAGGAGGAAGATGTATTTGTGGATGATGAAATGCCAGACTTCTGAACTTAAATCACTGAAACCTTTACATGAAGATTGCCCTAAAATAATCAATTTCTCCCAAATCAAGGGCCACTGTATTAGGAAGCCAAGACTCAGTAGGAAAAGATGCAAAAAAGCTTCTTTCAAAGGAGACAGAATAACAGATACAAGTGATTTGTACTAAAGAAGCCATGTACTTCACTTGGAACTCAAACCACTGAGAACACAGGCAAATTAAGTTTCCCCCACATTAAAAGCAAAAGCAGAACTTGGACACTTACTTGGCATTTGGATGGTTACGTGCAATTTTCTTCAGCTCAATATCATTGTCACAAGTCATGATGTTTATCCCAGCTTTCGCTGCATACTTGATCTGAGAGGCTTGCTTGCAAGGATTTGTGTATATGATGTTTTCAGGAGAAATGCCCATGTCTTGTACCAATGCCATTTCAGACTGAAAAACAGCAGCATATCAGAGTTTGACAAAGTGCACTGCACCATCTTTCTTGAACTTTTATTAGATGTGCTCTACTACAACACTAAAGAGAAAACTACCTACTACTTCTAGGGAAGAAGTACAGATTTCCAACAGCCAGTTACAAATGAGTTCACAGATCAAATTTTATTTATAATCATGACACTTAACACAAAAGATATTAATTTAAACGAGCAGACAGAAAATAAGGCACACAGGCAAGAAAAACTTACTTTACTGGAACATGCAAAACCAACACCAAGGGTCCCCAGAATTTCGAGTACACCTGGAGTAGAATTGCATTTTACAGGATAAAATGGCTTTATGGGTGCCATCACATTTTGCCATTGTATGTTATTCCTTACAAGCTTTCCAAGATCACCAACATAAAATGCCTTTTTTCCAGTCTGCAAAAGGAAGAATAGGAAAATAAAGTGTCTGAAATTGTAAGTTTGCTGTCAAATCAAACAACCCAAAGTCTTAATGAATGATACACCTTTTTTTTACCCTGCTCTTAACTTTTAGATTTGACCTTGAACAATGTTTTTCTGTTCACCTAGCAATTTGATCTAGTTCAAAAAAATCAAAGGGAATACCTACCACTTCAGAGATATTATGAATGCTATTGACAATATTCTGAGATTCCTGAATAAAAGGTTCTACTTAAATGCCAAATGCTGATTTTATCCAAAAATACGGATTAAATTATGCATTTCTTTCAAATTTTTATTTTCAGAAGTCTGCAGCTATTTATAGGAAGAAAATCCACTGGGATGAAAGCTTCCACAGTCTCAATGTGATTTATATCTCATTACGCAAGGAATAAAATCTGATGCACTAACATTATTTTAACATCCAGCTAAGAACTTGTTTTAGTGAAAATTTGTCTGATGGTATTTTAGTTCAGGAAGTCAGGTTTGAGACTGTTCTCCACAGCTTGTGAAGAATGAAGTTCAAAAGGAATTTTAAGAACTAGACTTCATGTTAAAGGTGACAGAATCAAGTACATAATCTAAGAAAATGCACAGACTTCTCTGGAACTGTTAAGTTCCCTCTGCACATCTGCTGTAACATAGTCTTTCCCAATATCAGGTCATGATGTGGGTGTAGTGGATCGAAATGCAAACAGATCATTCCAGATTTGTTTGTAATGTGCACTCAGCAAAACTACTACTGTAAATCAATTAAAGGTCACCACAAAACAGATTATGGATCCGAATAGAAACTGTACATCAAATGTTAATTCTAGCACTTGACTTCTGCAGATATGAAACTCTATATGTTGTGGCTTATTTTATACAAAGTCTTTATTTCTGCTTAAAAAACACAAATAGAAATTCCATCGGGTGGAAGCATACTGACCCCCTGTACGGGTCACCAGCAGGAATGGGATCTGGAGCTTTAGATCCATGGCACAGGCCTCTACCCCTTGAGCTAAAGGAGTAAATGAAAGCAGCAGGAGGCAGCTATCCTCTGTGAGCCAGCCAGTGGTTGGAGACATGACATGTTGCCAGTAGTTTACCTATTTATTTGCTAGACAGAAAAAGAATATTAGGAATCAGGATCTGGGAATCCTACACCTGAGTTCAGAAGGCCATGGAATTTAGCTATTTGCTGTACTACAGCTGACCACTTGCACATGAATAGTAGTTCTGATAAACCAAGGGAAAAGTGAGCAACTCAAGTATGGCACATGAAGAATACAGGATTTGCGTAATAAAACTTTTTTTAAAGCTTGCTCTTTCTGCAACTTTGTCTACAGAACAAAAGCTACATCTTCCTGCCTCCTCCTAAGAAATGAGTGCAGCCTTATTCAAAAGATGAGTGTTGTATACATAGAATTTTTCAAGTTTCTTTCCAGTTGGCTGCTAAACTTCAGTAGCTTTTACACCAGTTTGTCTTGAAAGACAGCACCTCACAATGTGCTTGCAGTTTCCAGGTTAACAGGAACAGGAAGGTTAACAGGAAGATGTATAAACCATGATGGCCCACAGAAAATTTAAACATGGCTTTAAACTGGCTCAGCATACACATCTGTCAGAACTCTGTCATATTTTCAGGGAAAGAGCAACAACAAAAAGGCTCTGACTGAATATATCTACTTGCACAATTTCAGGTGCTTGATCTAAACCAAATTACTAATAAAAATCTCTTCAAACAATGAGATGGGACTCAGGAAGGTATGAGATGGGACTCGGGAAGGTAAGAGCTGATGCCCAAATTTCCGTAAGAGAATTCTGCCCAAAGCAAGAAAACAGCAAAGATGCAGAATTAGAAGAGGAAATTACTTTACAGGGTGAATGAGGCTTAGCTGACTGTTCCTCTGTTGCTGTTAACTCATCAGTTCTAAAATACTTTGACCTAGTTTGAAGACTTAGGGAACTAAATCAAAAGATCTGCAAAGCAAACTTACATGAGTATGTTCATAAATACAGTTGTCAATAACATCTGCAAGAGTTGCTCCTTCATCCAACAGACCAATGGAGTAATTTGCATCCTCAAGAAATCCTTTCATCTCAGCCGTATTCCACAAAGCCGACAGTCATAAACCAAGAAACACAAGGGATGGGCTTCCAAGCCTTATATCCGGGTCCTTAAATTATGCAACAAACTGTACAAAGAGAACATGTGTCAGTGGAAAAAGAGGCACAAAGCATACTAGGCTGCTACTTAAAAATCAGCTTTCTACATCTGATGTCCTACAAACAGTAACACACCCTCTACAAAAGCCAAAGATGTTTTTACTCTACTCACCCTACATTTGCCAGAGATATGGAGAGAAAAATTCTACCGAAGCCAAGAATAAAACAGAGGGGGGGTACTTTAAATCAGATACTAACTTCCAGAAACAACTGATGCAAGGCTCTTCTTGAGAATTCCAGACTGTATGCACACTGATCTGCACTGAGTTTATGCAAACTATGAAAATACTGCAAGTGCAGCATAATTGTGCAAATGCCTCAGCTCAGTTCTTATCAAGTACAGCATCTTAAGCAATGCTAGCATTCAAGTGTGGAACTGGAAGGCTGCCCATAATAGAACATTTCTGAATTTGTTACAGAAAACTTGTAGCATATTGATTAAATGTTAGCACTGACATTTGTGTGAACATTCTAGTTTTTTTGTTGCTAATTTATAACCATTGCACTTATGCATTGTATCTATTAGACATTTATTTTGTTGTTCTGCTCATAGCATTACCTACAACACTTAAAAACATTAATTGCAATAGAGGTTAATAGAAAGCCACTAGGCTAGATGTAATTTTAAGAGTGATAATCTTAGTAAGTAGAATTGCTATTAAAGTAACAGTTACAGTCTAACTTTATTTGCATCTTGCTTATCCTCAGATCTTCACTGCGAATTAGCTTAGTAGTTAGTAGTTTATACACAGTGTTTTCCAAAAGACAATCTGAATCAACACAGTCCAAACACTGAAAACAGTAAAAATACAGTCTTGGAATGCAGATTGACTATTTAATCACAAGTAAAAATCAGCAGACAGCAGAAAATTACCAACAGCTGACTATGTATCTTCATTTGCTTTACTTGATGAATAGAACAATCTGCAGTTTACATTCCATTAGAGTTGTGGGTCTTGTTTAAAAGCAGCCTATCAGCTTACATCAGCCCACTGACCACATTTTTATTTCAACTGTCACCTTCACGACTAACACAAGATTGATCAAAACTAGCTAGCTAACTTGATTCCTTCTCTAAATGAAGACCTAAGACTTTTTTTTAATCTCTCAGCAGAAGTTGCATAGTACTTGTAAAATAAGTCATGGTTGTTTTCTAAAGCCACCTGCACTTAGATTTACAATAGCAGAATTATTTTTCTAATTAAAAGTGTTTATAGAAACCACAAACATTACAGCTGAAAGCCAAAAATACACTTCATTAGGACTATAAAAGTTAAGACCATTTTGGCTTCAAATCAAAACAGGCCCATGGTATTAACTCCGTCTCATGTTCCATCCACCTCCTCCATACAGAAAAAAAAAAAAAAAAAAAAAAAAAAAAAAAAAAAAAAAAAAAATAAATAAAAATTATATATATATACATACACACACACCATTTGCAACACAGGTTTGGTTAATGCTGTCAAAAATATGAACAAAGCTACTTTGCTGTAGTTTAATATTACCACAACTAAGCAGCAGTTGCTTCTGCTTGTCATTATGCCAAATAATGGGAAAGGAGCCAGCAGGGTTTTTTATATGCTTTCTGCACAACTCAAACATGCCCCCTATGTTTGTTACAAGAGGAATTTACTGCCAGGTGAACTAACTCAGTGGCAGCTGGAATATTCAGCTCTGTTCAGAAGCTGAATGATAAAGACAAGCACACCAGGTAAGAAATACTTGTCTCATACATAGATAGTGAGTCCTATGATTATTTAAGGGAATCCTGAAGATCCAAAACAATCATAGAAGAGCAAGATGATTATCACAGTGATGTAAGGATTTAATTAGTTATAAAAACAATGACTAGGTGGTAGACTGTAATAACCAGAAGTCTTTAGTCAGCCATATCTCAGTATGAGAATAACAGCTAAACTCCTTAAAAAAATACCACCACTGAACAAAAGAAGCTTGTGAACTAAGTTTGCCTTAGAATCAGTCCAACAAACATGAACATCACAGTAATCTTCATAAAACATCCATGGTGTTCAGAAGCAGAGGATCAAAAAGGTTGAGTTATCTTCCCCCCTGCCCGGGAAAGAAATGCTGGCACCAGCATTTTACTGAAAAGTCTTTTAAGAAATTACTGTATATACAAGGGTACTACTTAGCTAGATTTTAAAATTTTGGTTGAGATTTTTTTTTCATGCTACAAGCCACTTCCTACACTCTAAAGCATGCAGACAGTCAGAGTCTCTTCCACCCCAGATCTACCTTACTGGAAGGTCTCAGCACACCCACTGGAACCAGTCACAGCCCTGAACAGATTTTTCGACTCACCAGACACAGAGCTAAGGCTTGTACCTTGTATTTCAAATGAAACAGCTCAATTTAACCAACTGCACACTTCTCTTTGAATGTGGGTGTTCATCTGAGTTATAGTGGAGTAGACTTAAGGTAGTTGTTTAGTACTCTTAAAATAAAGGATTTTTTTCATACTTAATGACTGTAGTGTCTATAGCTTTCAGACAGATGGTGTAAAAGAATATTTTCCTCCAAAAGCTGCCCCTTTAATTTTGGAGAGACTCAGTTAAGTAAAGCATGGGGAGAGGACTCTTTACACAAACTCCCCAAAGAACACAACAAAAAGAGCAATTTTCTAGTAAGTTAGTTTTGATGAAGATTACTTCCTAAGCAAGACTTGTCTCCTGGTCATTAATCAAAAAGCATCTTATGGTCAAGAGGCAGGGACCAAAAGGAATATATGCCCGTACAGACTCAGTGACAAAAATTGCAACAAATCATAAACAACCTGATATGCCTCTCTCAGGCTGCTAGACAGGGATTGCTTTTTCTAAGCACACCCAACACATGGAAGCTTTTCTATTGAACATGATTAATCTAGTAGTAAAAAAACCACTAACATTTGTTTAACTACTGTCCATTTTCCCCTTTTTTAAATAAATAATATCTCCTTAGTCTTGATAGGCAGAGTAGTCTACAAAGAAAAAGCAAATTCCTAGAAAAACTGCTAGAGCACAACTACAAGATAGTGGCTAGAGAAACATTTCTTTAAGGGGTTAATACCTTACACAGCAGGATTTGGGACTCTGCTGTCACTTTGTTCTGTCCTGACTGGTTCCCTCCTGAGGGGGGAGGAGAACCAGTGATAAAATTTGCAGAAGGAAATCTAAAGGATGGTTTAGGACTTTTTTTTATGTCTGTAAGATGAGTCAGAAATCATTAGAGTACAGAGTTCACTCCTTGCTGGAAATGCTGGCTTGCTGCAAGCCATTATTTGACAGACTTGGTGTGGTAACACCACCCATTTTCGCACCTGAAATGTTAGTCTGCACAGTGCTCCAGGACATATATTTTAAGTCAAACAAAAGCTGTCAAGTGGTATGAGACTTCTACACAGGCATGTAATTGCTTTCTTTGAAGTAAGCATTACATCCTCAGGCTCTTTAACACAATGACTTCCCAGATGAAGAACTCTTAGATATAAGTGTACATATTTAAACACTGCAATTACTGCAGACATCTGGAATAAAAGAAAATGAAAATTCTCTGAACAGAGTCTAAACACTTGCTTGTCACATGTAAGCACCCATAAAACATACAATTTTCATTTTTTTCTTTACATTATTCAAATTATGTATTGTTTGGCCTAAGAAAAGAACTTCAAAACCCTCAAATGCCTATAGGTTTGGTTCTTTCATTAAAAACTTCCTCTGTAAAAAAAGTGTCTGCAAACCAAAGAGGCTCCAAATGATGTCTTTCAACCACATCTTATTAAACAGAAATATTTATGACATAATAATTATGCTGATGCAAAAATCATAAAGGGCTAAACCCACATTTTCTCATCCCTTGCAATGCTAGTTCTTCAGGCGTAACAAATCAAAAAAACCCAACATTTTTTTACTGATACTGGCAATTCAGTACAGAACAGGTATACTAGGAAAGTAGAAACACGAGTCCTCTGTTTTCAGTGCAGGAAATACCTATTTATAAAGGGAGTACTTCTAAAAAAAAATATTCCAAGACACCATTTCACCACCTTGCATCACTGTAATTCAGTTACCTGAATACAGCCACTAACTAGCTGATAGAAATGCTGAAACAGTGTCTTTTTTTGTATTAGTCAAGTAACCTCTCAGTACAAACCACTAAGGGCTGTAAGTAGGGTACCTGTTCAGCTTTGGTCAGTTGCATCCTACTCTATTCTCTCAGCAGCATTCCACACAGTTAAGTGAGCAATGTATGAAGAACTACTCTGCTGAAGCAAGCAAAGGGGGTAGGTACTGAAAAAACAATGCCCCATCCAACATCTCCTGTAGGAACAAGAACCTCCCTCTGAGTTCTTGAAGTTTGAACACATTATTCAGACCCAATAAGCTCAGAATGATGACTCTTCTAAGTGTACATATACCTCATGGTACCAGACCAGCTCTTCTTTTACAACAGTGCAAACTATCACTTCCCTATCCTATCTTCTAACTTGCCCAGT
Organism: Sylvia atricapilla; assembly: GCF_009819655.1. Lineage (NCBI taxonomy): Eukaryota > Metazoa > Chordata > Aves > Passeriformes > Sylviidae > Sylvia > Sylvia atricapilla. Next base: position 132,730,705 of record NC_089140.1, read on the forward strand.
CAGGGTTACTATTTGGCTCTCCCCACTGCTCCCTAAAACTCTCAACTCCCAGCCCTCCTGCTCCCCCCAACTGCCACCAGTTTCATTTACACAAAGTCAAGAGAGCTTTCCAATTAGCCAGTCTAGACAACGACCACGTCCATTTGGCTTAGACAGGGCTTGCTAATTCAGCAGACTACCATTGCTAACTCCCATCATTTCTGATCAACTAGATGTGGCAATAAATAGAAGAGATTTTAAAGGAGCAAGACTTCAGGCCACAGTCGCCAGACTGCTCAACGAGTGAGAGCCTGAAAAGCAGACAGAACTAAACCCCAAGTCTTCCCCTGCCCATTGTAACACAAGGAAAAAGTAAGATGGAGAAAACTGTGAAAAGGAAGCGAGTTTAATGGAAATGCAAGTACATCTTCAGACAGAAGATTTTTATTTTAGTTCCACCGGAACATTAACACCTAACATTACAGCTATATTTAAAAGCTCACTTGACCTTTTTCCCATTAAATCACTTTGCAAGTTGAACAAGACTCAAAGTATCAATTAGCTCTCTAAGTGACGTCTTAGCTGTGTTTGAGGCAATGACCTGTGCCTCAACACACCAAAACAGGTACAGATTTCCTGGCAAACAACACTGCTACCTACATCACCACTGCATTGAATACTGAATTACTTCTATTGTGTACAGGACATTATTGCTGAACACGTAATGGATCCAACCACAAAATAAACACACATTATCTGAACATTCAGCTGCAAATAAAGCAAATCCAGTGGCATTCCATTCTAGGGTGATCTATACCCTTCACTATTTGCCACAGCACAGGAGTCTACCAGTTAGAGAAGTAGTATCTCGAGGAAGGTGCCAGAACCAGCCTTCACCTCAAGAGTAAGACCTTCGGTCACAGACAAAATTCTCTTCAGAACAGTTTTAGAAATTAAGATACACAAATAGTACCTTAAGACTATATACTTTATTCACTTCTTTCTAACAGTTCTTCTGCATTTCCTGCCTTTTTACTACTTACTTTATTCCTGTTCAAGTGCAAAATGTCATGAAAGTTTTAGCCACATACAAGAGCAAACCAAAACTTAAACTGGAGAAGCAATTTTGTCAGCTATTCTGCTAATAAAAACCACATCTAAAACGTAACAGTGAAATTCAGAAAATTCTCAGTGTTAACTGAATTCATTTGAATTACAAAGAACCAGATATATGCAGTTAATTCAGTAAGTTTGAAACGAAACAAAAAGAACATAACCTCTGGAGATAAAGCCAGAAGTCACGATAAACCAAGCTCATCCTGTGCCTCAGCAACTGCGGTATTTTCAAAGACCAAGTTTATCTACATTGAGTACCTTATTAGGAGGCATACAAACAAAACCAGCATTTGGAATCTTTGCGGTCTTTAAGAAGTACCTGGCTCAGTAAGATGTACTTTACCATTTGCAAGTTCTACATTAAAAAGCGCTCCATAATTTATAGGTACTAAGCCAAACAAAAACACCTTCAGCTAGACAGGAAAAAAGTAATACTGTACAAATACTGTATAAAGTCAGCTTAAATGTATTTGTAATATCTGACTTAGGACTACTGTTAAAAGCCACACAAAGCTATTTTAAGTTAACAGAACATGATAACCATACACATTTCAGAGTTTTCTGTGCTCCTTAAGATCGGCTAAGTGCATTCGTTTTCCATTATCACGGTCTTGTTTTCCTTTAATAACTATTTGCCACTTCAAAATATAAAGGCATTTATAACTGGTACATATTTTCCATCCAACATTAAATTCCACATTCTACTGTAACCCCGCTACAACTATTTGTGGAAGTGGATAGTAATTAGCAAATAATGGAGACAGGCATTTGGGAAGGCACACCCTTCATGACCAGCCTTAGTTACTGTTTACAGTAGCGAATTTTAACTATTTCAGTATTAACTACTTTAAGAAACTATACAGTACTCAGCAAGTCGTGAGCTGATGTTAACAGTCATGCAGTCCAATTCATTACTTTAGAATTATCACTGAGAGACTGAAGTTACAGCATTTTATTTCAGGATTTCTGCAGCCAACCAGCCTAATTCAGAAAAGTAGCTTTATTTACCAAGTTTACAGCAGGACTTCATCAGATAACTGTATTGAGAAAGGTGTTAGGTGAGTAAAATTTTTAGTCACCCCCCCCCCCACTATCCTGAATGAAAGTCCTGTGTAATTTTGATAGTCTACCATAAAGCCAATACAAGCTGTATTTTTGCAAGTGCTTATCCTCCTGCATACAGATGAAGAGAGACTTACATGGACAAGTTAGGAGATGGAACCCTACTATCATCAGCTAGGTTCCCAAGGTGGCTCAGCGTTGAAGTCGAACTGCTCTCTATAAAGCACTTCTCCTAAGCCCTCTGGATAGTTGTAAACTTGATCAGAGATTTTGCCCTGTAGGGAGAAAAACGCACACAAAAATAAATTTCATAGCCAGAACAGAATAAAAGCTTTATCATAAAACATGTAACAAATGCCTTTTCAGTAGTGCTTTTAAGGAGGCTTGCAACACCCCACCATGAAAGTTTATAATCACATCAAACACAGTTTTCAAGAATTTATACAAACTCTGAGCCAGAACAAGTCAGATGTACAAAGAACTGCTGAAACACATGAAACTGCTTGTTTGTACTTATCTTTCACAGTCTGAATGGGAAGATTTTCAAAACTAATGGCAAAGAGCTCTACATGATCCTCCTGTAGGGTAGTATGCCTTAATATTGGACTACTCTCACAGAAGTGTTTTTAACCCTGTAACCACTGCATTCTTCCCCTCCCCACTTCCTTTCTATTTTAGAATTCCCTTGCCACGTTCTTTCTCCCTGTGCTGTGAATGAATACAGCATGTGGGTGAAAAAGCTATGTGGGTGAAAAATAGTGCTTTATATAGTGAAACTGAACACCACACAGACAAATCCAGAAATGAGCAAGACAGTAAAAACAAAGAAACTTATGCTTGCCTTCAGGAATGAGGAAACATTTCAGCTGGCCCTTAAAGGCTATTATACACATCACCAAAGCAGCATTTTAAAATGCAAGGCTAGCTTACTCAAGGTAAAGCAGTCACACAAAGCAGTACAATGAACATAAAAGCAGTCAAGGAAGCATTTATTAGTCCTGTTGAGAAGTTATTCCTCCTAAAAGCAACAGTAATTTTCATGGAATTAAATACACTACCAAACTGGTCACGTGTAAATCCAAAATACAACAAAGTTTCTACAAATTCACTGTGATACATGGCATGAAAAATAGAATGTACCAATCTACTGTAAAAATAAACCGTTGGTATTTTCATTATTTAAGTAATACTACAAAAGCCTGGCTTCTGGGAATCACCCAACACAAAAGATCATCTTCACAGCCATGTTAGTTAAACTCCTGAAATGTACTTTAGCACTTATTCTTGCTATTGGAAAACCGAAAGAATACACTCTATGAAGTACTGCATAACTTATAGAGGTAGTGCAACTTGAGGGCAACTGTTCCACAGCAACTCCCACAGAGCAATCCCTGCAGCTTTACCACATGAATTTAGCATTTACTAGCATACAACATTAAAATCAAACCTCAGTGCTCCAAATTTGAGATATTACAGAATATTGCCAGTCAGAATTAATGTGTATGTATTACATTTAACCTTATCCTTTTCTTTCACTAAAGCAAGAAGTCAGTAACATTTAGTTCTGAACACAACAGTTCTACAAAAGGAAGGTGTTGCCAACTTTTAATTTTAACTAGTAGTTACACTATTTCCTACTGCTGTTCTGATTATACTCAAGAATTCATACAAATTTTCCAGTTATTGGAACTACGTTTACCTTCCTAGCCAAATAAATCATTAAACACAAGTGCTTCTAGGGAAAGCACATGACTTTCAATGCAAAACTTAAAATGCAATGCTTCAGCCAACTACCACCTGCAGTATCATGCCAATAAATATTCTCACATGTCCCAAGGAGGTAAGTTTACACTGAAAGTTCCTGTGGAGCAGGAATGAAACCCAACAATTTTTTGTAGCAACAGTCAACATTGAGCTGTGCTGAGTTCTAACTGTCTTTAAGAACTTCTTTTAAATGAGAATTATTTATCCAAAGGATCTACACAAACATATACAAAATCGTCTGACTGCTCTCTTTTGTACAGCTTTGCCACTTCGAAACATTCAGAGGAAAACGGTGCAATTTGAGCCGTTCTAATCACAGTCATTTTAGTCTACCTTAACCAGGAGAAAGAGGGATTTTGCTGTAGAATGGCAGAACTGGGCTACCAATTTAAGTAGAAGTGTATTAGATGCCCATAACCCACATAGGCAAACCCAGTTTTCCAAAAATTGCATATGTTATCAACCACAATGAAGCATGCCTTGTTTAAGGGTTTTAAAGTAGGTATAAAAGTATTCTGTGCTAAGCAGCGAGCTTTGAGTTGTGAGAACAGTCAGCAAGGTAGCTCTGCCTTTTAATATTCAGGTGACATCTATATGCATGGGTTTGTCCATCATCTGTTGGTATACTCCACTAGCAGGTTCCTGAAGTTTGACTACAGCTCAAGCAACAACAGTCATGACTCACCTGAGGACCCATATCACCCCACAGCTGTCCACAGCACATAGATTTGTCACCCGCATCCCTGCAGCAAGCCCAGTAAGGGCTTTTTCTAGTTCACTGATCCCCCTCACCTCCCCATGTATGATGCCAACAGGCCTACAAAACCAGGCATCAATGCATTTCCTTAAAAAAAGAATAAAAAATCCACTGCATCTGTTTCTGAGAAGAGACTCTTTAGTGGCCTGAGCTAAAATATCCATTAACCAAACCCTAAAAATCTAGAATTACAATGACCTTGCACATTTACACTGAGTGACAGACTCGGAGGCACCAAAGTTACTCTGGTTCACAGAAAAACCTAGGTGTTTTTGAGTTACAGTAAGCCTCCTCCAAATCAGGGAGAAGACACTGTGGCAAGGGGATCCCCGTGGGGGTTTAGTTCCTGAAGGAAGCACAGATCCCCGAGGAGTCCTCCCATGAACCACACTCTTGCTCCTGTGCTACATCAACAGTATTTAGAGCTGAAATTTACCATTATACCCAAATTAGCGCACTACATGATTAAGCCTTGCTTTCAGGAAGGGACAGTCTTAATTCTCTTCCAGAGCACTCTGTCTCCCCTTTAATTTGGAGAGATGGAATAATTTCCAGCAGCACTGCTGCAATCACACACCTGCACCAGCCTTCCAGGGAGCGGTGAGAGGCACAAGCTGCGGGTCCAGGGGCAGGCTGCAGTGCTGAAAGGCAGTAATCCTGCCTCCAGTAAAACTGTGCCCACAGGAGAAACATTCCCACAGCTGTTCACCACAAAACGACACCCTCCCCCTCCCAAAGACGCTCCTCTTTCTGGGGTTTAACAGCCTTCCCCGGGAGCTCCGTGCCCAGCGGGAGGGATGGGGAGAGCAGGCCGGCTGCCCGCCTGCCGGGGGTCTCGGCCTGCAGGAGGCAGCGGAGGGAGCTCACCACAGCCAGCGGCACACGGGCAAGGGGCTGCCTTGTCACAGCCATCAGCCACAGCAGCATTGTTCACACGGTGACAGGAAGGAAAGAACTAGACTGGACCAGTCCAGACTGGAACAAACCCCTCCTACCATCACCATTATTCACAACCCCCACCTCCCCCCCCAGCACCACTGCCTCCCACGTTTATCCAAGGAAGAATAGTGGGCAAGTGCAGTGTCTTCAGAGACAAAAATCCCGCAGCCAGAGAGGGCAGAAGAAGTGGGGCAGGACTACCCCCCAACCCGCTCGCACTCTAGAGACCCAATCATGTATCTGACTACATGGTAGGCAAATCTACGCTGTTTCATTGGACTTCACACCACGTTTTCTTTCAGGAAGGCTATAACCGATTGGGACTACACAATTGTATCCTAGTTAGTCACCGGAGACTGCTGCAGAGGTCTGAAATGCAGTGCTTCTCCTGCCTACAGGCACAAGGGAGCTGTGTAGGATTTTGTACTGCAGAAGATGCACTTCAGAAAGGCTCAAAAGCTTTAAGCTCACTTTCTTTCCTCTTCACCACAACCAGATAACCCCCAGCACACACAGGCATCTTCACGGGCTCAGACCGATTACTAGAAAAGACCTGCAGTGCTGTCTAGTACCCAGCCATAGCAGCATCCTCTTCAGCCGTACCACGATCCTGCACTTGCACCATCCCATGCATGGGCCCGCTCGTTCACCGTGCTTCCAGCTCCCATACCACCAGGAACAGACACCTCTACTGCTCTCCCACCACAGTAACTCTGCTGACCTCCTACCAAACAAGGGAACGGCACTGCAGCCAGCACACGCTCCCGACATCCCAACATTCAAGCGCATGCATTTTAGACACGCGAATTCAGCTGGCAGCTGAGCAGGAACCAGACTCTCTTCTCCATACTTTCTTAAAGCCACTAGTACACCAATGGCCAAATGGACCACAGTACACTGGCAGAGGCAGCCAAGCCAAGAAACTTGAGCTCAACCAAGAGACCTCTAAAAGGTGCCTCCGGCGGCACCAAACCCGCTACTGCTACAGTAAGGGTCTGACTAAGGGGAGGGGTAAAGGGTGCGCCGTGAGATGACCAGGGACTAGTCCCGGGCAAAGGGAGGGTTCTGCTAACGGGAGGGAAGAGCTCCCCTTCCACATTCCGGGTGACCCCACGGCCCTTCTGCGTGAAGGCAGTCCCGGAAGGCGTCACTTGTGCAATGCCCTTACAACTCCTGCGTTGCTCTGACAGCCAGCGCTGCCACCCTGCTCGTCGGCGTGGCCCTTGTTCACCACGCCGAGAAGGACAGGTGAGGAGGCTTCGTACAGGCGCAGCTCAGGTGAGGGGAAAAGTGGAGCATGGCAGCGGGAGCCCGGATGGATAATCACGCTCACAGAAGCACAACATGGCCCCTGAGAAGCAGGCGAGAAGACGCCGCGGCCATGCCACCAGCACTTCTCCAGCCTCTGCCCCCGTCAGGCTGCCCAGCGCCGAAGCCTGTCACACACGGCTGCCCCGGGGGCTCGGGGAGCTCACAGCCTGCGGGTCACACGTGGAAAGGGACCCCGCAGCACCCGCGCCACAGCCTGCGCTCCCAGCCCAGGCAGCTGCCAAAGGGCACCGGGCAGCCCCTCTCCCTGCGGGATCCAGGCGATGACGCCCCTCCGCCCCCGCTCGCAGGCAGGGCCGCCCTGCGAGGGCCAGCAGCGCCCGGTGGGCGCGGGTCTCCAGCCGCGGGCACTGCCCCGGCCGTGAGGGGGAAGACACCGTACAGCCCCCCTCCGTAGGAATCCGCCATGTTAGGGCGGCCGCCGAGCCCCCGCTGCCCGCGGAGCCGGCGGCCCCGCCGCCCTTCCGCGTCTCGGGGACTGCGGGAGAAGGGGACCGGCGGCACCGCCGCAGCGTTCACCCCGGTGCCCGGCCTCTGCTCCCGCCCCGTCACCGCTCGCACGCAGCCCTGTCCGCCATGTTAGCGCGGCGGCCGTTGACCCTCCGCCCGCCGCCGCCGCCACCCGCCCGGGTGCGGGGCTCTCGCCGCCCGCCCGCTCGACCCCCGCACTGCGGCCCCGCACCGCCCGGCGCGCCGGGGGACAGGGGAGCTCCGGCCCCGGCTCATGCCGCCGCTCTCCATCTGCCGCCGCCGGTGGCAGCCGGTCTCGCTCCACGCCGCCGGGCAGAGAAAGGGCAGCGAGAGGAACGGGCCCCATCCTCAAATCTCCCCGGCAGTCACCGCCACGGTACTGCCCGCCGGGTTCCCCTCCGCCCTTTCCCGGCACCACGACCACCGCTCCCCGTCCCTCCCTGAACGGCTCCGAGCGGGGGGAAGCCCCTATGGCTTCCGCCCGCCGCCGGTGACTACGGACGCTCCGGCCCGGTTCGGAGCTGGGGGTGGGCGTCGCCATCGCGTCCCTCTCGCCACCTCCCCCACGGGCGGCCAGAGCCCCAGGACCCCCGCTCCGGTACTCACGTGAGATAACGGCCCGAAAGATTTGGTAAATCGTCTTCTCTTTTTAGGCGGAATTTTTAAAGAGGGATGTGGGAACCTACAGCAGAAATACAGGCGGCGGCAGCGGCGCCTTCCAGGGCCATAGGCTGCGGAGGCGGCCGGCGGGGAAAGCGCAGCGCAGCGCTGGGACCAGAGGGCACAGGCGGAGAGAGACAAGAGCCGGAGCGGGCCGGGGGCTGCGGCAGCGGCGGGCGGAGGCGGGAGCGTGGCCGGTGAGCTGCGAGCGAGCGAGCGGAAACACGGGGCAAGAAGAAGGCGCTGTCGCCGGCAGCGTTTTTATAGAGCGGGAGGGCGGGACCGGGGCGGGACCCGCCGCCTTCCCCCGCCGCGGCAGCCGGGGCGCGCTGAGCCGGGGGAGCGAGGCGGGTGTCCCCGGCGGGGCTGGGGTGTGTCCCCGGCGGGGCTGGGGGGTGTCCCCGGCCGGCCGCCCGCCCTGGCTGGCACCGAGGGTGCTGCAGGAGCGATCAAGTCTTTGGTTAGTTCCTGACACAAGCCAGGGCAGGGACACTGCCGGCATTCCCCCGGGATCCCGGGCAGGTGGTTACCATACGTGTCTTCACACGGTATCTGGGATCTGTGCTTCTGTCACTGCTTCCACTAACCCGGGACCTATTCTGTGTCACTACGGCTTTGAACAGGTGGAAAAAGAACCCAGGGTTTAATGGTCAGCCAGAGGCCTCCTTCACCGAGTTAATAACAGCCTGACAGCTCGCCCTGATCCCCTGGGCATTGATAAGCTGCTCATAATGCTCACCAGAGGAAACTAATTACACTGCATAACTGGCAGCCTCAGTCTCCCAGCGATTTCAGGCCTTCAAGAATCCTGTAAGTAAATACATGAATGGAAGGCTTTAGCTGACCCATACAACTCACACAGAGTTTCACTGAAGCTCTGGGACATCTTCAGCACACCTCAAAGCCTTTTTGTTCCTTTTTTTAACACCCTTATAATGGAGTGTTGCTCAGCTGCAAGTGGAAAAGAGCCTCAGTTAAAAGTCACGGAACTGTTTCATGGTGGACTGTGGATGAACCCTGATCTACCAGCCTGCCTCTGCCATGTCAATTTTACTAAACCACACAGTCCCGCTTTTTAAAAAATCATTCCAGCAATCACAATTCTTTCCAGACACTAAAATATGTAGTTATGCTGTTCACTGAAACCCACCAAAAGATATACTTTTTCTGGAAAGTACTTCTTCCTCTCAGGGCACATTTATTTTCTTTTAAAAAGATATGTTAGTACAGTTTGCATTTTTTTTCCAAAGCAAATTTAGGTTTGTTTAGTTTTATAGCAGAGAGAATTTAGAAAAGATGTGAATAGATACACACCTGTCATCTTTTCAGAAAAAGAATGGCACTGAGATCCCACAGCACACAGGGATGGAGTTGGTTTACTCTTTTCATCTGTTAGCTCATTCTCTTCTGCAAATAATTTTAGATGAGAGGAAGTGAACTGAGAAATATATGCAGTCTCATTATCATATCTCCTTTTTCATGATATCAGCATGAGTATGTTACAGATGAAGTTAGCAAAAGCAGGTACATTGATTAGGAAGTCAGAAAACCTCTTACACTTGCAATGAACCCTTTATTGAAAACCAAAAATTCAAGTTTACATTTTTTCAGGTGTGTTATGTGTTACACCCTTCATCAGTGACTTACCTGTATTTTGAGTCCCCATTCTAGAATGCAAGTGCAGGAGGAGGGATCAGATTATATTAAAAACAAAACAAAATCAAACCCCAAAGCAAACAAACAAACTAACAAAAACAAACTAACAAACCAAACCAGAAAAAGCTATAGAGGGATAGGAAGAGAAATTTGGGAAGAGCTTGGTTATGGCACAGTAATTGTGAATCATTAACAGGCAAAGAAAGGAGGAAAGGATAGAGGGGAGGACAAAGGTTATAGCGATATATACAGAAGAGCAATCCAGAAAGCTATATTCATTAGGAAGGTAGATTTTTCAAAACACATCTTTGGAAGGGATATAACCCAGGAAAAGGACTTGACTGGTTTGGAGATTTTACTATGTATTTTATATATGTTCTTAGAGATCTCCTGTTTGTAATACTTAAAGATATCCCAATGATATATGAGTGATCTCACTGGCACATGTTACTGCCACATTCATCTTCCCAGGAGAATTTTTCTTTTGGTAGGTAGGGGATGTTTTTAATATTCTTATTGGGAGTAAGAAAACAGATGGACTGTTTAAGAGGAGTGCATAGTCACGTAGGACAGGAAAAAGAACTTCAGTTTGATATGCAATTAATTGGGGGATCTGTCAACTATTCTAAAAATCCATGGAGGGAGGGAGGATTTCCTGCTCATGAAGGAAGCAACGCTTGAAAAACAGAAACATAAACTTCATCCTCTCACATCTACTGGAAAAAGCTATTAGAGAGAGTAGAAGACTGAACTGTGTAGTCACTTTATACAAAATGAGAAAAAATGATGGATGAATGCTTTATACTGTGTTTCTGCGACCACAGGTAATATTAATGCAGAACTAGAAAACTGATGCCACAGCTCAATGTATATACATATATTTTTAGCAGTCCTGTTTTGTCTGGAGAAGCAAAATATAAAAAAGGCTTATGTAAAATTTCCTTCTGCCTCATTTCTCTTCACTCAGTTTTAATACTTGGATTCCTAACATTGTATGGCTCCATATTCACATTTCATAGATTAGTAGAGCAAAAATTTACATTTTCTGCTCCAAAGATAGAAAGTCAGCAAAGCACAAAATTCATCTCTAACTCTGAGTTCCCTTTACTTCCAACTGTGAGGCACTTGGTTTGGGTTTTTTGGACTTTTTTTTTCTTCCATATTTTCTTTTTAGTATAGTTCACAGCTGGATGTAGACAAAATCAGGTGTTATCCCTATGACGCAGATAAACCGGAGCAGGAAAGACATCCTCCCCTGCCTCATCTTTTGGAGTGCAAAAAATACTCACTAATGAGGCAACCCAGTGGCCGAGGACTCCAGGTTGGTTTGGACTGTTGTCTGAGGGCTGCAGAGCCTGATGACCTTCCCTTCTAATCTCAAGTATTTCCTTCTCTTGAGGATGTCTTCCTAAGGGCTTTTTTCTCCTCTGGTTCTCCCATTTCCTCTCCCTCTTGGATGCACCCTCTATCACCACTCATCAGCAGTGGGGTTGGATTCCACTTCTGCAGTGAGAGAATGAGATTATTTCCTCCTCCATCTCCTCTTCCTCTTCCCCCACTGCTGCCAACTCCTGCAGTCACTGTTTTTTCTTAAAGCCTCAGGTGCAGGAATTATGTGATTATGCAGGAATTTCATCTTCCATTGAGAATAAAATGTTCCTAACTACTGCAAACTCAGTGCAACGGAAGACAAATATAAATAATGATCCACCTTCCAATGTAGGAAAAAGGTTGCTTCAATTTCTGAATACTTGGACTTGAGAGTATGTTCTTTGTTCTGTCTCCTTTTACATGTAGTGGCATTCAGTATAGTTCACACTGGGTATAACTAAAAATCTTTAACCATCCAGCTGGAGCACTCAGCTCTTGGAGTGGGAGGAAAGAATCAGTCCAAAGGACATTTTTGTCTGAGCTGCTCAGGGCAGGACAGCCTGTGCAAAGGGAAGAAGCACAAGAAAAGAAAATTAAGGCTGTGCTAACTCTGGATCCCTCATACCCAAAATGACACAGAAAAACTAGAACTTCAGTAGTCCCTCTTTTTAGTAAAATAGCCTGTATAAAAAGGACCTTGTAGTAGTAGTATCAATTGATACTCTGATCTTCAGACCTTTTTTATTGCTGTGTACTTTGGAGCTATCACTGTTCCAGTCAATTGACAGAAATGCTGATAAGTAGCTGGAGGATGATTCATAATTATTAAAAGCTCAGAGTTGATGGGAGGAAAGACATCTCTGCCTTAACTCACAGTCACCTTTCACCTATATTTACTGACCATTTTTCTGGATCAAAACAACTGGGGCAAAAATAAGGTTCTGCCCATCTATTGGTTTCAGAAGAGTGTAATTTCTATGGAGAGTAGTTACAGAGTATATCTCCTATCCACACCAAGTAGTTTACACAAAGTTAATGGAAACATCAGCTCAAAACACTACATAAAGTCATCACATGTAAGTAAAATTATATTTGGGTTGTTTTACAAAGTCAGGGAAAAAGAGGGAAAGAGCAAGATAAAAATCAGTCTTGGTTTAGGGGTATTCAGTGATTTACTGTAAACTGAATGGAGTTCAATGCTAGAACAATGTCAGCTCCAAAAAATCTAGACTGGATGGGCAGAAACTAAGAGAAAAGAACCAGCCAGCAACCAAGTGTCATACCACTGCTCACCCACTCCTTCACCAGTGAGATTGGGAGAGAATCAGAAGGGTGAAAACTGGAGAACTCCTGGGTTGAGATAAAGACAGTTTACTAGGCAAAGCAAAAGCCACTCACACAAGCAAAGCAAAACAAGAAAAGAATGAGTCACTGCTTCCCAGGGGCAGGTAGGTGCTCAGCCATGTCCAGGACACCAAGGTTCCATCAGATGTAGTGGTTACTTGGGAAGACAAGTTCTGTCACTCCAAATGTGCTCCTCTCCCTCTTTCTTCCCCCCCACTTTTTTTACTGAGCATGATGTCACGTGGTCTGGTCTTCGGTCAAGTTTGGATCACCTGTCCTGGCTGTGCCTTCTCTCAATCTCCCATACACCCCCAGCCTCCCTGCCAGGTGGCAGCATGAAAAGCAGAAAAGCCCTTGACTCTGTGTAAGGACAGCTCAGCAATAACAAAAATATCTCTATATTTGCAGCCCTGTGTTCAGCAGAAATCCAAATCATAGCCCCATACCAGCCACAGTGAAGAAAACTAACTCTACCCTAGCCAAAACCAGCACAATCCAAGCTACTAAACAAGGACTATTTAAGAGAATATTCAACTGTGAGCATTACTTGAGAGTCTAGCCAGCTGCATGCCTACTCCACATTAACTGGTAAAGAAAACTCAACAGTTTTAAGTATCTGCAACATGATACAGACTTTTTACTGTAGGAAATATGCCCAAGTTGAGATCAGGTTAGAAATTACTTGGATTCATTGTGTGATAGATATTGAACTGTGTATTAATCACACCCATTCCAGTTCCTGTTATCCAGGTGCAATGGATCATCACTAATACCTGAAGGGTCAGCGGGTCACCAAAGGTTATGCCTCTGTGGAATTTATCATTTCTCATTGCAAATATCTCTGGATTTGAGAAGCGGCATGGAGTCTCGCTGTGTGGATAAACAGGCCGTGCTGGCTCCCACAAGAGTGAACCGGTCAGCAGCGATAAATCAACTTTAAAACACAACAGTCCAAACACTAAAGCAGGATGAAGTGGTCTGTGTACCATGCAAGGAGGTTAAAAGTATGCATATCATGTGCTGTGACTGATGATTACTGACTGGGGAGATTCTTTCTCATTAAGTTTTTTTTGAATGAATACTCTCTCTGTGTCATTGGTTGCATTTGCAAGAAGCTTTTGTCCTCAGATGTTTATTCTCAGCCCTGTACTTCTTGTGTAAGTAGTTTTCCTCAAATGTGATCCTAGCTTTATGCAATTATAAGAGATTTTTCAGGCTGCTTGGCTTGCTAGTTGTTCTTGACAGTCACGTTTCAGCTTTCTGAACATGCACATGTTCATCTCATGAGTTCTAGTAACAGCATCCCCTGACAGCCTCCAGTTTTGCTGAGCTTCCCCAGGCTGCTAGGGCATTTTGTCAAGAGTGAAGACTCACAGTTTTCAAAAGAAAGATTTCCAGCTAACCCCTGGAGAAGCACTTTCTACTTGTCAATGTCTTTCATCACCCTCCCAGCTCTGAGAGCTGGCGATGATCTCCCCCTTGTTATCCAAGAGCAGCAAGAAGGGAAGTGGTCTCTTGAGATTGCACTCCAGTGCCATCGGAGATGCCTCCAAACGTGTGCCTGCATTTTCTCTCTCACTGACAATGTTGTCTCACACATTTTGGAGTTGAGAGAACCACAAGTCAAGGCAGAAGCCTTTCCCACCAGCATGAAAGGAGCAGGACTTTTACACAAAACTCTAGCAAACTCCTTCGCTACTTTAAAAGCAATTAACACATCGGACAAGCAAAATCGACCCATTTAATATAAATCCTGTAAATCTGGTTTACTTTGTTTGTATGATTAGAGTTGTTACGTTAGCAGAAGGAAGATGCATCTGCATTTAAATTTTCTGTAACATATACATTTTTCCCTGAGAAATTTAAGGCTTTTTTAAAAAGAATTCTTTTTTCTTCCACATAAAAACCCCAGAAAAACCACAGATAATTAGTTTGCAATCGTGACCAGCATACAATAGTTACCTCTTTAACATAGTTCAGAGATACAGGGGGATCTATCACGTCTGTGTCACCTGCATGCAGGAAGGAACAGGCTGTGAACATGTGCATTTGATAGTCAGACCACTGCAAGAGTGATGCTGCTGGTACTCAGGGCCTCCAAACAAGTTGTTTGTCAACATGCTTTTGAGTCCCTAATTGTACCTAACCAAATTTGATCTTCACTTTGAGAAATTATGTCCATGTACCTTCTACTCTTTCTTTTTAGGACCTGGGCCTTAAGGCTAAAATCTGTAGCTTGCAATTTGTCCCAGCCTCAGTCTTTCTGTGGTCCTCAAAACCGGGAAGGAAACCCCTTTTTTAATTTTGTTGCCATTAAGGTCCCTGATCTTGTTCAGGACTGGAGACATCAAGCTCAAGCATGTGGAGCTATGTCCGGCTCAGATACATTGTTGGAGGTGAAACAGTAGCTACAGATATCATCTGCTCAGGGTATTGTGTTAGCGCTATCCCAGGCTTCGCTATTTCCACCCAGATTTGCAGAAGCAACAGAAAATTAGCAAAGCAAGGCAAACAGGGCTGGATTATCTTTGTTACACCTCATTTCCTTGCAGCTGGTCAAAGTACTCAGTACCTTCCAAACCTGATCAGATAGAAATGCAAGTGAAAACTGAACTTGAAGTGAGCACTGGACAAGCCTGGAGAAGTGTCTTGTGTTTGATGCCCTTTGTCCTGCCCTGTTTCATCAGCAAGAGCAAACAGCCTTTTGTGCACACTGAAACTGTAAGATGTAAGTGAGAAGCCAGAAGATCTCAGCTATTTTTAACATCTCCCAAACCCTAGGGCAAGACCCCAAGGAGGACATTATGCAGGACAACAGGGTCATGCCAGCCAGGAAGCTCCAGGACAGCAGCAGCTGTAGCCAAGGCCCCACTGAGTGGCTGCACAGCAGGAAGACCAAAGGGCAAAAAGCTAGTGAGCTGAGCTGAGCTGAGCTGAGCTGAGTGGAGCTGGACCTTCAGCCCCGGGCAGTCCTCAGGGGTCCTGGCCCTCTCCCTGCCATGGTGTTCTGCCATGTCTGTACCTGTGCTGTTTACCTCCCTGCAGAGGGCTCCCAGACCAGGGGACAGCAAACTGCCCAGCCCTGCAAGCTCAACTGCTGGAAGGAGCAGGGAGATGGTCTGATTTAAGGAGCTATTACTGGTACCAGTTAGCACACTGCAGTGGCCACTTCCTGCATACTTACTCTGCATCTGCTCATGAAAAATACCACCTAAACTAGACTTGGGCCATTAACTTTGCCTGGTGCTCTTGGGCGGGGTTTTGTTTCTTTTTATTAGATACAGTTTTCCAAAGAGACAGATAATTGTTGTTCCATCTTGTAATTAAAACAAATAAAAAAGACACAATTAACTTTCTTGTCACCTATTATTTTCTTGCATGATTTAGAATTTGCTTCCTCTCTTCTCTCCTGATGGGAAATGTGGGGCTGGGACCCAAGAAAGGGAAGCTGCTGTGGTCCCATAGCTGGCGCCATCAACTCAGGTGCCACAGGAGCTGAAAGGAGAGATGGCTGCCCCCACGTCACCCATCCATGGGGAAGAAAATGCCCTGAGCAGTGTGTATTTAAGGTTACCATTTCCCACATGGCCCTTTACTCAGAACATCCCAATATATTGTTAGCTATAGAGCAGGGCTTTGGGCTTGTGTTTATTGTGAGAAACAAAAGGCATGCTTACCATTTTCTGTAATAGCAGTTGAGTTTAAATGAATGATTATAATAATAACTACAGAGTGTGTTTCTGAGGTTTTACTACACATAAACACAATCGTAAGTGTAATCAATGTCAATGACTTCCATTTAATTCTCAGACAAAGTTTGCTTTTAAATACCACACCAGATTTGACACGGTCAATGATAAATGGAATGCAATTAGTTCTACTATTTGCTTTGATGATATGCTAAATTATTTCTTACAACAGACCATTTATTATCCAAAGCTAATGGTTATACTCTTGCATTTAACAAATCTAATGTATCTTAAACCATGGCAAACTGATAAGTCTCAAAATTAGATACTAAAGGCTAGAAATAAGTGATTCCATGAATGAGTTTCATCTAATAAATCCTTGTCAATGCTCAAGTCATAAAACCCCAAACTGGAAGAACTTTGTATATATTTCTCATAGTTGCACAAATAAAAAATAATTATGCTGCCTCTTAATAATTTGCAGTTTGTTAATGGATATTTAGTCTTTAGGAAAATGTTCTAATTTAAATGTTCTTATGGCATTTTTAACATAATGCATCTTTTAATTGTTAACAAGACAATTATTATGTTTTTTTCCCTCCAGAAATTTATGACTTTACCACGATAATTGAAAAATTAATGAAGAGACTGTATTACTTCAGAAGACAAAAGTAATTTCCTAATTTTTCACTTTGTGTTGGTTTGCATGGCCTGTTTTTGGTAGCAGGGGGGCCACAGAGGTGGCTTCTGTGAGAAGCTAATGGAAGCTTCCACAACCATGTCTGGCAGAGCCAATCCCTGATGGCTCTGAGGACAGACATGCTGCTGGCCAAGGCTGGGCCAATTAGAAATTATGGTAATGCCTCTGTGATAACAGATTCAAGAAGAAATCAAAACAAAAGTGCGGGGCACAGTTCTAATTCCAGACAGAGAGGAGGAGGAGATGAGAACATATGAGGGAAACCACATGGAGACACCAAGGTCAGTGGAGAAGGAGGGCAGGAGGTGCTCCATGTGCCAGAGCTGAGATTCCTCTGTGGTGAGACCATGGTGAAGCAGCTGAGCCCCTGCAGCCCATGGATCCATGATGGATGCAGAGATCCACCCACAGCCCGTGGGGGAGGTGCCCAGGCTGGAGCTATGGATTCCTGGAGGAGGCTGTGGGAGACCCAAACAGAGACAGACGCCCATGCTTTAATGCTGGAGCAGCCTGTCCTTGGAGGACTGCACCCCATGGAAGAGTGACCAATGCCGCAGAAATTTTGGGAGAATTATGTGCCCGGGAGGAACTCATGTTGCAGCAGTTTTGGGAGAGCTGCTGCCCATGAGAGTGGATCCATGTTGGAGAGGTTCATGGAGAACTGTCTGCTGTGGGAAGGGACCCCACGGTCTCACAGAGGAACAACTTCTCTCCGTAAGGAGCAGAAGAAAACCTCAGGTGATGAACTGATCAAAAGCCCCATGCCCTGTCTCCCTGCACTGTCAGTGGGAAGGAGGGAGATGTTGAGGGAAGAAAAGGTGTTTTTAAGGGCAAGTATTTTACTTGTCATTATCCTCCTCTGATTTTGTTAGTAATAAACTCACTCTGTATCTCTAAGTTGAGTCTGTTTTGCTCTTGGAGTGTTTTCCCCTAGTTTTTATCTCAACTCATGTACCCTCTGTTAAATTTTCCTCTCCTCTGCCCAGCTATAGCAGGCAAGGGTGAGTGAGCAGCTTTCATGGGTGCCTGGCATCTGGCCAGTGTCAAACCATGGCACACTTATATTCAAATTTCCTCCTATCATCAAAAGGCAGGTCTGTCCCATCTTGATTTATTTTATTCAAAGTTTCAAAATAATGTGGGCAGCAAATTCTGGTTGTTGTTAGAGAAAATTCTCTCATAACATGAGGGGTTACAGAAATAGGCAATTAATTCTTCCTTCTGTGGTTACCTTAATAACAGCAAGCCAGACCTACACCAGGTTGATCTGCCCCAGTCACCCTGCAAACACCTGTCTGCCCCCTCTTAAACACCTCCTGCTCTCCCCATTCTTCCTCCATTCCTTCCACCCACACCTGGCTGCAGCCCCTCCAGGCACATCCCTAAATCTTACACTCTTCTGCCATTTCCCTAATGTTCTTCTTTCTATTTATCTGATTTCCCAGAGATTTTTTCTCACTCTAGTACCTTCTCCCATTTTCTGAGCTCCATGGCTTCTTGCTCCTTGTGTGCAGGAATTTTTTCTCAACAGTTCAGTCCTTCTGAAGATGATAGGAAGAGTTGACACAAGGGATGAAGTGAAACCCATAAAATATACCAGTGTTTCATGATGAACACTTAAAAACATCACAAAATCATACTGGTCTAAGTAAAACCTTAAAAATTAGCAACTATGGATTGCCTGCCCCTTCTGCCAAGGACTATGTAAAAATGAAAACGGCACCTTAGCATTTTTCCTTATGAGAAAAAGAATTCAAATCATCCTTCCAATTTTGTTGTCCGTACAGTATCTTCATAGATCTGTTCATTTTTAATAAAAACAGTTGCAACAGGGAGATTTGACTTGTAGGACCACACTTGCAGGACCACAGCTAATACACTGCTGTGTTTGGTAGCCTTTATTTTAAGGCTCTGCCTTATTATTTTCTTTGTTAACTGTCTGGTATCTAAATTCTGATCAGAA
Organism: Sylvia atricapilla; assembly: GCF_009819655.1. Lineage (NCBI taxonomy): Eukaryota > Metazoa > Chordata > Aves > Passeriformes > Sylviidae > Sylvia > Sylvia atricapilla. The sequence continues at coordinate 132,749,505 of NC_089140.1, forward strand.
GTATATTCCCATCATCCAGATGACATCCTGTCTCCTGCCAACATTTTGGCTAGAATAACATTTCCCTTGAGGATATCTGTCTAGATAAAAGAGACCTCCACAAATTCTGCATGATTGGCCTAGGGAGGCCTGAAGCTGCAAGCTCTGCTTAACTCTGCCGCTACACTCATGTGTAGTATGTATTCATCGCTCCTGCACGTATCTTAGCAAGATTCATAAAGATTTTTGACAGATGATACATACCTTCTAAACTGGTTTTCCAACAGAAATATCAGAAAGTGGCAGAGAACTGCTTCTTTTTCAGTCTGAGGAAAGCTGCAGACACCCCTAGCAGCAGTCTATCATTGCAGCAAAGAAAGTCCATCATACTTGCTATACCTTCCACTCAGCTTCAGATACGGCTCTGTGATCTTAGCACTACAAAGTCTCTGCATTCCTCCAGGGTAGCACTCATCTTTTTCTAGGGAGTCATGTTAAAATGACCCACCTGCAGAAGGTTTTGTCTTCAGATTTTTCTTCCAAGTAAAAAAGAACTTATTTAGCAAATAGAGTCCTCTTCTTTTGGGGGATGGGCACTGGGTAAAACCCATTCTGCTCATCATTTTTTTCTGCAGCTGAGGGGCTGCTTGCACCATGATGAAGTATCAGCAGGAGCTCAGTGATCATCTGCTCTGTTTAGCGAAACAGCACTGGCTTGGACCAGCCTCAACATACACTGTCTTCTGCCTGGCCAGTCGTGGGCAGGCTACTGGGGCCAAGGGGTGTTAGGAGATATGAAGGGAATCTGAGGCTGTGGAGGAGGAGGGAGACAAGGATGGGATGAGGTGAGGTAGGATTTCTGCACAAATAGTGGGAACCAGACATGGTTACTGCTGCTGTCCATGGGGAAAATTGTCTCCTCCTACCACACCCTAGATGAGCTTCCATGGGACAATGACACCACAAAGCCATGCAGTTCATGTACCATTATCATTCACCACAGCCCCATAGGGGAGATCTAAATCACATTCACATGGCATGCTTAATGACCCCGTGAGTGAAGTATGAAATAAAGGTAATAATAAATAGCTGCAGTGAAATCCCTCAGGACACTGTTGAGAAAGGAAGCAGCTCTGCTTCCTGCAAGACAGGCGCTGATTTCCTCCGATGGCAGTACCAAGCTGTCACTGCGGCTGCTTGCTCTAGCACGAGATGCCAGCTGCATGATACCATTAGCATTCCTCATCAGCCACGGCTTATGTCTCTCTGTGCACAGTGTTGGAAAACCAGGTCATTCTCTTGGCTCATCCTCCTCTGATAACTCCTCTTTTCTTTCACTGCTGAGAAGCCGAGGATGGTGTAATTAGTCTTCACTAATGTTCAACTCTATGTGGAACTGCTTTTGTGCCAAGCCAAAAATGAAGTTTTCACATAGTTTGCATGCCCTAAGAGGAGGAAAGCTGGAGACAAATTTGGGAGGCACCTATTTTCCTTGTGTTATAATGATTCAGCTGATATTTTTCAAAATACCACAGAGAATACAAATGACATGTTAAATTTCCAGTACTCACTGAACAGACAATAAATGAGTGTGATTCCAATGAAAATACGAAGTTAAATACTTACCCATGCCAGATAACAACTGGTACTGCAAGGCTGTCATAACAAGCAACCTGAAATCATGCCCTTAAGTAGAAAAGCTGCCCAAAGTAGTATTTAACTGCTTGGGGTTTGCAGGCAGATCAGAGGCCTGATATTCCAAAAAAGCTGCAGGGGAAGATACAAATAAAAAATTCAACCCAAACCTCAGATAAGAAGTTCAGGTCCTTTTTAATAATAATAATACAGTGGAAGTGATGACTTCTAAACCTGTGAGGAATAAATTTTGAAAGGCTTGTATAGGACATTGGTACAGAGAGATAAAACAACAAACTTTATTAACGAGTAAGTGATTTTGGGCTGTGGGCATAAACACAAATGCCCACAAAACAATTATCTGGTTGGCACAGTGCAGCTTGCATTTTGGTAGAGTAACTGTATCATTAATTAAAGCTGCATTAATGTGCTTGACTGATGCTCTGAAACTGTCACTGTAATGGCAGTCACAGCACCAACTGAAGCAACTAAGCTGTGAGATAAGGAGCTACTAGTTACAGAGGCTCCTTGTCAGGAATATGCTTGAAATTTGTTCTGTTGGTACACTATTAAAAAAACCCCATTATTTAAATAATTATACACCCCCATCCCCCAGTGTGTAGTATCCACTGCAAAATCAAGCAAATTATAAACAGTATTTTAGGAGATAAATATGAAGCAGAAAATGCATTAACAGTCACTCTCATTCTCTCATCACCACGGGGGCTCTTTGGAAAGAAGCACACCAAGTTTCAAGCTACTACATTGTATTTTGGGAGGTGGGGAAAGATCAAAGTCACCCTTAAATTACAGTTGGATGTGATGACACTAGAATAATTTAAATATCTCTTTTGCAATGATTTAAGTTAAGATGTACTAAACATGGCATATAAGCTGTCCAGACCTCTGAAAACAGAGACCTGTTCCTTCAGTTAGGTGAGAGTCACAGCTCACTGGGAGAAAAATATAAGCCAGGAAAGTTTGCAAATAGATTTAGTGGGAATACTTGTGTTCCTAAAACAAGAGAAACTTTTTTAAAAAATTGTATTCAAGCATAGGTGATCCTAGTTGCCCAAATTCAGCAGAGTAATTTTACAGAAGCTTCAGATACATCAGCATTATTAAAACAGGATTAGGCCCAGAAGGCCACACATCCCTTAAACTTGTCATAACAACTCCAGATATAATATAAGCCTGAGGTCAAACTATATTTCAGGTATGTGGTGTTAGTTACAGATATATTTGTCTTATTTGTCAGCATCATCTCTTGCAAGCCATCAGGTTTCAAATAAATCCTGACAAAATAGCTCATTTTGGTAAGTTCAGTGACCTATTACCTGTTTCCTGAAGTGGTTAATTTATTAAAAGCTACTTCAACGTTATCCACAATCAGTACCAATGTGATAATGAACATCATCTCAATCCTTTATGTTGTGTGAAAAGAGTACTTTGGTTCACAATAGGATAATCACCATTTCATACACATACGAGACCAATACTAAGGATGGCAACAATGATGCCCAAAGAATTGATTCAAAGAACCCCTGGACAGGAATCCTTCCCTTTTTTTCAGATTTGAGCCTGGAATGTCAATTGTGCCTAAAACATAATTTGCAGCAGTGAGCATTTTACCATGGCTTGTCTTTTCTTATGCATTGCAAAAAGTGAGATAAAGGAGCTTCTCTGACACTGTTAGGCCTAGATTCTTGCAGTCTACATGCTTTGGTGATATTTAGACTATGGAAACATGCACAGTATAAGTGATGGTCTTTCGTAATGCAGCTACTGAGCTGTTAGGAAGAAACCTAAACCTTGCAGTTGCCTCCTCCCATAAATCAAACCGTGCCTGTTTCATCACTGGAGATGCAGAGTTAAGAACCCTCCAGTTAGATCTTCCAGTAAAGAGAAACACTCTGCTTTAGAAATTAACTCTGCAAATAAAAAAGTACAAGCAGCCACCATTTTTTTTTCTGTTTTAATACATATCTTCAGGGGAGTGGGAGGAGAGAAAAAGAGATTTCCAGGTTCACAATATATTAGAATAAATGTCCTTCAAAAAACATTGCATAAGATAGTGTAATAGTTCTGGTTTGATTCAATTATGACTTAGGATTTTCTTTACAGATGGAGGGACATCTCTTCCTACTGCCAGCCCTTGGCCAGCTGCTACTCCTGGCACTTTGTGCTCATCCAGCAAACAGCAGCTCACATCCAGGCTCTAGCAGGCCATTGATCAATTACTAACACTTTCAGCTGAGTAGAGACTTCCATGGCAGAATAAAGTGACAATAGCAGGGCAGGCAGATTGTAAAAATCCTACCAGCCGTAGTAACATGCACTGAAGGACAGCTTGAGTTTGCATATTAGCTTCTTTGTTTGTCCTTCTCTGACAGATGATACTTCTATCGCACAGTAAGTGAGCAATATTATTTGGGTTTTTTGTGTTTAATTAAAGCTGAGAAGAAAAAGCTAAGTCCTCTTCTATTCTTATTTCTTGCAGCAAGTCACCTCAAATTTTTCACCAAACACTTGTGCTAATATTCTTGTAGCCATATATCAAGAAGTGGGAAAAGTGGAAAACACTAGAAACTTAGAATCATACAGCATTCTGAATTGGGAGGGACTCAAGAAAATCATTAAATCCAACTCCTGCCAAAGGGCAGACTAAAAGGTAAACCATATATCTAAAAGCATTGTACAAAGTCCTCTTGCCCACTATCAGGCCTAGGGCCATGACCACATCCCTGAGGACCTTGCTGCAGTACAGATCTCTGAGCATCCAGCCCAAAAAAACATGCAGAGGTCTTTTGTTGACAGCGCTGTCATGGAGAGTGCAAACCTTAGATGTGGTTGTGCAATTCTGTAGCAAAGGTAGGAGAGGATAATAATTAGCTGTGCAGGAAAAGAAGGTCTGTGGGACTGAGTTTAGGCCTCAGGCTCTGAACAAGAGCCAACAGGTGGAGCTCAGGAAGACTGCTTAGAAGCTGGTGGAGACACTACCATGGTAACGCCTGCGCTTGTTGGAGCTGGTTCAGAAGGTTTGGCTCCAGCACCCGTGGCCCATTAACATTTATGCAGTGTAATATATTATAAATGAAAAGCAGTTCCGGGGGGTCCTTTGTGCTGCTGGTGATGAGAAGATTCTTTCCAGTTTTATCCCTCCTAGCATGTTTAGTAGGAAGAATGGTTTCTAGACCATTCATGTCTCACAAAAATGTTGCTGAAAGAGCCTGTGATTGTCTTTAGGATCCTAAAAGTGTAGTTGTAACAGCAAGATCTGCCTACCTTCATGTGCTTTTTCATTAAAAGAATATTTTACATGCATATCAGCTTCATTTGCCTCCAGCTTCCTGCAGTTACACATCTAAAGCATCACAGTTCTGAATGCTATCCATGAGTTACAGTCTTTTACCCAGTACCATAGTGCATACACACCACTAACCTCATAGATGTAGTCAAGCTGAGAAGGAAAATTCATGGTCCTTCTTTTTAATAAAACAAAATTATGAGATCACTTCTCCCTGCTTGAAGATGTATGAAAAATAAGAAAAACACCGGCTGGAAATATTCTGGAAAAGGTCAAAGCAACAAATGACCCAGTACAGTGCCTGGCTCTTTGAGCAGCAATACCACTGAGCAAAGAACTGTCTTCTCTCTGTGCATCATAAATCCTGTCTTCAGTTCTTAAAGTGTGCACAAATAATCTTTCAAAGTAGAACATAAAAACAATTCCTGCATATCTGTATTACACGGATAAAGACTTCCTGCAGGAGCAAGCCTCACTTCACCATCATCATATATTAGTGAAAAAAATTCCTAAAATTACTGAAATTATTTTTAAATGCTACCCCAAAACACTTACATGGCATTTAAATATAGTCCTAAAACACATGTGGCCAGTGCAAACTGTATTTGCATTTCTGTATTAGTGTGCTTTTAGGAGTGAAAAGGATTTAGACCAGCAGTTAAATGATCCTTCAAGGATGATGTAGTCCTTACCAAGCAACGGTTCACAATTTGCTACATACTTTTCCAGTGCAATTCAGGCCCCTTCGAAGTTCCTCAAAGTCTCTTCAATGTTCAGTGATATGATAATCACGGGTAAGCAGGCATGGAACGTCACTGACGCTCCTCATCTTGCAGAAACCCTGTGACACCTTTGACTAGGGTGTGTTATAACACAGATGGTTTCAACCTTCCCTTTTATCTCTTCGACACCAGCATGACAGAGCGAACACTTCCAAGGCGTTGGGGAACATGACATACAGAGCAGGACTGATGCTGTGTACGCTCTTGCAAGCCCCAAATGACCAGGCAGCTGGAGCCACCTCTGTCCTCCTCTGGTCTCTTGCCTTGCACTGAAGCTTACTACAGCTTTCCATCTTAGCTGGGTTCAAAGAAAGGCCAGACTGGATCCCAAACCAAACAAACAAGCCCTAAGTGCCCCACAAGCTTATCAGCATTTCTGAAGCTTTTCTTTAATTTCTTGTTTGCTTGTTTGTGCGAAGAAACCCGCAGTCATTTAACAGGCTTGGCATTGTGTGTAACTCCCTGCATCAGCAACTAGGTCAACCAGCAGGGTAAAGCACGGTACAAGTGAGAGGCTCCCTCAGCTCAGCCGATGCCTGCTGATTATATTTTGGGAATTAGCTAGGTAGAAGAGAATGTCCTCCCAGGCATGTGCTACCCTGAAATTTTAGTCCATTTGCACCAGTCATTTGAAACCTCTTCTTGGCCCCAGCTGAAAGGAGTGCTAAACCCAGGGCAGCTAAAGCAAGACTAAAAACAGTGAAAAGTTCAGGGGATTTGTCTTCTTTGCTCATTTCAGCACTTATAACTACCCAGTAATTAGCTGCAGCACTCAACACTATATAGGGCTTGTGCTGTGTTCAGACAGTATCAGCTTTCCCAAGTGATGCAGATAACTCTTGGGTAAGATAAAAGTGAGAGGATAAAGACACAGGATATTTTTACCTGGACTATTTTTATTTACCATATGAACATAATTCCTTGCAGTGCCTTAGGCAAAGACAAATAAAACTTAAAGGATGACAGCTACCCTTACGTCTAGGCAGGCAGAACTCCCCATCCTGCCAAAGCGTGGGCTTGCTTGCTTCATCTCTAGTGGAGCTGCCTCTGTTGTAGTGCCATCAGTTTGGAAACACTGCTGCAAGAACATATTTTTGGCCTTCACTCAGAAACTCCTGCCAGCCCTCCACAGAGCCTGGGAGACCTCTTACGCTGTGAGCTTGCCTTTAAGGGAAAAGTCCTTACAGAACAAATGATTTCTACATCGCTCCTGTCTGTAGCTCAAATGTTCAGATAATCCGCAAATTAAATAAAAAAAACCAAACCAAAAAAAACCACCGCAAACAACAAACAAATAAAACTGACAGAGTCCCACCTGGGACTTACTGTTGTTCTAAAAGCTAAAGAATTATGCCAAGATTATCTCCAAACTCAGCCATATGACAAAATTCTTGAATCAGAACACCAAAGCATTTGTGACTGCACAGCAAATGCAGGCATTTCTGTCCTACCTTCTCTTTTTTTTTTATTTTTTTTTTCTTTAGTTTTCCATATTATGCAGAAATTGTGAAATTGCAACCAAGTTATTTACCTACAACCTTCTCTGCCCTTTCCTTTGCACTGTGCCCAGCCATGTCTATGCACACAATGACAGCACTTCACTCTATTTCAGGAACAATAGAGTCAGAAGGGCTTAAAGGAAGCTTTGGGGTAGGTCATCAACAACCTTCTGGAGAGGCTGCTTGCACAAGGGCAGCAGTGGAGATTGCCAGAGGACACGGTTGTCCTGCCCAGATGGTATTGCTGTGCATTGCATCTGGCTCAGCACATCTGCCCTCCTTGTGGAGGTATAGTGGGAAAGGATCTGAGCTGTGGGGAGTAAGCTGGCACCTTCACAACGTGCTCTCTGTGTGCAGCAGAAGCAACCTGGAACACATTTTAAAAAGCCCTCCAAATGCAGAGAAGGGGTAGGCACACCAAAAGTTTGTGTAAAATAATACTGACCTTCAATTTCACATTCCAACTTCCTTAACAACAGCTTATTTCCAGGGTGGATCAGCCTGAAGATGGAAAAGTCTGCTTAAGCACAGAAACATGAGCAAGAGAAATGCATCACATAATGACAATACAGAAAATGTGTAGTGTAGATTTCTATTCTCTCTCCTGATGCAAGGAGGAATGGAGAGTTGAAGAAATCAAAATGTAACCCATTTAGGAGTGATGTGAAGTTAGGTTCTTTCTCAAGAAGGACAGTTCCACTGTGTGACTCCCAGCTGATATATATTACCAATGGCTAGAACTCTGTAGGAGTTGGTAAGGGCATGAATGCTAACACTGGTGTTCAGAGTTGCAACCCATTGAAATTTTGAAATCAGTCATGGTTTACCCCCATCCTCAGCTAAACACGATTAGGACATTTCTTGCCCCTTCCTCTGCTGAATACTGTCAGGGAAAGGATATAATACTATGTGAGTCATGTGGCTAATCCAGCAAAACAGCTGGTGTGACATACACATGAATGTTGCATTAAAAAGAGTGTGACTTTGTAATAGTTAGAGGCCTTGGTGGAAGTGGCTTTCCTTTTAAGGAGTATCTCACCCATTTGTGTATTCTACATCTTGTATAAATTCCTTAAGAACTTGAAAATGAAAATGACAAAAATGTAAAATCTAGCAAAATTAACAACCTAGTGACTGGATGGGAGGTGGAGACTCCCAGGAGGGTGTGTATGCTGCCTTAAAAAACCCAGATACATGTGGTAGATTACAGGTATGTTATGGCCTTGGATATATGCTAGTGCTCAACCATAATTATTAGCCCTGCACTCTTCCTTTCCACAAAGCAGCACTTTAAAGAAACCTATTTAAATATATATAACTCTGTAAAAATAGCGTACTTTGAGTACTTAGAAGTCAAGTTTAAAATATAATCACACTAGCGGAAATACCCAGCAGTCTGTTTGCCAAGTCCCCAACTTGGCAAACGACATATCACGTAATAGATCTCCAATACCCTGGGTTCCCTGCAATCACCAGCTCTTATCAGTTGTCACAGCCTGGATTAATCCATCAGACTGGCTGTGTGCCATTAAGACCAATGGGATATGCAAGCTACCAAGGCAAAAGGTCTCACTGCAAACGTAGTGAGACAGAGGCGGTGTCGCAATGCTTGCACCAGGGAGTGGAAGAGCCTACATGACATTGCTTTCTGCCCAGTTGCTGCATGTTCATTAAAAGAAAAAATCATGGGCTGTGTAGAAAAACTCAGAGGTGGGGATTGTTAGTGGCATCAGAAAGGAGCATATATAAACAAAATGTAATCATAAGAGGTTTTTAAAAATTACTTATTTTGTAGTTTTTGTAGCTGACATACTGCAGATTGTACATTACTATCACTATTTTGGTGCAGAGCAATGAAGCACAGAAATGGCACCTACTCTTTCTGCTGGCCAGCCCTTGCTCAGCTATGTATCCTTCATACAGACAGGAGATCTACTTCACCACAGAGATATAAATGGAATCAGAAAATCCCAGGATAATTTGGGTTAGAAGGTACTTTAACGATCATCTAGCTCTAACCTCGTGCCATAGGCAGAGAGGCCTTTAACTCAACCAGGTTGTTCAAAGCCCCCTCCAGCCTAGCCTTGAACAGTTTCAGGAAGAGGGCATCCACAACTTCTCTGGGCAACCTGCTCCTTCCTTCAGTGCTGCACTCCTGTGTGTGGGTGCCACAGCTGTGGCATCTTATCTGGACATGCATTATAGGCACATCTAGGCTTTCCTAATGCACTCTGCCCTCATGACTAGAACTTACAGTAGCTCCTACTAAGCTACTGTACAAATGTAATTCCAGGTATTAGCAGGTAATGACTCCTCAAAACCCAGTGACACAACTAGAAGATCAGATCAGAATAAACTCTTGCTCATGGTAGCTTGGGGCAAAAGTTCCCAGGAGCTATTGTTATTAAAGAAGAGGGGTGACAGAAACTAAAGAGCTACCTCCAAATCAGGGCTACCACATCACAGCAATCATAGTGGTCCCTCACTTGCAGGACAGCATTGCCCTGGAGGGCTCATGGAGGGTAGGAGCAGATCAGTGTCCAACTGTGATGGTTTCACGCTAAACCAAGACAGCAACACGTGAGGAAGAATGTGCATAGAGAAAAAACACGCCGAGAAGAAGAAAAACACGTGAGAGTGAAGAAGTCAAGACCAGTTCACTTGCTCAAAGAAGAAATAAAACATGCAAAACACCCTTAAAGAAAAAAAAAAGTGGTTATTATCTCAATAATAGTTTAAAACCAAAGCAGTTGCTGAAGTTAGCATAAGGGATCTTATTCAGTTGCACAGGATGGGAAGTGATCCACCAAACACTTCTGTCAGCAGCATGTGCTCTGCATTGCCAGAAGGACTGTCTGCCAAAATGTCTCTTTATATATATATCTGTATATAATGTGAAAAAATAAAGTTTTCCATGAATTACTGTCCAGCTAGATGACCTTCCCCTCTGTCACAGCCAGGGAAGGCCATTTCTTTCCCATTGGCAATTATGCCCTTCTTAAATACATTTTTACCTGAAACACAGGTAAAATACAGCATTTAGACAGTTAATTTCAAATATAATGATCCCAAGTTGAAATGCACCATTTCTGTCTTTATTGAAGCTCTCTGTGCTCATTTTCATTACTGCAAAGTGCAGCCTTTCAGTCAGCCTTTGCATGGTAAGAACCAGCAGATCTATTAGTAGAGGTGCATTCTCAAATACAGATCTAGATTTCTGCTGTTGATGAGAAAAGACAGCTTGAAGAAGGTCACAATTCCCACAGTGGGGCCATTCTAGGGACTGGAAGCCTGGGTTAAATCATCACTCAAACACTGCTTGAATAGGAGCAAGTCAGACCCCTTCCCAAAGCTCCATTTTTCTCATTCATAAAATAAACGTATATGAGTGACATAGGTTTAAGAGTGAAAGTGGTGTGAAAGAGATATCATTGCTGTTGTTATAATTTAGTATTATTCACTCTTTTACATGTCCTTTCTCACCTGCAATGTGTTCGGCATTACCCTACATGAAACTTGGAGCTGCATCTACCAAATCTGGTTGTTTGCCATCTGAGTTGTGCTTTAGGCAAGAAAAGGTGCCTCCATATCTCACTGCTGTCTCAAATACATGTAACAAGTGTCAACAGTTCTTCCTTCCATATATCCCTTTTGTTCTCAATGCATGCCTTATCTTAAGAAGGTGCTGTTTCACACTGTATTTTCCAAATCCAGGGAATTCTGTGCAAGTTCATGTCTATCTTCATTGTTAAATGAAACACTGTTGATCTCATTACTAATCCATCCAAGCAGAACAAATGTGATTCAAAGGAATTTTACATGGAAGAATCTAGTATGTCATTTATCCCAAGTCCAGAAGAGCCTGTTAAAAAGAGAGAACTTAAATGTTTTTAGCTCCAGAATAAACAAAAGGCAAAAAGATGTAAGAGATGTGATGGAATTAACTGAAAAATGTTTATTGTGTTTCTGCATTCCAGGTGTCAGACAGAATAAAATGTACTCCTTGTCTGAACTTTGGAATACAGTTGTAGAATAGACTCAAAAATAAAATATCCAAATGCCACTGCTGTGATCACTTATCATCATAAATAAGGAGTAAGTGCTACCATAAACTTCAGTGCATCCTGTGAGATCATTTCATTCTGGTAAAGAAAGGGGGAATATACTCAAAGATCTAAATTTACCAGCAGGTAAATCACTGTCCTTTCGGCAAATTAAAAATAAACTGCCAGTGATAAGTGCCACAAAATCCATGTGGTTGCCTTGGAGGTATGTGTGACAAAATGAGACTTCAGCTCCCAGGAACCTTGAGTGAGTTATTAGCTCTGCTGAACGTCTGTGAAGAGCCAGACATACCCTAGTTTATAGACTGTGAAAAACAAGGACAGAAGATAAGCTGTTCTAACATTGCCCTCTATCAGAAATTTGAAGTAAAGACAAAATTTACATGATTTATTAGTTCTGTATGTAGCAGATGTTATTGTTGTAGTTAGCAAAAGAAACACATAACATCATATAAACCATAAACATATACATAATTTTACTTATGTGATGTCAAGATTCAGAGGAAGTGCTGCATGGATCAGCTGTGCAGCTCAGTGCTCCTGTACCTTCTGGGCCTCTTGCTCTCCCACCAGCTCTCTCCTTCAAGTGCTGGGACACTTACAGCTACCAAGTAGATTAGGTTAAAGAACTGATGCAACTGAAAAATAACTGAGAGGATGGAAAAAGGTTGTTTTCCAGCCACGAGTCCACTATGTGGTTGCAGATTGCTCATGCTGGACAAAAGAGGAGGTAATGTAGGGCAGGATCAGCAGACAAGAACACAAAAGGGAGATGATGACATTGTAAGCTTTAAGATTGCCTTTGCAATCTGATATAAAGTAGTTAATTATCAAAATATGCCCTAAAACATTTTCTAATATAATGCTGTGATGAGGAAAATATTTGGCCAGGATTATAACCAAAGGATTGAAACGAGAGGAAACTGAGAACTTATGAGAACACAGTGAATTACTCAATTTGGTTTTTTAAAAGATAATTTTAAAAACTATCTAAGACAGTTATACAGTAGGGATAGAGGGATTTTGCTTTTCTTGTCAAAACTACTGTGGTGGTATAGTCTGTGTTATTTCTCCTTTAGTCAGCAACTTTTCTGTTCCAATGTGTCATCTACAAAAGCACATGGGTCATAGATCCTGCTAGGCTGAATGAGTCCTTCTAGAGCTAGGTGCCAAGTTATAACAGTTGGTACTTTATTGTCACTCATATCTTCTTAATCTCTCATAAAATCAAAGTTGCCAACCCATTATTGCTATTACTGATGTGATTATATATGATTTCCATTATTCAGAATATACAGCCATATAACTCATTTAAATACTACTCTATGATAATGAAATTACCTAAATGGAATTCTAATTCCGTGTAGGTTTACAGTGGGGTTAAGGCATTTAACTCCAGTGAAGTGACACCTGGCATCACTTGTATCCCAAGATCTTATTCATGGCTTCTCCCACAGCTCCTAAAGCATCCAACTATTCTGCTGACAGATCCCTCTGGACTTTGAGATTTCTTCCACTGCACAGATTAGTAACTGTGCACTGCATTGCTGTGCACTCTGCGAAGTTCTGCTGCCTGAGCCCGGCCAGCTGGGCTCTGTTGTAGATGCAGGTCTACTGGACAAAGAGGGCACTGCCTGATTTTGGATTATTTGAGAACGGTACTAACACTAGATCTGGATGCAGCAAGATGTGGATGGAAGTGCTGTGCAGCCACTTTGTTGAACATGTCCCCAGGTGTTGCACACTGAACAGGGCTACAGCTTTCCCAGCCCTTTCTGATCAATGCAAGCCTGGAGCCAGGCATCCCACAGGAAGCCCCCATCAACTTGTCCCTAAACCAGAGATCTAAATGAGGAGCTCTGAAACACAGATCCATTACAATACTGGGCTTCCCAGTTCCCCCTTCCATAAATCAGGTGCTCTCCCAAATAACAGCAGAGTATTTGAGAACTCCATCCTGTTTGGAATGAGGGAGGCAGTGGTCAATGCTGTCCATGTGGAGTGTGCAAGTGGGACCACAAGTGCTGTTCATAACTTCTCTCAGCTTGATTTGGAACAAGGCTGTGGACATGGATTTCAACTCTGAGTTGAAAAGAGTACAGAGTGTCCCACAGCCTTTCAGGCATCATGGTTTAAACATGTCTGCACCTGTCCTGAACATTGTACAGAATAATTAAATGCCCACATTGTATAGAATAATTAAATGCTCATATGCATAAATACATATAAATGGGGACTTTAGTGACAATTGTGGTAATTTAGGTATTTAAAAAACTTTGTAAAATTCAGATTTATTATCTGCCTCAAGTCCTTGGATTGAAGCTGAAAGTCAGGGATGAAGTTCGAAAACAGAGAAGTAGCTAGGGAAGTGACATTCTGTCTCCAGCAAAAAGCTTACCTGAAGGAAAAAAAAAATTGCTACAGTTTGCAAACATCTTTTCAAAGACTTACATTTCAATCTTAAGGCTTGTGTCTCCCAGGCAACATCAGGAAAGATTAAAGTACAGTGTGGTTTGATGGGTATTTTTATTAAAATGCTTCCAAAAAGCACCTCCAGGAAAAATAAAGGTAAATAACAGTATAATATGATTTTTTCTCCACTTTCTTTGAATAACGTTGGGAAATCAATTGCATTTTTTGTCTCATTCTCATATCCAAACTGATGAAAGCTGCAGCATGGGGTCTTATACTGCAGTTTACTCATGTTGCACAGAACATTATGATCCTACCTAACTGCATTTATTTTTGAGATATTTGAATACTGCACAATATGATACTGAGAAATAATAAAAAATACTGGGAAATAAGTACAGCAATATTTTTCTTCCCTATCTTTTGATCTACAGATATTTTTCAGCTTTAAAATTCTAATTTCGTTTTTAGGGCTTTAGTCCTGCAAATTGTACAGAATCCTTTTTTTAAACACCTTTATTACCAGAATAAAAAAATAATCCCACTGACATTAATAAAACTGTGAGCAAAATTATGATCATGTTAAAAACTGATGATTATATTTCCATTGTCTTCAGCAAGTCAGTTTGTCAGCTTTCCTTGGTATAATATTGGAGAAGCATAGCCTCAGAGGACACCAAAAGGCAAGGCAAATCTTTACCATCTCTGATCTCTGTTGTAAATATCATTTACACATCAAAGAAGAACACAGAGCTCTGCAATAATCATTGGAGAAAAAACTGGCTACAAATTAAACAAATAAATATAGAATGGGTGAATAATCAGAATTCAAATAAAATCTGAATTTCCCTCAAAAATGACCAGAGATGTCAAGAGCCATCGCATTAGAATGAAAGGCTAGAATCTTTTCACCATGTTCATTCTGTTGCTGTGAGGGAATGTGGAATGTCAGTCTCGACTCACAGCTGAGAGTGTTTCTGCAGGACAGAGTCCTTGGACGGCTTCTGGCAGCAGCCTGCAATTGCCTTTTTGGCTGAGGCTCCTGCACAGCTGCTGTGGATTCCCTCACTGGGGACTCCCTGTCGCTGCCTGGTGCAGCACACATGCTTGGGGCCAGATAAATCCTCTGGGACCCTCCTAACCCTGGGTAGGGTTACTTTCCTCACCAGGATTTTCAAACAGCAGCAGTTACTTTCATAACCTATCTCATGTGTTCTAATTTTCACTCTAGAGATCTAAAAGAGCAACCACTTCATGCAGCTGGTAAAAGATCATGTCTAAAGGCAGCCCTGTTCCCATCACTTCTTATTAATTCCCAGGTAAATTTTCTCGATCCTTAGTGGTTTTATCTCAAATATCTCTGTGCAGCCCAGTGCACAGTCAAGTCAATCTATGTTTAGCCTGTGCATAATAAGAGCATTCAACAAAAATGAGTCATTCTGATATTCAAAGCTGAATACAGGCCTACACAGAGACCTGACCCAAAGTAAATTTTGACATGTATTTTTATTATAGAATGAAACTTCTATGAATGCAATGATTTAAAGAGATAATTTTTTTAAAAAAATTGCAACAGGAAATAATTGAGGTCAAAAAGTTCTCTCCTCCTTGAATGAAATTTCAACAAATAGGTTTCTCAAGAAATTTAAAAAAACAAAACAAAACAAAAACCAACCAACCAAACAAAACCCCACAAAACAAACCAACCAACCAACCAAACAAAAAAACACACAAAAAAAGTGTATAGTAGTTTTTTTCCAGGCTTCAGAGTCTTCATAAAAATATCCCTATCAGGGCAGATGGAGTAATGGTACAGGGAAGTATTATTATAAAAATATTAGTGAACTTATCTGTTTAATCTACCATATAGCCACTCCTATTGTAGCAGCTGTGGTTGTTTTAAATGCTACTATTTACAGATTTCTCCCTAACAGCATATATAATGATTGTACATCTGTCTTTGTTTCTCACCAATAGCTCACTTAACGACCCTGTTGCAGCTCACTGTTACTGTATTTATTCCACGGGTGATAATATCCTGGTTTTTTTATTTCTACTAATCACTTTTTCCTTTATTTTTGTTTTCTAGTTAAGAGTTATAGATTGCCTACAGGCTTGCTTTGTACCTCATTGATATCAGTTAACCAAATGGCAAATATCATTATAAAACCAACCACATTAGGCAGTGGACTTTAAGGAGCAGATCATAGGCCCTTGTTCTCCCTCCTGCAGTTTTACAAGCTTGTTGTCATTTTGCAGGTTAGAAATGCTTGCTGTTCCTCGCTTAAGTACTGCTTTTAGAGTATCATTTACTAACCACTCTGTTTATTTATAGAGGTTGATGCCAAGTTTCCGTCTGATAGCTTGGAGCTATGGATCACTCAAAAAAATCTTATCTTGTTCCAAAAATAACACAGATAATGTCTTGCATTTGCTGGTTAGTGTTTGCATATGGCATATATTGCCACATTTTGAGGAAATAGCTTGCAATAACAATGAGAAAATGTGTCTATTGTGAGATTTTACGGGATTTTTCATTGAAAACTTAATAATCCACCCATTAAGAAATTATTCTTGCTGCAATTATTAATTTGGGATTTCAAAATAAGTTTGCTCACTTTTAAGGTAGGCAAGTTTCTGCGTCACCCATGTTAGTTTAGAGTAAGTCTTTTTATACTGATATAAGAAAAGCCTCTCTAAAAAAACTGTACCAGTAGGAGCATGTAAGAGCATTTTAAATGCCTGTGAGCAATGTGGCAATGGGAACATTTTTGGTAGCCTCTGGTGGTTGAAGGACAACATAAATGGCTGAAGGAAGACTATCACATCGGGGGTAGTTTAACAACATTCACACTTTGAACTTGACTAAGCAGAGTTTGGAGTGTCTGCATCCACAAATACTTAATGGGGAGAAGAGCACAGGAATACAGGCGTGATTTTGCTCCCAGAATCTCAAAGCTGCATCTTTTGCTTTGGACAGGGTTGGAACTCTGTGAAGTCACCTTTCTGGTATCTCTGGTCTCATTTGTGCCTTCTCTCTGCTAAAGCTCCCCACAAGCCACTCACAGCTATATAATGGCTCCAACTCTTGTCTAACTGGAAAAAAAACCCCAAAAAACCCCCAAAAAACCAAAAAAAAAAAAAAAAAAAAAAAAAAACCCAAAAAAAACCACATCCAAACCAAAACCCTGAAGAAAAATAGGAACAAATTATTTGGTTCCCTAAAACCAGCAAACCAAAATAGTTTGCCTTTTGTGTAGTTTCTGCTTTCTTCAGATAACGTTGTGAATTACCATGACAAGCAATTTCACATAGCTTAGCTAGAAATAGAGTAATTTACAATCTGCTTTTTCTCTCAGCATTTCTACTCCGAGCTAAAAAAAATGGGGTGAGGTGCCAAAATAAAACAGCAACAGTTTCTTCTGCTCAAGTGCATGTTTTTCCACTGTCACCTGCAAGCAAGGCTCCTCTTTTCTCAAACCCTTCACTGCAGACTGACAGCAATAAAGCATTTCAGCACATGTTCCCTGTTTTCCAACACTGTTTTCCAAGAGCTGATCTTTTCCCCTGTACTGGGCACTGGTGAGGCCACACCTCGAGTGCCGTGTCCAGGCCTGGGCCCCTCACTTCGGAAGGAGACTGGGGAGCTGGTGAGGGGTCCAGAGAAGGGCACTGGAGCCGGTGAGGGTCCGGAGCACAGGCGCCGTGCGGAGCAGCTGATGGAGCCGGGCGTGTTCAGCCTGGAGCGAAGGAGGCTCGGGCGTGACCTCAGCGCTCTCGGCACCTCCCTGAGAGGAGCCTGCGGCCAGCTGGGCTCGGGCTCCTCTCACAGGGGACAAACAGTGGAATAAGAGGACATGGCCTCAAACCGTGCCAGGGGAGGTTTCAGCTGGAGATCAGGAGGATTTTCGTCACTAGAGGAGTGATTAAACACTGGAGTGGACTGCCCATGCCCAGGGCGGTGGTGGAGTCACCATCCCCAGAGGTGCTTGAAGAATCATTAAGTTGGAAGAGACCTCCAAGATAATCAGGTCCAACCGAACTCTAACCTCAACTAAACCATTACACCAAGTGCTGAGATACTAATTTTGAAGAATCAAGGACTTTAGTTAAACTACATATTCCTGACGTAGACTTCCCTTTAAGAATAAAGGACTTTAGTTAAACTAGATTTTGCTGACGTAGACTTCCTTTTACTAACTAGACATTGTTGAGGTAAACTTCCCTTTTTTTAACATAATCCGAATTTAAGGAACTGATAAATCAGGAGACCTGTCAACTTAATCAATAGACTCCAAGAACACAATGTGATCATAAATCAGATAGTCTTGAGAAAACAAGATCCAGGTGTCACCAACACTAAAAGGTTAAAAAGTCAAAGTGAGGAAGACCCATCTTACTTCATTATTTTGAGACCCCACCCCATAAGAAGGACCACCCACCCATTTCAAAGAACAAACTACGCCTGCTTAATGGCTTTTTGGCTAATTACCATACGAAGCGGGGAATGGGATGGACCGGAGTCATGAATATGCATTTGTGTTTGGGGTATTCAACACTTTTGTACATAAAAAGACCCTGTGAGCATCTGTAAATGGCGCGTGTGTATTTAAGAGCGATCCCGCACGCTGCCCGCGTCGTAATAAACATACACTTTCTGACTTCAAACTGTTAGAAACTTTTTGTCCATCATAATTAAATATTAATATTAGATCAATATCCATATTTTTTTAACAAATCAGTGCCACATCTAGTCTTTTCTTAAACACATCTAGAGATGGTGAATCCACCACCTCCTCACTGGATGTGGCACCCAGAGACACTCTGATTTACACGGTGGTGTTCATAGTGGTGGAGTCGATGATCCTAGAGGTGTTTTCCAGTCTAAATGTTTCCTTGACCCCGTGTTTCTGTAATCTGAGGAAAATCTACCGGCCGCAGCCAGAACAAACACACGCTTTCAAACCCGACCATCCTTCTCTGCCCTAAGGGCAGAATCGTACAAAGCCGCCTTGACACGGGGCCGCCCCGAGCCACAAGCGGTTTTCACACCGATTCCCTAATCAAGCCCACATTAATCAGGAATGGCCGGGCCTGAGGCAGCCGGTGCCCGCGGCGGTAGCAGCGCTCTGGCCAGCCCCGGCAGCAGCCGCAGCAGAGACCCGGCGGGGGCGGGCCTCGAACCCGCGGCCCCAGCGCACCCGGCAGGCACCGCGCCGCGCGTCACAGCGCCGCCTCCCGCCCCGCGTGCCGGGCGCTGCGGCGGCGTCAGCTGACCGCGGGTCACGTGACCCACCGGCGGGTGAGCGGCGGCGGCGCCGGGGATGGAGCAGTGACGGTAACGGCGGGCCCGGGCCCGGGCGCGGACAGGGGACGGCAAGGAGGGAGGGAAGGGACGAAGGGCGAGTGTCTGGGCTACCCCCAGCGGCTGCCGCAGCGCCTCAGCGCCTCAGCCTCCCCCGGCGCCGGGCCGCGCAGGGCCTGGCGTGAAGGGCAGCGCCGGCCGGGCCCGGCGGTCCCGCGGCTCGCTGGGGCTCTGCCGGGCCTCGGGGCCGCCAGGCCACCGCTCTGCCGCTGCCCGGACTGTTTACCTCGGGGAGGGCGAATGGACGGCGCGGCCTGGGCAGCCCGAGCAGGCGGCTGCCGGGCTGTGGGGGCTGACATCTAATCCCTGTGATCCGGGGGCAGCGCCCCCCGCTCCCGCCGCCAGCCCCAGGTCGCCTCCGCACAAGCGTGGGGATCCCCCATGGCGCAATCTCCCCGGCTTCCTCGTTGTGGCCGCTTGTGTTTATGAAACGCGGAGGCCAAGCGCCAGAAGTGATTCCTGAAAGCGAGCTTGAAGAAGTGACACGCTGGGGATTTAGTGTTAAGTCGCATCAGTAAATTGAGGTTTCCTATTGAGCTAAATAGAAGCAATTGTCCCCTGCACCTTGCCTTTTTTTTTTTTTTTTCCTTTTTTTTTTGTTCTTTTTTTTAAATGCAGTGCTGTAGTTGAGATTCTGTTTTGACATCACTGTATGTTTTTCTGAATACAGCACTGAGAACTTGTTCATGAATTTTATTTTAGATTGTAGTGTACTGCATGGAAGATTTTTCTCTGGACCTCCATTTTCCTAATGACATAGGGATGAAGCTGTGTATATTATAAAAAAGCCCTGGTCGTAGAGGTACATGGTGTGAACAAGCTATCCATTCTTATTGCTTATTCTAGGCTTTATTTTGAACACTTGGTATTTCCTGCTATATCCTGTGGCTCTTTTCTTTAATTTGTTTGACTTACATTTTACAGTCAGTCTGTATGTAATTTTTGTCTTGCCAGCATTTGTATCTGTTTTTCAAACCATTCTGTAGCACTTCTGCTTTCTTCACTTCTTGTTTGGTATTCTGCGTTGTTCTGATTTCAAGCCCCCTCATATAAAACACTTAAAACTCTTCTACCAAGCTTTTTGTTCCCTTGTGTGTATCTGACAATACCTCCATTTTACCTGAAATGAGAAATCATCTTCCTTCCCTTGATTATTGGAAATGTACCAGAGCTTCAGGAAAACCAACCGTACAGACAAAAAATGGTGCAGGAGGAAGGGGTGTCCAGTGACTTAATGATTCCTGGGAGCTATTGCATTTAAATAATTTTAGACATTTACTTACTTTAAAACACTGTCCTAGTCTGAAAAGTGATTGGAAGAGATATGTCTGTTGAAATTTGTTTAGTTTTTCTTATTTTTTCTCTGATGTTATCAGGAAAAGTTGTCGATTGTACAGACACTGGAAAATGTATATAGTTGGGAAAATGTAATTTGGGTCCTGTTTTATTTGATTAATTTTTATTTAGGTTGTTTGCTTGTGTTTGCTTTCTGTGAAATTACAGTTGAAAGTTGCTAATGTTGTAACAAATAGGATGGTCAGTTTAAGAAGATTTTTCCAACGGTGTAAGTGTGATTTGGAAGATAGGAAAAAATAAATTTGGAATGACGTGGTACTCCTGGTAAAATCTCTTACAGTGACTGGAACTGCACTTTAGTAATATGGAAGGAGATGTTTTTCTTCAGACAAAGCTTTGACTGCTGTATTAATGGAAGATATTTTTTTCTTCTTTCCTTTGCTTCCCTTCTGATAGCATCTTGCCTTTATCCTCCGGAATCAAGAAACATCAAGATAAAGGCACCAAAATGACAGAGTTTTGGCTGATTTCTGCTCCTGGGGAAAAAACCTGTCAACAGACATGGGAGAAGCTACACGCAGCAACTACAAAACATAACAATCTTTCTACTAATTCAAAGTTCAACATTCCGGACTTGAAGGTAGGTAAACTCCATGTTGTGTCCTAAGAAGTGTGTTTGTTTTGCATCGTCTTTGTTTCTCTTGATTAAAACTTGCAGATATGTTAGAGAGAACTGCTGACTTCTCTTGATGTTTATGTATGGATCTAAGAAATAATTCAGACAACAGTTATCTTTTTTTCTGAACTTCTAAGTTAGTTGTTCACTCTAAGTTTTCAAGATTCAGCAACCTGTGTTCTTTCAGCAAATAAAGCAGTTTTTTCCGAGGGTGGTAGCAGTTACTTGGAGAAGAAAAATAGGAACTTGTGGTCTGATTATTGAGGGTTTCCTTTGACTTTTTTGTTTTGCCATTCTAAAAAGGATTTAAATTTTTTTCCCTTCTGAATTGTCTTCTCCTTTTCTGTCTGAGATACAGTGAAAAAGCTCAAATTAAAATACAGGAGTTGATCAAACAGCTGTTCTGCCTTTTCTTTGTCCAGAGGTAACATTCTACTATTAGAGCAATGATTTGGGTCTGGCTGAGCATTCCAGCGTGACCTGCCAATATGTTGTGGAAAATGGAAAAAAACCTGTTTTAAATATTCAGTGAGAAGCAAATAGTAACAAAATCTGAAAGTATTTAATCTTGGTTTAATGCAATCATCAGGATATGGAAGAGTTATGACTCAGTGTATTCCTTCAGAAAAGGTCTTTCCTGATGCCTGAATGTTTCTTGAACAAGAATTTGGAGTTCAGTATAATGTAGTGAAAGCTCACCAAAACTCACAAAATAGAGGAGAAAAATGCCATCAGTCTTTGTCTACAGAGTGGGATCAAGTTCAGGTGGCAGAATGCCTTCTTCCTGTCTCTGCTAAGGAGTGAGCCCAGGGCACAGAGTGCTTCAGTGTGCCTTTTAAGATCTTCTGACTGCCATAACTTGTATTCACATTTGGACTGTCCTGAGTTAGAATAGGGACTAGAACAAATGTCTCCTCCCAGGAAGTCCTTGGACGTGTGTCAGGGTGGCTTTCAAACTGTAGAATGTCTGCAGCATTTAGAGGAGTTATTGCTGAAAACTCTTGGGGCCCATCAGGGTTAGAAATAATTGGTTTTGCTTCTACTCTGCTTCCTAAAAGGGGCAGAAGCTGAATATATACCTTATACTCAGTGGGAAATAGTCTGGCTTCTGTGGACCTGTTGAAACTCTTTAAGCAATGAGATCCTTTAGTTAAAACAGTGAAACAGTGGTTTATTCTCCACTGAACAGCAGTCTTATTGCTTAAGGACTTGCTTGTCCTGAGGCTTATAAGTGACTAGTTAAAATGAGCTTCCTTATTCTGCTTGTGGCCCACAAAAAGGTGGGGCATGGAAAGTAATTTGGTAGTGAAGTTTCTTAAGTAATTCTGCTGCTTTCTGCTTTTAGGCTAAACAGAAAAGCACTACCGTGAATATGAGTGGTCAGATATATAGAAAGTAGATGCTAGGCTACAAATATGTTAAATAGCATCTTGGCTAGGCAGAAGATTCATTTATGCCCTGTGATAATTCAGCAAGAAATGTGTACTCTAGATATTGAAATTAGGGAAGAAAGTGTTTTCTGGAAGAGAAGGGAAGAAAGACTGACAAGAGTACTGCAGCAGTTAGACCAACAAGACCTTGGGTTTCACCTTGGGTTTCAAAGTTTTCAATGTCCAGGTTGCCTCCAGTGCTGAGATTCCTGATCAGTGAAATTTCACATTTGATCTGAAGTAGTGAATTAAATGCTGAGGCAACTGCCTTGTGAAAAACACAGCCAATTCATAATGTAGACATTGTTTTAACATGTTTTGGATGGCTGGGTTGCAGAACTGAAAATGAGCACCAAACTAGTGAGTTAGATCTGATCCTGTGATGCTTTGAGGTGAGGGTAGTTATCTAACACATGAAACACAGTGTGACTTTGGTAAATCAAGATGTCTGGAATCTTTGAGTCCAGCAATTTATGTTGTTTTGCAGAGCTACTTGTTGAGAGATGTAGCTTTTACTGTTCGGTGGTTTTATCTTTCTATGTTTATCTATATCTGCTAATGGGTTTTGATCTTTGCTTCTAGGTTGGCACGCTGGATGTTTTGGTTGGTTTGTCAGATGAGCTGGCTAAACTGGATGCATTTGTGGAGAGGTAACAGTTCATTTCCACTGGGATGCAAAGTATTGGAATGGTGATGTGATGGTTTGCTGAGTCCTAATAATACACAGTATAATTTCAGCATTTTTTTAATGGCAGTGATCCTCTGCAGGCAGTCAGCAAGCTAAGATTTAAGAAAGCCAAGATGCTGGTTTTCACAGTGTCTGTTCTTGAAAAAAGAAAAATATTCTGAACTTTTCATGGAATAGTGGAACATTATGCATTGATGAAGGATGGTTCTCCCTCTCACAGTGCTGTGTGGTTCTGGGTCCTGAAGAATGGTTAAGAATTCAGCCTGACCAGGTGCAGGAAGTGGTCATGAAATGAAATAAAAGCTTGTTCTTTTAGCAAGAATACTGTTTACACACTTTGAGAAAGTAACCATGTAATTTCCTAATCCATAGAAATGCTTAAACAGTATTAATGTTAAAATGCAACACCCATTCATTCTCAAGAAACTAATGGACATTTGAAAGTGATTTTTAGCAAAAGTAGCAAGATTTCACATAGCCAGAACTCATGGAGCCATCTTTTGTTTCAAGGAGAGAAATCTTAAGTAAACATTTTGAAATAGAGAAGGAAACTATTTGGCCTGGCATGTGTGAATAATATTATACATGGCTTTTCAGCTGGGAGGGTAGGTCTTGATTGCTTTGTCAGGGTTGCCTTGTGTTTAGTTTGGATTACTCTTGACTTGCACCTCTCTATCTATTTCTAGAAAGGGGTTAGGATTTTGAAAGTACAACAGACTTAAAAACTTTTTGCAATATAGTGACATTACACTCGAAGTCAATACCAAAGTGAGGGAGCTGGCCTCACCTTGTTGAGAATGGTGAGTAGCAAGAGTCGAGATCTTAAATAAAGTTGTGGAATACTTCTGAGAAGTTGGTCTCCTTCAGATGCTTGAGCCCAGCTTGTGCTCTTAGAAAGTTTGGATATAGGGCAGCCATCATCGTTGTTTGATCTAGTCACTTTTGATCCAATCTCTGGCAATTTAAAATCGGTTTTATGAATGGTATTTTTCAAATGGCAGGTTTGGGGTTTTGACTTTTTTTTTAATGTATCTTTAATTTTTCAGTGTTGTAAAGAAGGTGGCTCAGTATATGGCTGATGTTCTAGAAGACAGTAAAGATAAAGTTCAGGAGAATCTTCTGGCTAATGGAGGTAAAGTGTTAACCATGAGATCCTGATGTATCCTAAAACTGTAGAAGGGAAGGCCATGATCCTGAAAGTTACTGAGGTGCAAGGGGCTGCACCTGGGCCGGGGCAGCCCTCAGTGTCAATACAAGGTGGGATGAATGGATTGAGAGCAGCCCTACTGAGAAGGACTTGGGGGTACCAGTGTGCATTTTATTTCAGTAAAGAGCTGCACTTTTCCCTGAAGCAATATTTTATTTTCAAAGCCATTTAATAGAATTTAACAACTTGTATTGATGCAAGAGAGGCTAATATAAGTGGGTGAGGGCTCGGAGTAGTGTCTTTTGTAAAAAGTTTTACCAAACTGTCACTTCAGGTGAGCCACATTGTCATTGCTGTCTTTTGTGCCATCATTACCTTCCATTCTCCCACCCATTTTTCACACAGAGCAAAAAGTAGTTACTCTTGTCTGTAGTTCTCCAACCATCCTTGCCTTGGTAGTAAATGTCATTTACAGTCTACAGAGGTGGAAAAACCATTATCTGAAGGCAGAGGTCATGGCTGATGTACAGCTTGTTTATTTTCAAATTTCTTAAGCAACGGGGTCCACACATGGGAAGGTCCAGTCTATTACAGTTCTCTTCTATTACAGCAGTTCTGCATAGAATATAATACATTAGTCTTTTTATTGTCTATCTTAACAAAGTTCTTTAAAATTTTAGTTGACTTGGTCACCTATATAACAAGGTTCCAATGGGATATGGCCAAATACCCAATCAAGCAATCCTTGAAGAATATTTCAGAAATTATTGCAAAGGTAAGGTAACTTGTTTTATGAAACTTCTCTATTTGAACTTCAGATACTAATACACAGAACTTGTTCTCAAAGTGATTTATCTGTTTTAGTCAGCTGACAATAGCAGTGAACTTTGTAGCAGGTGGTAACCAAAGAAATACCTTTGGAGAATGCTCCCTGAAGGCTGTCATACTGTCTTTGCTGATTTTTGTTTCCTAGGATCACTGAGCTAACAAATAAATAGCCAGGAAATGATGTTTACATTTCAGTTTTGCTGTACTAGCATGTTGTTTGGCTGATGTTATCAAATCTTGTGGGCTGTTAGCAGTGAACCAGGGAAACTACATTCTGAGAGCCATGACAGTCATGGGGAGAAATAAGCCTTCATTGTTAGATGTAAAGAAAGCTCATTTGAGAGTTGTCATGCATTTTCCTCATCTTTGCTTTGGCAAAGTGTTTCATACCTGGAGGGTTTAATTTGCATTGTACTTGCTTGTGAGCTTATACAGAGTCCTCAGCAGTGAGTGACTGATTTAGGTAGTGAGAGTTCTCTGTAGGCAACCCTTGCTTTAAGATCTTCCCAGCCTCTTCAGGTTTTTTTTCCCTTCCCTGTTTTCTGTAAGCTGCAGACTGGCTCTTGGAACTGCCTGTGTAACTAACTAGAAATACATAACTTGGAAAAAAAAAGGCTATTCTGGGTACCTATAGAGGTAGTCCTTGGAGATGGATGTGTGGGGACTATAATGGGGTTGGGATGGGGGTGAGTGCTGGCAGACTTGTGCTTTGCTATAACTGCAGATTCCTGAAACTACTACATTAAATTTTTTGCAGAGATTACAAAATCTTGATATATGCCACAAAGCTGACTGAGAATGCAATTAGTACTTTCATTTTTGATATTTTCTTTGGGAAAATGACTGTATCTTGAATTTATTTCACAAATTACATTTAGTAAGTATTCCTGGAAAACATCTGCAGTGGCCTTTTGTTGAAGGATGATTGGCTGTCAGACAGCTCTGAAGATTAGCACATTAAAAATATCTCACAGATATAAAATAATAATCTTAATATCTGACACTAGCATGTAATATTTTCTTCAGAAGAAGAAGGTACCAAAATGAAACGCTCAACTTTTTACAGCTGTTATAGTACAGCACTTTTTTTTTGCAGAAATTAAATTAGTTGAAAAAGAAACACAGGACATGAAGAGATATGGCCTTTATTGAAAATTATCAAAGATTCAGTGCATATTAGTCTGTGTCCTGAAGTCTGCTAGATAAATAATCTGCTTCAACAAAATTGTACTCTAGAACCTGAACTTTAGCTGTCTTAAATTCTTTATCTACTTTAGGGACCTTATTGACCTATTAGGTTGGATAGTAAATGCAGAGAAACAGGTCTGCTGGGGTTCAGCCTGAGTTATCCTGTTAAGGGTTTCCATTTCTCTTCATGTTTAGCTGTGCCTGTGTTCTATAGGGACAGCTTCAGGACACTTATGTCATAAATCTGATTTCAGATAGTTTATAAAATACTTTCAACTGTGAGCCATAGATATGTGTCCATAAAGTAGAGAAGGAAGATGACTGAAGATCCTTTATGTTCTTATAGAAATGACCCCTAGGAGATAATATCACAGGACTTGAAGCAGTTTTGTCCCAAAGCAGAAAGAGTCCTGACCAAGATAAAATCTCTGTGTAATCATGTGCCAAAGTAAAGATACAAGAAAATTGATAGAGCCACATTAATTAAAATATGTGAAGCCTCTTGACATGTTGATGTTAAATAATTTGAAAAGCTTGTCATATCATGAATTACTACTTTTCCTGCATGGTTTTATATCATCTTCACTCACTCAGGCAGCAGATTCTGATGTCTGTCAAGATGACTAATGGCAATTGCAGTGGGGGTTTGTCAGTTGAGAAGAAATTACAGCAGTGTTAGAAGGATTTAAAATAAAATTATATCTGCTGATACTATCCATCAAAATTTTTCAGCTTTTAACTTTTAGAAGTTTTGTGGACCCCAGTGTCAATACAGAAGACTTTAGAGATGGCATCTGTGCTATGTGAGAGCTGTCACTTAACTGAGTCATTCTTTAAGTTTGAAATTAGTCATCAGACTTATGCAAGGAGACAACCTCAATATTTTTAGTGCCCTAGTCCAACCTTTTCAGCAACCCAGGCATGCACTGAAGTGCAACAGCTCAGTTGGATGACTACGAGGCACTCATGTATTGGCAATGACTACCTAAATAATTTAAATGTCTGGGATTGCTCTATGTAGAAATAAGCTCACTATGTTAGACTGGCACTTTCCTTAGCAATTCCATGAGTCTGCCTCCTTTTGCAATGACCTTCATGAGTTATTCACCAATTCTACTCCCAAAAGGGAGTTTGTATTGTTGCTTCATGTGGTAATTTTAGCAATTTATTTTCAAGAGCTCTGTTGTGGCGTTGAGGTTTGTGGTTCTGTATTCTCTAACATTCAGTAGGAAGCAATGCAGTTTGTTTTTTCAGTAAACTTCAGTCAGTGCAGCAGTAACAGGGTTTTGTCTAAGCAGTCATATTCTAAAAGACTACTGACTCTAAAATGAGAGCAATTTGAGTATTGTCAGTTAGGAAATGCTGAATGGAACTGGTTTGTAAAGGCAGCGTTTGGTATCAATGGTTTTCGGGTTTTGTCATTAAGTAATGCATAGTTAAACTTGTTGAAATTCTTGATCCTTGGAAAAGGCAGAGGGTTGTCAGTCTGGGGAAGAGCTGAAATGCACAAATGCCTAGTATCTTCTGATTAATTTTCCCCTTATGCTGTCTTCTAGATGTAAAAAAAAAAAAAGTGCTTGTGTTACTTGTAGTATTAAAAAGTTTTCATGAAGGTACATGCCTTGTGTGACACTTGCTGAAATGTTCTGCATGTTGCTTTGCTAAAGGTTGTATCAGTCAAAGGATTTAAATAGCTTTAGGTACTCATCTGTTTGTTTTTAGAGTGTTTTGTCTAAAGGCTTTCTGTATCTGTAAAGGTGTAAGCTGTTAATGTGTTGCCACATGAAACTAACAGAATGTTCAGGCTTTTGATGACTTCCTGCTACAGACCAGTCAACTTAGGTGTTACCATAAACAAGTCACTGTTTAATTAAGTGACCTTGCTTTTAAGACAGATCTATTTTGTGGAAACAAAACCATATCTGGATCTCCAAGCTGAAGTGTTTTATGCAAACAAAAAGTTTTGTCAGTGGTCTAAGTCTATATAAAGGGAGAGTCCCTTGACTGTGTTCAGAAACTTGTCCCTGGGCATTTTTTTATGCTTGTATCTCCATTCTACAGTGAAGAGGCAGTGAAGGAGGCAGTAGGTAGCATTATAGTGCCAGACCAAGACTGTGCTGTGTTCTTTCACTTACCCAGCTGTTAGTGAGTGCTCTGATTTTAAAACACTTCCTTGTATAGAGTACACCCTGATAGAAGTATGGTTACCAGTTCAAGATGTACTGAAGTACTTAATTTGTTTTGTCTTCTTCCACTTACTGCCAAGTTATCTAGCTGGGAATTAATAATTTTTCATAAACATGCTAATTAAGCCATCCTTCTCAAATCCATCCTCCAGGATTACTTGAGCAGCAGTGGCAAGCTGAACATGAGTTCTATTCTAGTTCTTTAGAAACAGTTCTTTTTCTTTTCATTTTAAGGGAGTAAACCAGATTGACAATGATCTAAAAGCAAGAGCCTCGGCATACAATAATCTGAAAGGGAATCTTCAGAATTTGGAAAGAAAGAATGCGTAAGTTGTATTATTTTTTGTTAATGTAGCACAGGAATGTTATCTAAGCATGAAAACTTAATAAAATGTGGAGTGATACGTGCTCTAAGCTTAATGTATTTTTGAGGTGTTTATCCATCTTGAAGAGCAGCTGTCATAAAAGAACATTTATTACTGTCTGGTTAACTTACTTGTGACTGAAAAGCACTTAAGAAATCACAAAAGCATGTACAAATAGCATAAATTGCTGGAACTTTTGAGAGGAGCTTTCTGCTAGTGGTGTGTAATACTGCTACTTAGGTGTCTTGTCTAAATAAGGAAGTCTTTCCTTCACTTCAACTTATCTGGTTTTCTTTCCTCAGAATTTACCAGCAGAGACAGCTGTTGTGTGCACGCAGATAATAAATTAAACAAGGACTGCGTGTTGTCTTGTCACATACGTGTGATAATTATCTGAAGTATGGTTGAGGTACAGTAGCTCTTCTGTGCAAATGTGGCTGATTATTGTGCCTGAACCCTGCCATTACAGTGAATGGCAGAAGCCTGCTGGCTGATTCAGAACCATGGGTCATGCCAGTGACAGTACGTGACAAGCTGGTTTAGGATGAGACATAAGTTCTGTGCTAAGCTGTGGCAGTTGGTCAGCTGAACGCTGTTAAACCTCTCTGCATTCTTGGTCTTTTATGATTATGAGGAAATACACTGCTTTAAGTTTTTATTGATGTTCTGTATGTAGATCTGTACTGTGTTAGTTACAACTCTGAGGCTCCATGTACTAAAATCCACAGTTACTGGTTTTAATGGTTCTTGCACTTTTAAATAACTTTTAAAAAGACAAGTTGGTCACTTAAGCGTGTGACATATTTGGAATATGGAAATGACGCACAGAAGTGGAGCTACTGATATAAATGTCAGTGACTGTGGATGAGATACAAAATGCATATAAGGACATTTTGTTTGCTCTGCTAGTAGCAATTGTGTAGGTAAAATGTATTTCTGAGAATTCTGTGTTATGAAGCATTGGAAACTGTTACCCAGACAAATTCAATTCTTAAGCATGTAATTGTTCTGGCTGTCTTTGTTTCTCTGCAGGGGAAGCTTGCTAACCAGAAGTCTTGCTGATATTGTAAAGAAAGAGGACTTTGTCCTTGATTCAGAATATTTGGTCACGTTATTAGTGATTGTGCCGAAGTAAGTTTATTCATCCTAAGAACAGAATACAAATAGAAATACAAATCAAATAATAGATCTCACAACCCTATAATAGTGCAAGAATGACATCTGAATTTACTTGGGACTTTCCTGGATGAGCAAACAGAACTGTTTAGATGCTCAGGAGAGATAAGTGAGCATCTATGTCTGTGTTCGTTGTTCTCAAAAACTCCTCATAAGGACAGCTGAGTGCTCATGAATTTCTTGAAGAAACTGGGGATTAGTTTTATGTCTCTTATCCAGTGTTTGCTATGACTAGTTATGTTCCAGATGGTGTCCTTATGAAAATAAGTGCTGAGTAAAAACATGACTCGTTTTACATTAGAAGGCTTAATCATTAAATTATCCTGGTTAGGACTATGCCAACTTTCACCACTTAGAGAGTAAACTCTTTACTGTTTTGCTCTGCATGTTTTTTAGATTGCCTGAACACTGATTTTTTTTTTTTTTTTTTTTACTTATCTAAGTCTCTGTCATTGGAACCCTGCTTATGTCCTGTCAAAGGCTTGCTGGGGGAACAGGCTGTTCTTATTTGAAATGTTTGAACAACAGAACTCTCATGTTTTCCTGTGGCCAACAAAAGTGGTGAAACAGATGCCCTCAAAATTGTTGTAAAATGAGAAAACGGCCCTTGACTGTCTTTCTAGAGCTGCAAGCAAAGAGAGCTTCTGATTTATGAACAGCCCACGGGCTTTCTTTACCACAGGAACCATTAGAGTCTGTCACATGTCCAACTCTGGTGAAGGAAAAGCAGTTTTGTGGTGGCTTTAGCAGAAAGCAGATGGTTAGAGTATCTCAGCTGTTATTTTTCTTTGGCTTGTTTTTGCTGTTGAAAGGATGGAACCTCTTCATGACCAGCTGCAGAAAGGCAGGTTTTCCAAAATTTCCAGTCCTTCAGGCAAGTGCAGGACTCTAGAGCACCTTTTTATAATTGTGGAAGAAGTATTCCTCTGCTCAAAAGAGCAGAGTTGCATGAGGAGTTTCTGATTAACCTTGACAGTTAATTCCATTTGGTCCCCTGGGATCTGTACTTAATGATGATTGAATTTCATAGTTCTTTGATTTTAAAAATGTTGCACATGTTAACTGACATGAAGACTGAAAATATGTTTTTGCCATCACTATAGTTTATTTATCAATAATTATAAAAAGAGCATGAGGAGAACTGAGCATTTCTTCAATCTTGTGTATTTCTGATAACCTACAGCTGAGATGGAAGATGTGATGATGAAATGTTTTTACCTCTAAAAAAAACCAACCTTAATCCATTAATGTCAAATTAAAAGTCTAACAATAACCTGTATATTCTCTAGGTTAAATTACAATGACTGGGTTAAGCAGTATGAAACACTAGCAGAGATGGTTGTACCACGTTCCAGCAAGTAAGTTGTTAAATGCTAAATCACATATTTGCATGTGCTGTGTTTCAGGAATGTTATTTATCTAGAAAGGCTTTGAATTTTAAAGATTGGTCAAAAACTTGTCAATACATCTACCTTTATAGTTTTACCTGATCAAATAATTGAGGAAAGATTCAAATGAACTCCGGGGTTTACAAAGTTATCAAACTTCACTTATGTGACAAGAGTAAGAGAATTGAGAAGTTAATCTAGTTCTGGTCAGATATGTTCAGCTTCTAGCTGGAGTGTGGTGAGGATAAGCAACAAATGCTGGCTGCTGACCTGTGAGCTTTAGGTCTCTATTCACAGGACTTGAAACAAATTGTATGAACTCTTTGAAAACTTCCAGAAGAATGGAGAACTGAAAGTGTAAAAGGTTTTGTTGTGTACCAAAAAAGGTAGTTTGTCTCTTTGGGTCCCTGGTATCAAGCTGGTTCTTGTGGTGGGCAAGATTAAACCACTTTAGCAATCTTGTAACCGTATCAAAGATAAAGTCCACATGTAGCACAAAGCATCTCTTTGTGGATAATTTTACCTGACAAACTGAGGTTTTGATCAGGCAAATCTGATATTACTGGTTCTGTGCCAGTTAAAAAATCTGAACTTGCTCTCGATAGCTTCACATTTGGAAGATCTGCCAGTGGTTCTTATTTAATTATCAGGCAACTCTATATGAGGTACTTAATTTGGGAACTAAATCCTGTATAATTATCTACGTTTATGTCTTGCTTTGTAGCAATGAAGTACAACATGTGGTACTGTGTGACTGATCTGTGCTGATTTGAACCCGATTAATTCTGACACTTGGTTTGTTATCTTTCTGTGCAGTGTACTCTTTGAGGACCAAGACAGCTACCTTTGTAATGTCACCTTGTTCAGGAAGGCTGTGGATGACTTCAAGCACAAAGCGAGAGAGTATAAGTAAGGGGGTTTTTGTGTGCATTCTGTCTCATGCTTTGAAGGATCTCTAGATAGGCACTTTTGATTTTTTTTTTTCACTTCCAAATGCAGATTTCTGGTCCGTGACTTCCAGTACAATGAAGAAGAGATGAAAGCTGATAAAGAAGAAATGAACAGACTGTCAACTGACAAGAAGAAACAGTTTGTAAGTCTTAATGAACTGGTCATTATAGAAATGTGAGACATCTAAGGAACTTGTTATTACTACATAGAAGTTTCATGAAGTTGTGATTCAGAGAAAGCATTGTAAGGATGACATGATGTAGCCAGCCTGCCACCCAGCTAATCTGCCCAGGGATAATTGAATTTCCTACAGCACAAGTGCTCCTCACTGCCTTGAACCAAGGGCTGATATTGCAGCTGATAATGTTTGAAGTTTGAAAATGGACAAGTATTTGAATTGCATAATCAGATATTACTAAAATGATCTTTAATATAGTTAGATCATGACAACTGAGATGGGGAACTGAACAGACAATGGGAAGACTCATTAAATGTCTCTTTACTTTGTATCAAAATATTCTTGAGCCATTATGTCTGTAGTGAACTCTGTCTTTAACTTGTCTTTTATTATCATGGTACAGATATTGAGTAGCTGCTCAAAGATGCATAATGGGCTGAGTCTTTTTCTGATGTTTGAATAGCATAATTTTTTTCCCCTCTTCTCTTTCACAGGGGCCTCTGGTTCGATGGCTGAAAGTTAATTTCAGTGAAGCTTTCATTGCATGGATTCACGTGAAAGCATTACGTGTTTTTGTTGAATCTGTTTTAAGGTAATGAAGCACACTTGAATAGTGATTTTCTTCCTAGACTTGGTAAGAATTTGCATCTAGCTTGGGTTTACCAAACTGAAGCATGTGAATGCTGCTCTTCTGGGAAGGAGGAAGCAAAAAGTAGGGCAGTAAGAATAGCTGGTGGCAATAGCTCTTGTTACCAGTTGTGAAATATTTGAGGTAGATAATTGTGTATCTTCCCCTTGGATAGTTTTTTTACTATTGCTTTAGGAGTTACAGATACTCTGTACATAGCAGGGAGACGCTTTGGCTGAGTTTTAGGTTACTTTATGAGCTGCTTGTAATAAGAACTAACTACATCTTATGTTTAAATGACAAATTGTTATAGTTCAGAATAACAACTCTTTGGGCTTTCAGTAACAGTTTGGCATCATGAAATGTATGCTTTTTCTTTAAGACATGCCTTTTGTAGTCTAAACTTTTCAGTATTAAGCCACTCAATATTCTAATTAGAAAAATTATCTTCTTTTTTCCTTCATGCTGTCCGTAAGTGTGTTACAAGTAAAGAACAGCTGTAGTTGTTCTGCAAAAGACCTTTATTTTTTATAGTTGAAGATGTTCCTACCGTGGTCAGCAAAGGGCACAGTGTTTTTAACCTTTTTGATAAGTTGAGGAGAAAAAGAAAACAAATCACATGAACTTGCATTCGTGCTGCTGTGGCCTTATTGTGAAGACAAAACTTGAGTAAAGAAGCTGAACTCGGCTGGAATCTTGGCAGCTGTTTCCACACTCCTGGAAAGGAGGATTAAGTAGAAACTACATTGTCCACCAAGTGTCATAAGCAAAGTAAACTAATGGAAGTGTTCAAAATTTAGTCTGAATGTTCAGGTAATGTTGAGAATTATGCTAAATAATCAAGGATTTAAAACTATTTAAAAAATATTTTTGCTTCGGTTTTGTTATTTTAAACTTGAAGTTTTACCTTCTTTATGCCATATCAATTGTAGACGCAGAATAGTTTTGCAAAAATGGAAATGAGCAGAATTTCCTCTTCAGCAATAGGATTCTTTAACAAAATAAAATTAGCTTTGAATTATGAAAGTAGGTTTATTTCAGCATTTCCATAGTTTTCTACTTGACTTCCTCAGGTACGGTTTGCCAGTTAACTTCCAGGCAATGCTGCTTCAGCCTAATAAGAAAACAATGAAGAAACTGAGGGAAGTTCTGTATGACCTATACAAACATCTCGACAGCAGTGCAGCAGCTATCATTGATGTAAGTACTTTTTAACTGCTACTAGTATATTTAAACAAAGCAAAAAGTCTACTGGCGTCATTGACATTATACCTGTCTATATCCTTCATTTTCTCACAGTACAGAGAATTTTGTCTCCTTAAAAAAGTGCTGCTTCTGTTTTTGCAAGGCAGATGGTATTTAAAGTCGTAACCAATATATCTGAAGAGCTGTCTGGTTTAAAAGTCACATGTAATTTCTTCTTACTGCATTCTTTCCTACCACTAATGAAAAGATACAGACTGCAAGTTAGCATAGTAGTCCTCTGCTGAAAGAAGCTGCATCATTGTCAAAATGGAACCAGGCTTTCCATCTATAGAGGTCTCATTTTCATGTTTAAAACTGGTTCATTGGGAGGTTTATTCTACTAATTTGCATTGTATTGAAAAGCAGTGATTTTCATAGTTAAAAGTTAACTAAAGATACCATAAGTTTAGCTGAATTAAAAAAGATTCTTAACATTATCTCAAATGCAATGTATTTCCAGGCCTTTTTGTGGAGAGAGGATGTGAGACAATTTACATGAAAATTAAAGATGCTGAACTTATGTAACTTCCTGGGCCGTTCAACACCCTATAACATTCTTATCATTGACAGTGTTTAGATGTAGCAGTGATGATGTTTTTACTATAGCAATGGATGTGAATTATTGATATGGAACTACTTAGATTTTTAAAAAGCACTTTGTATTTACTTTTGAAAAATACTGTTTGTCATTTGTCAAAGTTCTAACTTTACCTGTTATTTAAACAGTCACTTGAACGTGAACATTTAAGCTTGAAGTCTTACCTGGCCTATTTGCTTCTAAAACACATGAATATTTAATCTACTTCTTAATAGGAGTCTGAATTGTAAGAGTATAACTGGTTTCTAAACTTTATTTGCAGGCAACTATGGATATTCCAGGTTTAAACCTCAGCCAACAGGAGTACTACCCATATGTGTACTACAAGATCGACTGTAATTTGCTGGAATTCAAGTAAAAGTTCCCTAACATGACAATCTTCTCAGTGTTGGTGTAAACAAACAGAAGTGAGGTTGAAGTATAGTAATACTTTTAACATTCTACTAATCATATGCTTGCTTCTTATGTTAGGTGAATTGAACACACTGTGGTCCATCTCTAGACATTTTCTTTTTGAGGAACAGTGTAGGTAACCAGCTTTTAATCGACTATGTCTGTAAATGTATATTGAGAGAATTGAGGTATTTATAAACAGAGTGATTTATTTAAGGAAAAGCTTATCCCTCTTTCATATGGTGGTCTGTGTTAATTCCATTTACTGTTGTTTATAAAAAAACTTGTTTACAGAAGACTAGTGTAAATGTTCATGGCCATTTTGTTCATTTGATTTAGTAGATACAACTGTGTTAACGTTGTTGAACTGTGATGTAAAGTATGTAAAATTGGTATGAAATCGTGCTTTCTGGATGGTTTAAAATTACAATTGATGCACTGTAAACGCAGGGAAAATAAACATACCTGTGCAAATGTGTCACTTTCTTGTACCATGTAAAATTGCAGATACTTGTATCTAAACTGAAGCAATGTGTTAAGTCCTTAATAGTGCTGCATCCTGCATGCACTGGTACAGAAATGCAATCGGCTTCAGCACAAGTACTTTCAAGAGATGCAGAAATTAATTTTGGTTTGTGCAGAAAGACTCAAGTGTGTTGTTTGGCCACCAGACATATGTATGAATGTTTTTCATGTTTACATCTTTGTGACTCTAAAGAAAAGATGTGAGACTATTATTGGGAAGATAATGGCAAGCTGGGATAATAACAAGCTAGACTGAGCTGGGATTTTGATAAGTCTTTGTTTTTCTGAGTCAGTTGAAGCTTGAGACTATTTTGTGGCTTTGAATACTGTGCTATTAGATGCTCACTTTTTTTTGTGACATCTCTTCTACCATACAGGGAATATGATTGCTTCGTTTTAATGTGGATAGAGATGAGTTGTTTATTTCAGTAGCAGCTCTTACAAGTATTCTACCTGTCTGAGTAGTATGCAGTAAAAGCTGCACTACTGTTTAAAACTGACTTGAATCAAGAGTGAGACTGGAGGAATGCTGATTTGTCAAATTTAATATTTGAATCACCATTGTATTCTTATCTCATTTTGTCTCTAACTGAAAATACTAGTGCTGTGGCTTCAAGCAATATGAAGAGCTTTCAGCTGTGGGATCTATGATCATAACCCAGCAGCACCTTTGAGGAATTGGCGAACTTTGTATGCCTACATTGAGATCTCTCATTATTAGAAGGGAAGTCTGGCTTTTGAGTGCAAGAGTTGCATTCTAGCTACTGATTTTGATAGGGTTTGATGTCTATGAAAATATTTGCTGTGTAAATTTATGTTTACTTTTCTTTCTATTTTTTATAGACAGAAAGGCAAATAGTGAGATCAGGTGTCCCATTGTGGTCACATTTCTGCTTCTCCCACTTCTCATTTCCTTACAGAAGTAACAGCTGTTTACTGTGTTGTCCAGGTTGTTAAAGTGTACTCAAGTGGAAGAGGTTTTCCCTTTTATCACCCAGCTCTGCCTCTTTCAGTGGCTTTTGTTACTGCTGCACACAAAGGTCGTCATCTTGGTTCTGAGCCCACTATAACACATACACTGCTTAAAGAGAGTTTTTTGTCCTGCCTCTCTAATCACAGGAGGAATCAGGCTAAACTGTTTAGTTCTCTTTTTATTTTGTTTTCAAAGCCATTCTACAAACAAGTGCAGGTAAAGGCTTAGGTTTCCAGTAAGTACTGTATGAAATGCTTTGTTGTGTATTTTGACCCTTTTTTTTTTCTGAGGCTCAACATAACTTCTTTACACCTAGTCTTTCTGTCCAGCAGCTTAGAGGGGTGGGAAATAGAAGTTATGATCATAATAATTCCTCTCTGCTTTACCTTCCTCCTCACACATTTTCACTGCTCCAGCATGGCTCCTTCCACAGGCTGCAGTCCTTCTGAGTAAACCTAGTCTAGCACAGATCCTCTGTGACTCATGTTTCCTTCAGGGCTTGTCCACCTGGTCTGGTTTGGGTCCTCCAAAGGCTACAGTGTGCGTATGTGCTCTGGCACAGACCTCTAATTAGGCTGCAGGACAGTTCCTGCTCTGCTTTGGTCCCCCCTGTGGGCTACAGGGAAATAAATACCTGCCGTGCATTTCCTTTCAATGATGTATCTAGTCTGGCATTACCTGTGGCTGAGTAGACTCAAAATTGCTGTTTAAAAGAAGGGAAATTTTCAGAGTATTAAATATTAGTAACCAGCAGAATAGATGGTGTCTGGATATCGTTGGGCCTTCGTCATGGTGAAGAGAGATGCTTTGGATACAGGAGCTGGGAGTCAGTGTTAAATTTGATTTATAGTGAAAAGCTAGAACCAAACCCACATAATTTTCCAGTTTATTGTATTTCTGTGGTTCTTCAAAGATTTCTGGCAAATGAAACAAGGTTAAAAGTGTGTAGAAATGGAAATTTTTCGTTTTGTTTCCAAGAAGTATGCCAAATTATTAGGTTAGAGAGTAATTTGTGGAGGAAATTAAAAATGTAGTATACTCTGGAAAGTGAGGAGTATGGGAATTGTATTTTTCTTAAAATTAAGTAACAATAGATGATTTATGTTTTAATAGGAAAAGCAGACATAACTGGATTGTCTGTAATTTTGTCAATTTACATGTCCGTAATCAAAGTCTGAGAAGGGGAGACAGCTGCTGCACAGCAGAACTACCTAAAATAGTAATTACTAGTCTTTTCATGAATTTAACAGATCTTGAAATGCTGATGGATGCCTTTGAAAGCTGACACATATAACCTAGTAATGGAACTGAGAAAGCAAAATGAGCAGAGAACTGAGGAGAGGCAGAGGGAATGTGGTAGCCAGGAGCTTGTAGAAGGGGCAGTTAAGCAGACCTAGTAACTCATTACTGAACAGGAAGGGGAATGGGGGAGCATCACCATAGCTGAGGTCAGAGCAGGAGAGCATTTCAGTGAACTTTAAGGAAATGAACCACCACAAACTTGTTGGAAGAAAACAAACATCACTTTGATCACTGTGTCTTAAAGAATAGCAAGAAGAGGATATGGGGAACTATTGTCTGGGGCAGCCTGACCTTCTCTGGGAAGGACGAAGGAGCAAACTTTTCCAAGGACAGGAAGATGATTAAGGATACTCAGCCTGGATTTGTGCCTTACTCACCTGGTCTTCTGCAGTGAGATGATTGGATCAAAGGATGGGAGCAGTTCAGTAGAAGTTTACCTGCTTCAGTGAGGCCCTTGATGCTGTCACCTGTAGCATCACTGGCAAACTGATGGAGTACAGACTAGGTAAATGCATGGTGAGGTGGACTGAAAAGTAGGTGAATTTATGGGGCCAAGAGCTTGCAATCAGTGAGACAAAGTCCATGCAGAAGCCACTAGTTACTACTAGTATATTCCAGGGTTCAATACTGGGGCCAGTATTTTTAAGCATTTTTAATAATTACCTGGATGATGGGACAGTGCATCTTCACCAAGTTTACTAGTGACACAAAACTAGGAGGAGAGGCTCATATACCAAATGGTTGCTGTTCAGAGGCCCTCAATACACTGCAGAAGTAGGAACATGGGAACTTTATGAAGTTCAGCAGAGGGAATTGTCAAATCCCACGTCTGGAGAAGAATACCAGATTGGCCACACACCAGTGCAAACAGGTAGCCAATTGGCTGGGAAGCATTTTTGCAGAAAAAAGACCCAGAACTCTGGAAAAGTTGAGCACGAGGCAGCAACGTGCTCTTGTAGTGGAGAAGGCCAACAGCACACCTGAAGAAGAGCACTGCCAATGGATTGAGGAGGGGAATTAGTCCCTTCGCCTAAGCACTGAAGAGACACACCACAGCTTGGCAGTGGTTGAGATTCGCAGGGACTGTTGAAAATCATCATCTGCTTCTCCCTCCTCAGGCAAGGTCAGGAAGAGCAGATTGCTCAGGACTATGTCCAGTAAGGGGTTGAAAATTTCCACAACTCTCTGTGCAATCTTCCTGGTGTTCAAACAACCAGGTAGTAAAACTGTGCTCTGTTTATACAAGATGTGTCTCTGTTTGGGAACCACTGAGAAGTCAGGCTCCCTCTTTACACCCTCCCATCAGTATGAATAAACACTGATAAGGTGCTCTTCAGACTAATTATTTTCTTGAGCAGAGGGTAGTGAGGGCCTCTGCAGTGTTCAAGCACTTGCTTTTGGGGGCTATTTTTGTTGTAAGGAATGTAGCTCTTGGATATGGCAATGCACAGTGGAATCTTTCTTTTTTAATATATAATATTCTGAAATGCTTAGCATTTAAACCTCTATATTAATGCAGTTTGCATGACGATATTGATTATTTTGAAAGCTTTTGAAAGACAAATGTACCTATGATCTGCAGAACTATTAGAAAGACATTGCAGGCACTGTCTGATTTCTGAGCAGAAGTATTTAGAAAGTAACTTCTTCCCAGATATCTTTGTATTTCAATTGTGGTTTTCTGCCAGAATTCCCACTGCAGAGGGGATGTTTGAATTGTGCTCCGTCACTTTTGTCAACAATTGCAGTGTTTGTCTTCCATCCCACCAGGACTGGATTCTCAGAGTGAAAGACTCTAATATTTGCCAGCAGCTTAGTATTTGTTTCAGGCAGTGTGTAGTTTATCTTCTGCTGACTTTAATATCTTTAAGAGGACAATTGGTGAGTTGAGTCAGAAGCAAATGGTATCACGCTTCATGCCATGGGGATGGGATCCCTGCCTGGGATCGTTTTATGGTGTTTACAAATGAGCTGTGTAACTCTCCATACTGTGGCACTAATGGCAAGGATCACGGATGGACTAAAACATAGATGTTTCCTCCTGCAGAGGTCTGGGGTTTCTGTTTCACCAAGAAGCTCACATTTTGTAGGCTCTGGGGAAAAACAAGTGTAATATTTGTATTCCTGAAACTTCACTGAGTAGAATGTGGTTATCCCAAGGTTCTTTTCAGTCTGTAATTAGGTTGTTGCAATCCTGTTATCTCTCTGAGACACTGAGTAAGAGAGATGGTGCTGGTGGGACCTGGGAAGCTGTGGCTGTATGGACACTTTTGGACAGTCCTGCACTGGACAGAGCCAACGAGAAAACTACAGGGGAAACTACATTAGGCAAAAGGAGATGGTGGAGAGCCAGCTTTGAGCAGATGACAACAATTTCATGCTAAAAAGTTACAAAGAGCAGGGTGAGTGTGCACACCAAAACCGACTATCACTCGGTTTTGGCCTCACTATCACTTTTCTGAAAGTGCAGTGGGTTTAGCTTTTGTCCGCTGTAGGCGCATCAAGGATCTCTCCTGTCTGACTCTGTCCGAGTGTGTGCTGTCGCGTTTCCTCGACGAATTGCTTTTGGTTGCATCATCTGCAGAAATGAAATCTGAGTTTTTCACCTCTAGAGAGCGACCTTGAGCTGCTCTCGAATCTGCCGGGGTAAGGCTCTCCTGAAGCCTTTCCTGAATGATTTGAGTTTGAATGGAAGTGTTTGGTCTTTGAATGGACTTGTGGTCTCACAGTACCAAGGAAGCTTTTAATATTGTCCATAATCACTATGTTTTGCTTCCCCATACTCCCTAAAGATTTATGTGGTCCTAAGCACATATCCAGCTTCTCACTGAAGAACCTGACGTGATTGGCATGTCCCAGTGGTGCAAGAGAATTCTGGTGGACTCAGAATTGCTATTTAAAATGGTGTACATCTATTTTAAAGTCCATTATGAGAGTTCAATATTTTAAAAGTAGATTCTCTGACTGCACTGTTTAGTAGTACTGCTTATTTTACCTAATATTAAATGAAGGAATTTGAGGGATCATATGTATTTTCCATCAAAGCAAAGGTCTTCAGCTTCCAACATTCTATACCATCTCCTTTTGCAATGCTCAATCCTGCTCCAAACCCATGGCAATAGGAGTGATCCTGCAGCTGAAGAATGTAGAACTTTAATGCAGGCCTTTTAATATTTTTCCTTTTTTTAAATAGATTTGTGAGTTTTTTGATGTATGAAAAGATTCCTGTAGTTTCTGAGCTACTAAGTTTTCTTTCCATGACAAGCTTAGGTTTTAGATCAAATATTCAAAATGCAGGGCTTCCAGTACAGCCTGGCAGAAGGTTGCCTTTTCCTTTTAGACTTCAGGAGGAATTCCTGGTCTCTGGGGACACATGGGAATCATGACACGGTTACTTATCTTGCACATGTTTATTTTGCCATTCTCTACCTTGTGTGAGCAATAGCATCAGCCCAAAGCAGATCTGCCAGCTGGTCCAGCTGAACCTCACCTGTTTTCCCTGATTACCTCCTTTGGCTAAGAGAAAAGAGAAAAGTTGTTTACAACCAAACTTCACCTGTAAACATGGAGAACTGTAAGTAGTGTCACTCTGGGTTGCATGGGACAATGTCACTTGGTAAGGCCCTGCTGTCCCACAGCAGAGCAGCCAGGAGCAGGGCTTCAGCCCTGCTTGCTTCCCAGTCCTGTTCTGCTCTCTCACATCACCTTGGTTACGTTACTCTGTCACAGGTCATTGCATGTTCCTTACAGAAGCTCTTAATTCTCTGTCCTTCTGCAACTCCAACTTTCCCATTTTCTCCTTTTCCCCCACTTCTTTACACTCCCTCCCTTTCCTTGTTCTTCTTGTGCTTATAAACTGCCATGCTACCAGAGGCTGCAGTTTTGAATGTTTTCATGTTGCTTAGTGATATTTTTCCTCTCTTCTCAACAGCCTGGTTTTCTTAGAAGTGTTTAGTACCTGCAGTCCCCACTTGGTTGCCCTAAATTCAGATGCATTCTTGTCTTTATCTCCCATAGCTAAACAACAGTTTAACTTGCCACATTCACCCTTGTGAAAGCTTGTAGTCATTACTAAAGCTATTTTCTTGGACAATACTGTTTCAGAATTGGTTATATTTCACAACATATTTGTTGACTGTGTTGTGTGTTGTTACAAGAGACTTGCAACCTGCACATAAGGGCTTATCCAACCTGCACCAGGCTCTGGAGCATGTGACTTGACATGTGCATCAATGCCCCAGAAGTATTGTGAAGCAAATTATTGTGAGGCTGATTATTTGGCCAATATACTCATTATGCTCCACTGATTAAGGGTCTGGAAATATTAAACTACATATGGATTTTCAGCTACTAATGGTAAAGCAAGTAATCAAGGATGAAAAAACACACAGTTTTGACCAGCTGTTGGTGTCAAACTATCCATAAAAATTCCAGTTACCCCTTGTGAAACTGTGGATCAGAATTACCAATGTCAGTGTTCTTTCAAATTAATTCAAGGTTCAATAGGTGTCAGAAAAAAACATGAAAACAAGCATCATGAGCTTAGATGAACGCAATAAGAAATACACATCATATGCAGCCAGAGAGAGTTCATCCCCAAGTGCCAGGCCTGTACTGCTTCTGGGACTGTTGTGGGAGAGGTGTTGATGCCACTATGGCAGCACGGAGGCTCTGTTGGCCTGTCACTGATACACTGGGCATTCAGATGGCTTTGAAGTGTTCAGCACCTCTAGAGACACTGTTCAAAGGTCAAATTTAAATTTTGTTTTTTCAGACCATGATGAGTAATGTGTGCACAGAGAGGAATGTCTAAGATGCAGACCCCCAGCCTGTAGGAATTTCTTA
Source organism: Sylvia atricapilla (assembly GCF_009819655.1). Taxonomy (NCBI): domain Eukaryota; kingdom Metazoa; phylum Chordata; class Aves; order Passeriformes; family Sylviidae; genus Sylvia; species Sylvia atricapilla. The sequence continues at coordinate 132,792,554 of NC_089140.1, forward strand.
CTTTCATTTGCTCTAAACGAATAAGAATTTTTGGCTTTTTTCTTCCCCCAGCAGATAACTTTCCATTTAAAATAATGTTGAACCAGTGGGATGCAGTTATTCTGCCACTGCTGTTACCTGCACACAGTGTGGTGTGAAGTGGCAGGGTCTGCCTTAAGATGCCACGGTAGCACTTGCTGAGTGCATTTCCACATTGAAAAGGGTTAGTTCTGACACCTTTGCTGTGCTGGTGGATCCTGGCTCTACACCAATGAAACTATTATCTCAGCAGTGTTGTAAGAGTCCCTGTGTCTGCACTTACAGAGGAACTGTAAAAGATCAGATTTTAGTTACTGGTAACAACAAAATCTGAAGTTAATAATGATGAACAATTTTGTGCTAAATAGTAAATCAGTGACATTTTTACTGGGGCACATAACTTTGAAGAATAAAGCTTATATCAATTTTATTTCATCAGTATGAAATAGAAATAGCAAGTTTCTTCCTGAATACCAAACTGGTGTAATATGAATTCTTCACTTAAACTGTCCAAAATTGTTAGTTTCTAAAAATGTGTTACACACCTGTAGTAGTTAAATTTTCATAAGAATTTAGAAAAATGCTTTTAAGTGTGTATCTATGTTACCAGCTAGAGGTGCTTTTAATCCATTTTCCCTCTGGTCTTGATCTGGGATTGTCACCTTGTGGAAATGCTGTGGTTTAGAAAAAAACATCTTTGCCCAGCTTTGGCAGAGAGAGATTTGGATTACTTTTGCAAAGGACTTTTTCCTCCTCTGCAGATATGAGGTGGTCCAATGCCCCTGTGGATGAATGATGATGGATGAAAGAATCCAACCTTTTGGGATTGTGTCTCTGAGGGGACAGCACTAAAGCCATCTTGAAACACCAACACACCTCATAGGCTTGGGTGTATTTTTCATGGATGCTAAGGAGGCATTTACTGCCACCATGTTCAACATTGTGGCTGCTGTGGCAGTCATTAGTAATACAAATAACATTTTCAAACCCACTACTTAGAGTGTTTTTGAGTGGGACCAAACTTTGGAAAATTGATAATTGAACCATTTAGGAAGAATTAGCCCAGCTGATAGCAGAATGGATTATGGTACCTGCATCTTGGTATTTTTCTAAAAATTACTGTGGTTAGTGCTGTAAAGTAGTGGTTTCAAATTATTTTAGGATATTTTCTAATGGAAAATATAGTAAGACAATAATTAGGTAAAAATAATTTTGCATTCTTTTAAAAAAGCCCACTTTAATTCTTAAAAATCAGTTTTAGATTTATTAAATATTTCAGCTGGCCGCCTTAAAAGATATTACTTAAGACATATAGAAAAGGATTCTCTTTTGATTCTGTGAAAAAAAGCTGTTGTAATAAAAACCCAACATTTTTTCATTCAAGCACTTCAAACTTCAGAGCTTCAAAACTTGGAGATAAAATGAGCAGGTTACATACCATCCCTATTTCAGTTAATGATCTCTTGCCACTTGTTTCTGTCAGACTTGGATTGTACTCAAAATGCTGAATCAAACCTGTAATTTTCCTCTTGTTCTGCTTTGCTGGAGGACAGTTCAGACTCCTAATTCAGGCCTTTGTATCTCTCGTTGGCTCTCACACAGCTGACCCCAAGGAATATAATAGTCAAACCAGAATAATAATACAAAATCCATTTTTGTTTAAAATAACTGTGGATACATTGTTCCTCTTAAACTATTTCCTAATTAATTTTTTTAAAAAAATCAAAAATCAAACCCACAAAAACTCCCTCCACAAAAAAATCCAAACCCCACAAACTAACAACCAAAACAACCCAAACCAAAACCAACAAACCCACAGCATGAGATCCTCCACAGCGATGAAATTCAAGTTTCAGAAGATAATTGTGAATTTCACAACAACCTCTGGATCATCTGCTTTACAGAACTATTTTTTAATGTAATTACTAACACCTTGTCTCATCTTGAGCACGTATTGGCAAAGGACAATATCTCAAAGCAATGCATTTTGAAGTAGCCAACCTTTTCGCATAACATAGCAAAGGATCCAGGATATAAGCAGTTCCTGCAAAAGAATGGGAGGAGCAGGGTTAGCAGACTGAATGCAGCTTAACCAAAGTGTGAAAATCAGCTCTAGACAGCAAAAATTTTGTTGTCTGCATGTTAGCTGGCTGTCTCAGCTCCCACCAAAGACCACCTGAGGAGCAGTTTGTTAGTGCTGTGTGAGCGGAGGTGTCCAGTGCCATTTCAAACACCGTAAGGCAGCTGAGATCTGCTGGTAGAAGCACAGAATTGTTTAGGTTGGAAAAGACCTTTAAGATCATCAAAGGTAGGATGATAGGTAAGACATGGGAGCAGTGGGAGATCCATATCCATCTGGATTCTACCTGGATCACTAAGTGCATTGCTTTTCTGCCTGAATCCCCTCTGGCTGAGCAGCTGAGCTTAGATCCCCATAGACTGTAGTGGGCCTTAGATAGGGTTACATGTCTTCATCTCTAAGTGAATCCCAAGGGCTTCGTTTCCACACTGTGATGTGTCCAACCTCCTCAAGTTGCAGTTCTTACCTGGAGCTTTCTGCAAATCATTGTTTCACTGAGCTGCTTTTTCGGTTTTGTTGTTGCTTTTTAACCTTTCCTGAAGCTATTTAAATTTGTCAGGTTTTTCCCTATCCTTATGGTGAATTGCACACAGAATATGGAACAAAGGTGCTGCCAAGCGTGAACCCAGCCAAGCACTGAGTGTACTGGGATTGTATCAGTGATCCAGCTGTGGTCAGACACAGCAGGTTCAGGCTCATGGCTTTGTCTCAACCATCAGGTGTGTGAAGATCAAACACTTGGTGCCCTCCCAGCTGCTGGTCTCTCCTCTGGGGCCAGCTGACTCAGGCTGCTCTGCTTGCACAGGTGTAGCACACAGAACACAGCAGAGGCAGAGTGAAGCTGGATGAACACCTGAGCACTGAAAGGGTGTCATGGATAGACCTAATGAACAAAGAAAGAGACAATACTCTCCAGCAGTGTTCTTGTCTGCAGCACCTTCTGAAAAGAGCAGCTGGGTGAATCAAAAATTCAGAGAATGTTCTCAGCCTGAATGAGCTCATGCCTCCTCAAAAGCAGCTGGCATACTTCTCAATAATAGATACTCCTGATAAACCCCTTTGCTTTTATACATATCCTAGCATTTATACAGATGCCTTAGTTGGTGTACTGGCATGATATCCCTTACAATGTGTGTATTTATTTTTCCAGCAACACAAAAGCTTGAATATTCCTTTTTTGCAGGTATTTAAATGAGGCAGCAAGCTAAATTTCCAAATTTCCAGACATGTTCAGATTTGCAAATTCATCAAATCTCAATTTAATTTAAGCCCAAATATTTAAAGACACTTATATGTTATCTACTCACATTTAGACACAAAGAGCAGAGAACCATGAAATTAATAATTTAATAGAATTTCTCAAATAAATAGGAATGCATTTACTTATTTACTATCATCATTGGGTGCTTCCACAAGACTGAGGCAGTGTCTTACCACAGGAGAATAACTAACTTTTCTAAAAGAGGACTATCTTCATTTTCCTTTCCTGAATTGACAGACTTCCAACTGCAGTTTGTTTGACTACAGAGTTAAAAAGTGTAACAATTTTAAACGGAGGCAAATGAATCTATCTTAAGTCAAGCAGCCCTTGAGTTGTCACCATTTATAGACACCATTTACTGACTGTCACATCACAGCAAGTTGAGATCAGTGCTACCTTACGTTAATTCACGCATGAATCAACTCTTTAAGATAGAAATTAATGGAACTGATCTTAACAGAGCAAGAAAAATCTTAGCTGAAGAGGGAAACCTCCATCATAGGAAAAGAGCTTGGTCATTTGGTGGGGAGGCAGCCCTTGCAACACGGCATTTCTGCTCCGTTTGTATAAATGAAAGGCTTCTGGCAAACCGAGCTCAGCCAGGCAGGAGCTGCCTCCGGCCCTGCTCAGCTTCCGAGAGGAAAACACAGCCGTGTTGTCGTCATTCAGAGAAGGAGTGGAAGGAAGAAATAGGTAATCTGCTGAGATGATAACTGTAATGGAGATATATTTTGAAACTGATGTAAATCCTGTTTGGTGACGTGCTGGTGAGTCACGAGGGTGGGTGGAAGTGATTTTGCATAATAACAGTATCATCTGCTTTCTGCAACAGCAAACACAGGCTCTGTGCAGCAGCCAATGAGTCATATGCTGTGTACCAATCTAAAAGGGGTGAAACCTCAAAATATTTACAGTTACATTTCACATCTCAGTGCTAAAAGGCATTGGGAGTGGGCACGAGTGGTGCACAGCTATTCTGGATTCCCCTGGACTGAGCACAAACAGTCCAGGAGTCAGAACTTTGGAGGAATCTTAGGAAGGTGCTGCTCTAGGCTCCACAGTGTTTAGACAGAATAAAAGAGGACAGACACGAACAGGAGGACAGGATCTTTCAAAATTAGCATTTATAAAGAATGAGTTCAGAATAATTGTACTGAGGTAAATGTTCAGTGTCACTTTCAAATAAGCTCAGCAGCACTGGAGCTCGAAGGAAGGCACACATACAAAAGGTTGTGCTGAAGCTTAGAAATATTCACAAGTACTTACTGAATAGAGATGATTTTTTTTTCTCCTTTTTTTAACATTTTATTTTTTTAGATGACAAAATATGCTTTAAAATTTAGCATGATTGTTCTTAATAGGGCTCTTACATGCTGATAACACAAATGTAATTAAGTCCTGCTGGTTTCCATCTTCTTTTTCCTGTTCTCTTGGCACTGTAGGGAACAGAAAAAAAGCCTAGGAAAAGAAGACAGCAAAATATTGTATTTATTTATAGTTGACTGAGTAAACCCTGTATATATAGAATTAGAAATTTCTCAACTTGCAGAGCTTTCCTAATGTAGAACATAACTAATGGAGGGTCTGATTACTTCCTTTTAAATTGCATTTAGATTTTCCTGCACTGCTGCTTTAGACTGATAGAGTATCTAGTCTATATCAAAACACATTAATTATCTATAAACAATTAAAATGTGGCAGTACCTGCTCAGTTTTGTAGTACCCACAGAGAGAAGAATGCATCCAAAGGAAAAAGTCAAAGATATTTTAATTAAGACTTGGGTATTAGAGCCATAAAATTTCAGGCTCACTCTGCCAGGAACAACTGAAGTGATAAATGTTTACCCAGTATGATACTTAGTTACATAAAATACTGGTTTCATAACTAGGTTTATGATTTACCTTCTTAATTAGGAACAAAGTGTAGTCTTGGAACAGAGTACAAGGTAAACGGATTTTATGTGGAGAAGGTCTGCAGAGACTTGTGTAAATGAGAATAAATCCATCACTGCTCTGTGCTGCAGCTCTGTTCTCAGTCTGAGTTTTCCAGGGACATCGTGGTTGGTGCCTATGTCGGCTTCTGCAAGGTGGCAGCGATTGATTTGCCCCCTTGTGGGGACAAACTCAATGGCTTTCTGCTGGGGGTACCACCCAGGTGCTTTGAGCTTCTCTCTGCATTATCCTGTTTTACTTACACTTAACAGCCTTGCTGTATATTACACTTGATGTTCTTTATTCAGGCACCTTAATCAACAGATATTTAAACACTCTCAAATGAGGCCTGGTGCCCAGCTGACAATTCTTTATCCCAGAAAATAATATTATTTCAGTAGCTGCCAGTTTATTTGAAAAAGCCTGGGACATCCAAAGGGACTGGAGGAAGACCTGATACATTCTTTAAGAAAGAGATCTCAGCTGGGCTGTCACAGCCTAGCAATAATTTGTAGGATGTGTTTCCATGGGTGGTTATTGCACCCTCCAAACAGTCTGGTGAGGGAAATGCTGGTTGTTTAGGACAACCAGCAGCTCTTGATGTGACAAAGTATTACAGACAAAGCTTGGCAAAGCTTCTTTATTATTATGTTCTTCATACCTCTTTTTTCTCTTTTGTTCCCTTTGAGCTATTTCAACTCACGGGAAAGGAGATATTTTCCATGAGGACAAATACACCTAGCCATTAGCAAGCATGTTACCCCAAGCATCCCACTGTCCTGAAAACCTGGGATCCACCATCACCCAGTCTCTGCTTCTGTGCAGTGGTTGCAATCTACTTTCTATTGTTGATTGCAAATGGGGTAACTCGGAATTCCAGGAGATGCAAAGGGCACTGCTGCTCAATTCACAGATGAAGCAAATATCCTCATGCAACTTTGGAATGTTTGAACTTCCAATGTGTCAGTAGTTAGACGAGGCAAAGCTTAGGGTTTGTTTTTCCACATACCGATTTTGAAGATTTCTGTTCACACAGCACACAGAAAAAGTATGATGCACATTTTACAAACATGCACATCTGCTCTAATTTTCTGTCATAAGGTATCAGTGAGATGCCATGCAGTGAGGACACCTTGGTGCCTGCTATGTATTGGTTTTTTCACTACTTACTTGGAAAATGAATATGATTATACTGATCCTAAACTTCCCACTTATGCAAAGCTTACAGTTTGTTCACTGGGAAATATTCACTGTTCACAAGGGAAGGAGACTGGGCCCTGACAAGTTCAGGTCAGCATTAAAGTCCAGCTGTGGTTCAAAGGCTGAGAATGCGGAAAAGAAATGAGCACAAAATTTCCTTGATTGTACTCCATCACAGGAAACATCTGTGCTGCCAGGCTACATTTATTCACAACTAAGAATCTAGTAAATTATTATTTTGAAATGGAATTGAAAGGTTCAGATGAGGGAATTCAAGGCCTTGCTCTCTGACTCTGTGAAACTAGAATTTGAGGTTCTGTTTCAAAGTCATTCTCAAACATGAAAAAGATGCAGTGGAAGAGTGAATTAATCTACTTCATTATATTTATGAGCTGTTTGGAGACATCTCACCAAACCTTCATCTGTAGCTAATATTGGGTATCACCCACACACGTCCAGGAAACTGTGAATACAGAACTGAAAACTTTCTTGGTTTGAATGGCCATATCAGATAAATGAATGCTACTACTTCCTTGTCGAAAGAAATGCATAATTAATGCAGAGCAATGTGGAAATTATATAGTATAAATTTAAAAAGAGAATTATTTGAGAAATGAAGGCAAGCAAATTTTATTTTTCAAGTGTTCACAACAGTAAAAGAGAAGTGCTCGATCATTTACTCATATAAACAGTGTGAAAGCTGCAGAAGCAATCTTGCTTCCAAGGCATATTGCAAGCTTGGAGTGATGATGTCAAATGGCTATAACACAGCTAAATAATTCTATTTCTCCTCAGATACATGAAATACATTACTAGAAAGAAAAAGTTTTAAATTCAAATTTTTCTCTCCCCTCTTGAACTACAGGGCTCCTGGGTAGGCCAGTAAACTGATCTGCTGTCCACTTTCCAGGGTGAAGAGAACAGGTTTGTGAGAAAAGCTGGGGCTTGAAAGCAAATTTAACACCATCTAATAAAAGAAGCAGAGATGCTGCACAAAAGAGAGGCAGGACATCTCCTAAACCTCCTATTGCTTTTTCTGCACCTAACACTGAAATGGCCATTGGGATACAAAAGGATTAATTGACCCAGTATCATCAAAGGGAAAATTAATAATAGGTCCTACAACAATTATGTATGGGTTTTATGAGGAAGTTTCTTTTCATTATTTTAACTCTATTTTAGAGGGAAATATAAACAGAAATTCCCTGCCCATCCTGTACTTTTATTTCCTACTCCCATTATTTCAGGTAGCGTATTTTAAAACCAGCATACACAGAGCAGACATCACTGACAGCATGAGGAGGAAAAGCATCACTGCAGTGTGCACCAGGCAGCACAAAACCAGATTAGCTAAAACACAGTCCAAGCTCCACTAATAGGATCTGTGGGAAACCACCCTTTTCTAGCAATTAATGAAGAGAGGTCAAATTTTAATGCCTTAATCATCTCCTGGTGTGAGGGTAGCAGCATGAAAAATTAAATTTGATCCAAAAAATTGCATTTTTAATCCTTCTCTTGCTAAGTTACACCACCTCAGGTGCTGAAGTAGAGGAAGAAAAACAAATTGTAAAGTTTCTCCCTCAAGAGCTCAGCAGATTTTAATTCTTCACTTGCACATTGCCACCAACCTCTTTCCACTCTGCATCCGTTGCTCTTACATCTCCCATCTGATTACACTACTGGAAGAGATGGAGTCAGACCAAGGATTCAGCGGATCCTGGGTACTTTCTGTTTCTGGAGGCAGATTTCCTTTCCTGTCCATTTTCTTTCCCAATACAAGTCTCAGTGCAAAACTAATATTATTGAATTCATACCCCTGTACTGTTAACTTGCTGTATTAAAGATGCCATCATCTGTTTCATGCCAGCCAACATGTACTTCCCTGCCACAGGCTGTGGTGTTTTATAGTTACAGCACATGCCTTCTACACAGTGGCTGCACACCTCTGTGCCTCAGAGTTTGCTCTTTAGCTCAGAGGGAATCAGAATGCTGCAGATCCATCAACATCGTGCCCTGCACACTTGGCAGTGAGGAGTAATTTTCAATAATTCAGAACGAATTATAATAAAAGAGTATCCACAATTGCATTTGGGTCTTTTGACAAAACACCGCAGACCTCTTTTTTTCTCCTAGTCTTTTAAATTCATTCTAAACACACCACAAGTTCCATTAGCTGTGGGAAAAAAATTCCAGTTTCAAAAAGTAGTCCTTAGTTCCACTAGGAGCTGATGAAAATAAATAATTCACTCAATACAGCTAATGAACACTTTATTTTAGTCATACAAAAAATCTTACTTGAAAGTGTGTTTTAATTCAAAATCAAAATGACACCAGAAGCTTAAATATGAACTCTTTAATAGTTACATTACTATTTTTCTGCAGTAATTTTCTCAATGCTCCACCAAAAGGGGAAATTTTAAAGGTGATGTGAAATACTAGTGCAAAGAAAATGAACATGGTTCAATATACTGCTTTAAGACCCCATTCCACATTTATGGTCTAATTCCTGTCTAGTGGTGGTAGTGAGAAGCTTTTTGTTGCTCTCTTGCCATTGGTTTTTCAAGTCTTTGAAAACTCAGCTAGGAAAAATAAGTGTCAGAAGGCAAAGTTCCTGCAAGTACAGCTAGAACTGAAATCAAAGCAATGTAAAAACATACATGCCAGCAGACAGCAGCCCACCAGAGATCCTTAAACTTTTAAGTTAAAATGAAACAAAATACAAAGGCTCCCCCAAGGTTCTGCTCCAGTGTGTTCTTCGTTTAGAGCTCTTGGTCTAGGAAGTTTTGCACAATTACAGTGTGAGACACTGATGTGCTGTTCATGCTTTCATTTGAAGACTCAGGGATGTCTGGCAGTTTTTTCTGGGCCATGCTCCATGCACATGTGTGTGTCCTATGCTCACCTAGGGCACACACAATTCCTGGGAAGGGAGACGTGTGTTAAGCTTCTTTATGGGCTTCAGACATCATTATATCCCATTGCCCTGGGGACTATTTGTTGGGGAGCAGTTTGATTGAAATATAATCTCTTTTGAAACTCTCTTTTTATAAAAGTAAAGTTATACTTTACCGAAACATTACCACTGGGATGAAAAATTAGCTCAGATCATTGTCCCTCTCACCTTGGGATATTGGTAGCACAAATATGGGGACAAGAGCTGTTGGCAGCACCCGCATGGGTAAGGGATCTCAGCAGACCTCAGTCAGAAAGTAAGATTGCTGTGAGTCAGTATTGCTGGGAAGCTGCTTAGAAACACCTCAGTGGTCATCTGTTTCAGGAAGCACAAGGGTGATTCGGTGGCTTGGACAGCAGCCTCTGATCCAAATCCCTTCGGAACAAGAACACAGGAACACAGGCTGGGGTGCAAAGCTAAGGCCTATGGGATCCTCATAAAGATCTTAAGCCAGCCTTAGGGACAAGAGCTTTTACTCCAGAGACTTTGTGTTCCTACTTGCAGCTCCCATAACAACTGACAGCTTGATTTTGGATTTCAGTGGATGAATCCTTTTCAGCCCACGGCCGTACTGTGTAATGGCATGAAGTGCAGAAGAACATGACTTCTGTATTGCTCTGAGAGGGGGAAGAGTCATTCCTGCTACTTTACTGCAAAATTACTCCAGGAGAGAAACATTTACCCGGGATACAGTCTCCTCCTCAGGATATGATCCCACGGTGCCTAGTGTTCACGGGGCTGGTTCCAGCTCTGCAGGGACCTCGTGAAGCAGCTCTTGCAATACAAACTGCAACCGCTATCAATACAACTCAGTGCAGAATCTGTCTGTCACTTAGATTACCCAAGCATAAGCTTAAATTATAGTCTGTTTTGCAGGAGTCTCATGTTCTTTCTTGGTTCTTTCCCAAATTCAAGAGCAAAGAGTGGAAGTATCTCTGGAGTTGAGCACTCAGTATTGTACCTTCCGTTCCCAGTTGTACAGCAGCAAACCGCAACGGCGAAGTGGGAGCAAGGCTCTCCCGGCTAAAACAGGGAAGGGACAGATGGCTTAGTGAAACAGAGCACAGGACCCAGTCAGGGCACACGAGCTGGGTGCAAGAGCAGGCCGGGGGGCTGCTGTGCGGCGCTAGCTGTGGCACGCCGGCATGTACGTGCAAATCCTGTCCGATCCCGTCCCCGGGAGGAGATGGCTGCTGCCCGCCCGAGGACTGCGTCTGTCTGCCCCCGGCCGCGGGCAGCCGCAGGGGCTCGGCAGCGCAGAGCCAGCGCCGCGGCGGAGGCGGCAATTCCTCTTCTGGGAGACACCTGCGGGTGGGGAAACATCGGGGACGAGCCGGGAGGCGGTGGGATGGGAGAAGAGAGAAGCGGGAGAGGAGGGAAGAGGGTTGCGGAAGGAGAAGGGGAGGGGACAGCCAGGAGTCGGGGTGGGGACCGGGGGGGTTGAACAGCGGAGATAATAAAGCCGGGGAGAAGGGGTAGAAGGGCGAGCGGAGCCGGCGGGAGCCGGACGGGCGGGGATGGGGCTGAGGGCGTGAGCGGGGCCGGGGGGCGGCCGTGCCCGGAGGGGCGATGGTGCCCGGGCGGCGGCTCTGAGCGGGGCGTCGCCATGGGCTGCGGGGGCAGCCGGGCCGACGCTATCGAGCCCCGCTACTACGAGAGCTGGACGCGGGAGACCGAGTCCACCTGGCTGACCAACACGGACTCCGAGAGCCCGCCGCAGGAGGGCGGCAGCGCCGAGGGCCCCGGCCGGGAGCAGGGCGGCCCGCGCCCCGGTGAGTGCGGAGACGGGAGCGGGCACCACGGGGAGGGGAACGGCTGCGACACACCCTGTGTGTGCACCTATAGAATCTGTGTGTGCACCTATAGAATCTGTGTGTGCACCTATAGAATCTGTATGTGCACCTACACACTGTGTGTGCACCTATAGAATCTGTGTGTGCATCTGTAGAATCTGTGTGTGCACCTATAGAATCTGTGTGTGCACCTACACACACTGTGTGTGCACCTATAGAATCTGTGTGTGCACCTATAGAATCTGTGTATGCACCTACACACACTGTGTGTGCACCTATAGAATCTGTGTGTGCACCTATAGAATCTGTGTATGCACCTACACACACTGTGTGTGCACGTATAGAATCTGTGCATGCACCTACACACACTGTGTGTGCACCTATAGAATCTGTGTGTGCACCTATAGAATCTGTGTGTGCACCTACACACACTGTGTGTGCACCTATAGAATCTGTGCATGCACCTACACACACTGTGTGTGCACCTATAGAATCTGTGTGTGCACCTATAGAATCTGTGTGTGCACCTACACACCCTGTGTGTGCACCTATAGAATCTGTGTGTGCGCCTACACACTGTGTGTGCACCTATAGAATCTGTGTGTGCGCCTACACACTGTGTGTGCACCTATAGAATCTGTGTGTGCATCTATAGAATCTGTGTGTGCACCTATAGAATCTGTGTGTGCACCTACACACTGTGTGTGCACCTATAGAATCTGTGTATGCACCTACACACACTGTGTGTGCACCTATAGAATCTGTGTGTGGACCTACACACACTGTGTGTGCATCTACACCCGCTGTATATACACGTACACATGCTGTGTGTGTGCACCTATACACACAGTATATACACCTACACACGCCGTATATACACGTACACACGCTGTGTGTGCACCTATACACACACGGTGTATGTGCCCGGGGGTTGTGCGCCGATCCAGCCGTTTTCCTGCTGTGAGGAGAGCGAATTCCGCCCTCCGGCCCCCTAAGAAACGCCCAAGTCCGCGCTGAAGCCCGGCGGCTCGGAGCGCTCGGAGCGCCCGGCCAGGGAGCGGCCCCGCCGAGCCCCGGGCCACCGGAGCTGCTCCTGGCGCTAGGGACACGCTCACGGCGCTGCTCGGCTGCGAGCCAGAGCGTAGAGACGCCGTCAGCTGTGGAACGATGTTACCAGGAGAGAAGAGAACCCGGCCCTTTGAGGCTCTTGCTGTGGGATACATGGCTTTTTCTTTTGCGAGACAAGTAACTTAGGGAAGAAACTGAAATTAGAGAAGAGGCAGCTTTCTTCCACACTACCTCTGATGCCTTCTGGTATACATAGAAAGCTAACCAGAGGGTGGACAGCACAAGAGCAGACCTGCAAGTTTGAATTTCCCAGTTCTTGTCAGTATGCTACATCCCTAGTTGTGCACCTGAGGTGTTACAGAAGCGAGAGATATTTTGGAAAGGAGTTGAGGAGCTCTGATCTGATGTGAAGTTTAAAATTATGTAAGAATTATTGTGTATTGCAGCAGTATTTAGAAATCTCAGCCTAGGTCCAGAAATTCATTGTGCTAGATATTGTACAAATGATTGCTGCCCGGAATAGATTATAATTTCCATATAAAGCAGTAAATGCCTATAGGCAGGTTCAGATGAAAACAAGTGGCTTTATAGACTTTTGTAGAAAGTAACAAAGCACCGGGAAGAAATTATGAAACTGCAGGAGTGAAAATTCACAAAGGTGGGGATCACAGGCCAGCTGGAATAGGGAGACCACAATTCTATACTGACTAAAATATGATACGGAGGGAGAAGTCAAAAGGGTCTATGTTGTACTCCTAAAGACTAAAGAAAGACTCTGTAGTTGTCACATGGGAAATTATGAGAATTTGAATGTGAATGGGTCTACGAAATATAATATTAAAGAAGGTTAGATAAGGAATTTAAAGGCATTCAAGATGGTGCTGACCAGTAAGTTCAAATGACAGCTGACAGTGTTGTCTCCAGCAGTGAAAGTTAAACAGAATGTTACCTTTTTACCCACACTCAGCATTATCTTAGCCATGTTTGAGTTGGTGCCTAAACATCATAAACAGAAGCTAGAGAGTCCAAGATCTGATTCTGAATAGGAGGTAATAAAAAGGTAGATCACTAAGTATTCTTCCTAAAAACGTGTGGTAATTGTGTTTAGAGGTGAGAATACTAGAGATAAGGAGAAAAGAACAACACTGGAGACCAGTAGAGACTGGTGAGGGTATGAAAAGCTTTGCAAGAAAACCTTGCAGAAGAAATTAGAAGGAAGACGATGAGGACAGAGTAGGAGCAAAAATGATGAGTGGGACTTCAGTGAGGGCAAGATTAACTCTTTAACAGAATCGTGGTGGAAGCAGTTTAAGGAACCTGAGGAACACAGTCTGCTCCCAATTAGTGCCTCAAAAGCTGTAAAGTACTTCATAGAGAGCTGTTGTAGGGTAAGGTTTGAGGTAGGGAAGGAATAGGGATAAGGAGAGGTACTCCAGGGACTAGAAACAGCACTTTAAGTGAATTTACAGATGAAAGGGAGAGGAAGGAGCAATTGGAGGGGCAAATGAGGTCAAGTATGGGTTTAAGACATGAAGAGGAAAACATGCTTTTCTTGTGAGAACTGAAAACTACCTCAGAGTGAGAGACAAAAAGGAAGAGTAAGGGAGGGGACAGGAGCAGAGTGGGAGAGACGGGAAAATGGGAGATGTCGGTGGTGTAAGTCAAGGTAGGAAGGTGCTGTAGCTGGGACACAGAAAGGGAGGAGGCAGCCAGGGAAGGGGACACCAGCCAAACAAGGACGGGGAAAGAGGATGAAGTTCTTCTTTGTTATTTTTCATTTGGAATAATTACATGAATTTCTGTGAAGAGACAGACATGGAGATAGGATGAAAGAAATATTTCAGGAAAAGACAAAAGTAGTAAGATGTGGTCGTAATTGTCAGCATGTCTCAGTTATAGAAAAAAACAGAACTGGACATCAAAATGTAAAGAGGAGTAAATCACTCAGGGATAAATGAATGTCCTGTGTATAAAATCAGAGAGTGTATCAATGAGGAAAGGGTTAGTAACTATCATAAATTAATCTTAGTAGTCTCATACCACCACAGATTTCATCATATGCTTCTCTTTTTCTCAGCCAGAACATTCAGCTTTCTATGCCTGCTATCGTTGGAATGATACGTATTTCTGTAGCCAAATGTTTGTACCTTTACCCAAACATTTTGAAAGCTTAAATATTATTAAATTAAAAGGAAAGTATAGAGGTTTTTTTAATTTTCTCATTTGCTTTTCTATTTTTCCAGTTTCAAATGGTCACTTCTTAGACTATTTGTTAATTTCCCTACTGGATTTTTTTACATACATTTTTATAAAGTGTATTGTAATTCCCTGTTTTTTACAGGAAGACATATAGAAGAGTATTAATTGCTATAACATACCTAAGATAAGAGAGATGGTCTTAGGTTCATGAGAAGTGACTTAGATCATGAGAAGTCACCAACAGACAAACGTATAGGTGGTTGTAACATATAGTAATGTATTTTATGTAACTTAATAGTGTCACAGTACAGGGCAACCAGATATGGATGAAGAGGGGTAGGAAGGTAATAAATAACTTCATGAAGCAGTGCAGGTGCTGGAATTGAAAGGCATTTTCTGGAAGATAAGTGTATGTACTGTTCATTGAGTGAACAAGTGAATGGCTTCTGTGAGAGAGAAAAAAAGAAAAGAGTCACAGAGAGCCCTTACAATAAAGCAATTTCTTGGAATAACGTTCATTGCTGTGTGAGCAAAGAACTTTTCACAGGACCGAGCTAGTGCGTAGGCTATAGCTGGGGAAATAATAGACTACATGTCTGCTTAGGAACTGTTCCTTGATTCTTGCAACTCTTTCCACAAATTGCTTTCTCTTTAGAGGGTCTGATTCAGATAAGTGGAAGTGTTAGCAAAGTAATGGCTTTCGGAGGAAGTAATAATCTGTGGGTACAGATGAGTCCCCAGGGCAGTCACCACGGGTTACACACAAACCATGGGGAAAAGGCTGAATTCACAAAAAACCCACATAAAAACTGACAAGTATTTTGGAATGCATTTGCACAACTTGTTACGTTATATTGGGACAACTTGCTGATATGTATATGTATATGTATATGTATATGTATATGTGTGTATATCCTAGAACTTTCAGATGTACAATTTACTACCAGAAACCAGGATTGCACAAGTACTCTATAAACACATTAAATATCAACTCTAACAAAAATTAATTTTGTTTCTTTTAAAGCAGTTTTAAAGCCATTTTATTTCTACTTCTTTCTATTTCCCCTAAGTTATCTGCTGTTTTATTATCTGGGGGTTTTTTTTATTATACCTGAAAGTGCCTCAGAGTGGATATGGCACTTGCTGTCAGAGGGACTACAATCACTTTACCCCATGGGCTGCAAGTGCCTTAGAACAAGATCTCTCCTTACATTTTTCCCACAGCAACCAGCACAGTAAGACCCCAGTCTTTAACAGAGATTGTTACTGAAATGCAAATACAAGTAATTAATTTTTAAATGATGTAGCAAAGAAGTAAAAAATAATTCTCTTGTAACAGAATCGAAAAGTTGAATACTGATTGCCTCAGGACTGACTTGTTCAGTTCCTCAATAAGTAAAATATTTGTTGATTTTTTAAATCCTTATGTGACTTACAGTATCAGCTAAAAAAGATTGCTTTTTAATCCTTGAACTTTACTCTTTTCTCTTAGTGAAGTATTTTTTTTTTCCTGAAGCATATGAAAGAAAACATTGTCCATATTTCACACAGACTCATCTGATGTACTCAGGAGGAAAACTAGCTCATGGCATCAGCAAACATAACTGCAGTAAGTGGTCTGCCAGGAATGAAACCTGCAATTTACGATCAGTGGAGACGTTTGCAGAATAGCTGTGAAATGGGAGGGCAATCGAGCGCTTTGTAAAACAAATAGAGAAAATCAGAGGAATGCAGGAGTAATTTTATCACTGTCTAGCCATCTGGCAGGCTAACAGTTTATCTTGCATAACTGCCCTAATATGCTTGTGTGTTTATGAATGATTCTTGCTCTGCTCTCTGGGGTTAAATGCCTGGCTCATGCTGCTGCTCCACAGTTTCCTGGTCGCTGACAGCTCCAGGACCTTTTATGGACCAGGCTCGTCATTTGTAGCTAGGCTTGGGTCAAGACTCAGGATGCAAAATGCGGCGTTTCAGAGGTAACCTTCCCCAGAGAAGTTTTGGACAGTCAGTTCTGCATCGTTTGCGGCAGAGAGGCAGCGAGGGCTGTGCCAGCTGTTGCCGTGACAACAGGCGCTGCTGCGGGCTCGGACCGCTGCCGTCATCCGCTCCCTCCCGCTCCAGGTGCGCGCCGAGGTAAGCGCTCAGCGGAAATAAATAAGCAAGCATCAGGTTGTAAATAAAGAACCCGGTGCAGCAGAGTATCTTTCGTGAATTGAACTGCAGAAAAATTTGTAATTAGCTATCTGTTTTAGTTCAAGAGGTTAAGAGGGATCGGTGCATTACATGGGGGTATCAGGATCTGTTTGTGCTCCTATCTCCTTCTGTTCTTTAATTAATGGGCTGTTTCAAAATCTAGTATGTTTAATAAACAATTGTAACAGTGATCCTGCTGTGATATTTTCAGGAGATAGCCTTATTACAGTTCAGAGTTTCAGTAAAAGATAGCCTTATTACAGTTCAGAGTTTCAGTTTATTCAGCTCTGATGGACTGTAGACATATTGCAGCAACTCCCTTTCCATCTTAGTGCAGACCTTGGGTATAATAATGTATTGTGTTTGTTTGGCAATGTTTTATAGTGGGGAGCAGGGTACAGAGTTGGTTTCTGTGAGAAGCTGCAAGAAGCTTTCCCCACATCTCATGGAGCCAGGCAGCTCCTTTGAAAACACATTCTCTGCACCCCTCCCTCCTTCCCAGCTCTACCTCCTTCTCTCCCAGTGGGTCAAGGAGGCAGGGAACAGAGGTTATTGTCAGTTCATCACCCAAGGCCTCTCCTGCTGCCCAGGGAGAGGAGTCCTTCCCCTGCTGCACCACAGCATCTCTCCCACAGGAGACAGTTCTCCATGGACTTCTTTAACGTGAGTCCATCTCATGAGCAACAGCCCTCTGTGAACTGCTGCAACATGAGTCCATCCCATGGGCACCCGTCCTCCCAAAACTGCTGCAGTGTGGGTCACTCTTCCATGGGGTGCAGTCCTCCAAGGCAGGCTGCTCCAGCCTGGGAGCAGGGGAACCCTCTCTCCACCGGCTCTTCCACAGGGTCACAGCCTCTTCCAGGCATCCATAGCTCCAGTGTGGGTCTCCTCCAGAGCTGGAGGTGGATCTGTGCATCCCTTTGGACCTCCATGGGCTGCAGGGGCCCAGCTGCCTCACCGTGGGCTGGCTGCACCATGAATCTCAGCTCCAGTGCCTGGAGCACCTCCTGCCCTCCTTCTCTGCTGACCTTGGTCTGCAGAGTTGTTCCTCTCACATATTCTCACTCTGCTCCTCTCTGGCAGGAAAATTTCCACTACGCTACAACCTTTATTTGTATTTTCTTCTTAAATCTGTTATCCCAGAGGTGTTATCCATTTCTAATTGACCCAGCCTCGGCCAGTGCCACATCCATCTTCAGAGCCATCAGGGATTGGCTCTGCTGGACATGGTGGAAGCTTCGAGCAGCTTCTCACAGAAACCATCTCTGTGGCACCACCCCCTGCTACCAAACACAGGCCATGCAAACCCAGCACATCATAAACTTGAGGTTTGCTCAGCATAGAAGCAGACCATGACAGTATTGGCCTAAACCAGTATTATTTATTGCACCACAAGAAAGCATTGAAATTATTGGAAAAATCAGACTCAGATGATAAATACAACTTTTTGTAATGACCATATTTTTCAGCCCAACTCTCTAGCTGTTAATTCTTCCATTCCAAATATGGAATGACACCTTTGCTGTCATTTGATAGTGTAATACTTGTCTAATTTCATGTTTCAGTTAAAAAATGGCACCAATACTTATTTGGCCCATCAGATCATGCTAAGCAATCTACCTCACCACCTCTGGAAGTAGTTTTGAATTAATTGGTTTTTTAATAAATACCCACTGCCATAAAAAGAGGATGCATCCATAGATAGCAGAACTTAAGCAAAAGTGTCAAAGATAATTGAGAGATGAGAAATTTTCCTCTATTATGACCCTTCAGCTTGCTATTCTGTGAGATGTATTAGACTCAGTTGCTGGAAAAACTTCAATCTTGTTTGAGAGTAGGTAGTTCAGATACTCCATGAAGCCTCCTGACCAGTTCTCTTGTCTCAGGTGGGAGCTGCCACCTCTCACCCCTGTGACAGGAAGGGAGGGCAGGGGCTGCACAGGGTTCTCCAGATGATTCCTTCTTCCCCAGCAGCCTCTTCATTTTACTGTCTGCCTCTGGGATTATCTCAAAACACTGCAAAAGTTATAACGTCAGCCAACCCAAACTGTCATAATCTTCCCACAAAACGTCTCAGGCTTTGATTAATATCCATTTAGTTAGTGGCCAAGAGTCCTGATAAACCCTTCCTACAGTCTAAAGCAGACCTGCTAGGATTGTTCACCCACAGTTTACCTCGGTATAATAATTTACCAACTGATAAAGTAAATTTACTACAAATGTCACGTACTTGAATTACATGAAAGGCTTTCCCAGCTGTCACAGTACCAGAAAGCAGAAAGGCTGTTGAGCATCAATAGAGATGATTTGCAGGAGAGATGAATTGGAACCATCTCTCCAAATTATTTCCCTGTGGAAAAAAAGCACTCATTTTTGTAGCATTGAAATCTTTAAAGGCAAAAGTATTCTTAGTTAATGAGAGCCAAAGGTCTGTCATTAACTAAAGGAAGAGGTTTTACACTGTCTCTGCAGCAGGTGGTGGGGAGGAGGAATGGTGAGAGAGGGAGAGTGCCTGAAAGGGTTTGAGCAGAAAACATGAGTGGTGGTTTTGTCAATGGCAGATCCTGCTTGCAAGATGCTGAGAAGGAAATTGCTCCGCAAAATTAATCTTCTTGTGGAAATAGCACTCTTTCCCCCATCCCAGCCTTTATATCCTGATTCAGGACATTTAAAAATTGTGGGGTTTTTTTTTTTTTTTCCTTAGGAATGTATTTACACTTTCCAGACAGTTCTAATTCTGTATTTTCCAGTTTAGGAATGTAGAATTCACAGCAACTGGTTGAAAATTGAATTAGTTTTAAGCAAAGATTCCTGCCAATCTCAAAGCAGAAGTGCAATGTATTGCATACAGGAAACAAAGTTCAGAGTGCAGTTTACCTCGTTGTTCATTGACGAAAATTTCCAAAATTTCCACATTAAGCACATGTTTCAGTAATCCAGCTTTGAAGTGACTGAAATATCTCTTTTCTTTAATGGTAATCAGTTCAAGAAATATATGTCTTCACAGAAACAGAATTTATATTGCTAGTTCCAGCTTTTTTCCCCTCAGATATTCTTGCAGTTTAAAACAGATTGCAGGTAAAAGAAATCTAGGATTGAAAGTTGGGGTTTACCTTAAATTGAATCTGTAATATTTAAGACTCAGAAACAGAATGATCAAAGCCAGCAGTTTATTGTGAGGCTTTCTCTTTGACCTCTTTTACCAAGCAGCCCTCTTTCTGGACAGGACCAGATCCCTCTGGCTCTACCCTGAGTGCATACATTTTTCAGCAGCTGTCTCATGATACAAGTGGCTTGGTCCTTTTCTGTACTCAAAGAAATTATGCAATAAGGTAATTTTATTTTCTAATACATCAGAAATGTATTTTCTAATACATTTTATTTTCTGAACATTTCAGAAAATGAAATACCAGTCTGCTTCCCTAGACTGCCACAATGTCTTTTCTGTTCTGTTTAGGAAAAATACAGGTTAAAAGTAAGTCAAAGAGGTAGATGAAGGAGTGGTGTTTTACCAATTAGCATGGGCAACCTGACACTGTGAGGCAGGACTTAAAATGTTAAGTTTTTCCTGAGTCCACTGAGCCCCTCTGCACTGCTGTTTGCTTAGCTGAGCCTAACATTTTAAGCAGCTGATTAAACAAAGTAATGTTGAGTCTCCTTTCTCCTGGGAGATGAGAGGTTTAGGCTAGCTGGTTCAGATGCATGCTAGCTACTGAAGAGGAAAATAATCAGCCCATTTTTTTATTGACTGACTGAAATATTTTGACTGAGGGTTTTTTTACCGATTTCCTAACAGTGCATATAGTTGTGTTTCTGTCTCTGTACATTTTGTCTGGATATTGTCCTCATGTTGCAATTTTCATTTTTGTGAAATGCTAGCATTTCCCAAGTGGACTGTCAGAATTGTTTCAAGCACTTTCAGTACTAAAAGCATGAATATCTGACTTTTGCACAGAGCTGATGCCTGAGTGCTTTCTGAGTGTTTACACTGTGTGTGGAAAAGATGGGAAAAATGCAATGGATTTAGCTAGAGGATGGTTGATGGCTGATGGCTTAAGTTTTAATGTAGTTACTGCCTTCATTTTAGGGTGAGCACTAAATGGCAATGATGACCTTTTCACAAGCATACAGATACCTTAAAGCCAAACCACTTTATGATCATAATCACACCATGAACCAGTTAAGTCAGCAGTACCTTTCTGTATGATCATGGACTGAAAGGCTGGGAATGCCACCTGGCCATACAGCCCACTGGACTTTCCTGAGTTAATTCCCACAGGGAGCATACTTTTGGGACACTGAGACTGAATTTACAGCTTTCCAGTGGCTCACATTTTGCCTAAGACTTTGTAAATTATCCCAGTAGTCAATCACTATATTTTTAAAATAAATGTGCTATGTACTACTTGGAATGTTTAACTTCAATTCCAGCTCTTGAACCTTGGTAAGCAAAACTGAAGAGTAATTTCAGCTCAAGTTTCATGTACTTTTAAACACCTTTCATATTTAGTCTGCCTAAATATTTTTACTGCTCCTCCGTGTGATTAATTGAAATTATGCATTTTGCTCATCTGAAAATTTCATGTATGATTAGCTAGGTAATAAGAATGATAGTAATGCTTTCCATGTCTATGTTGGAAATTAATCTAAATCATAATGAGAGGTGTTTTATTACCACATCCCAAAGAAGAAGGAAGGCCCAGGTAAAGGAGAGGGAAAAATCATGTGAACACCTGCAGCTCTAAGCCGCTAGTGAGAACAGGGTGGATACCACTGTTTTTAAAGCCTGCTGACTTTTTTCCATCTCACACAGGGCTCTCCTGTAAGGAGAACTTCTTTCTTGGCATTTTAAGGATGGGTTTAGACAGGAACTGAGTCAAAATACAGCACTTTTGGGAAACAGGCTGATTTGCCATAATTTGGACCCATGATATAAGGTATTGTCCATGGAGTGTGTAATTTTTAACATGTATTTTTCATGGGCTTTACTGAAACACAACCAGTATATTTGCATGTGGAAAAGCAAATACTCCCTTCTAAAATCCAATACTATGAATAGCACTTCAGAGCTTTGTTATTTGTGTGTTAGTTTTTCAGTTTGGAGGAAGGAGTGATCTGGCACATCATGTTGTACTGATTAGTTGCTTAATCCATTCTGTGCCATTATTTTCCCAGACAAAAGATGTACTCAGCTGTCAAGGTCTTCCAAAATGTTGATGATGGTTATTCCAAAATATAGTGAAAAATCGGTTCTTCTATCTTTTCCCAGTTACCAAAATTTGTACCTGCATGCATTAAACTCTATTGTCTTTCTGACATTAAGTCTTTGCTTAGCACCATGATTACAGTTCTCTCAAGTTTACCTTTTGTGTCTTCCCTTGATGGTCAGGCCAATTCCCTTTAATTCATCTTCTGGAGTCTATTTTCCGTGTAGAACCCTTTGTCTGGAGCTTTGAAATGATGACACGTTTGTTAAAGAATGTTGCAGCATGCTTTTCCTGTTTGGAAAAAATATAAATTTTATATTCACCTTTATTTACAGACATGGTTGCAACACTGTTAAATTTGTTTATGAGACAGTTATACTGTGATTCTGTATTACAATTTGAAATTGAAATATACCAATATGCAAAGACTTAGCATCTGCATGCACTTGTGAACTTAGGCCATGCAAGTGATATGAAGGTTTGCAGCTTGAGAGTTTGTTTGCAAGCATCCCCCTGCAAGTGTGGAGGAAGGCACAGAGCTCCTGGCTTCCTTCCCACACCAGTGGTGTGCCTGGGCATGGCTCAGCCCTGCCTGCCTGGAGACAGCTTTGGAGAGACCTCCAAAATGTGTGTAAAGTGCAAATGTGTTTGTTGTATTTTGCTTGACAGTCTAAAATTCATATCACATTATAGTTCAGAGAAATCATTCCGGATTCTCTGAATGTCTGGGAAGCAAATTTATTGTATTATTGTATTTACTGACATGAAACATTGTTTCTGATAATATTTTCCTGCTGCAGAAGGTCATCCCTCTGTAAATCTGGATCCTTTATCCTAGCTCACAAACCCACTCTCTGCTATACTTGAAAGTTTCTAAATTGTTTCTTGTTAGGTAAAAGAGCATATTTCCTGAGCATCTGGACTCATCCCTGAGGCTACTGCTTTGGAGGAAATGACTTAAACCTGACTTTTGTCACAGCCTCCACTCCATTCATTTTTTTATTCGATCCTTGCTATGTCTTGTTTTTGCAGCAGAAGCACACACTAGCCCTCAGGCCCGAAGATGCACAGCTTTCCAAAAAATATATAGTTTCAAATCAGAAAAAACAGGTAGAGAAAAGAGTTGTCTCAGTGCTTTCTGTACTTATTATCTGTGGCATTAAACGCAAGAAACTCAGTGATGATTGCAAACATATATTTCCTCTGGAAGCATCTGTATGTGGTGATAACACCTTTCATTTGTCTTCACTGAGAGCTTTCTCAGAGTCCATCTTTGCAGTGCAGCATATTTTAAGGCAGGCTTTTTCTAAACCAGCATATTATGCATTATGCATGAGATAGCAGTAATGATAAATAAAAAGGAGTGTTGCTAAACTAGAAAATTGAACCCTACTGGTTTGCTCTAAGTCAGTTTCAAAGATATAAATTTAGCACACTAAGCAACAGGCTCCTGCTCTAAACAAATGTATGCTTGTTATTCCATAACAGAACACGTGACAGCACAGGGTCTCATGGGCACTGGGTCAGATCTAGAGTGTATTTGGGTCAGAATTCATGTTCTGTTTTGGTCACTACCTGTTGCTTTAAAGTGAAGTGGGAGAATACTGTGGCAAACACACATGGAGTACTTTTCTCCACAAATAGTTGATTCTTTTAGATAAGATTAACTTTGTCTCCTTACTACAAGGCTCCATACCCTGCCCAAACTTCTTGGCAGCATTAGCTACTCCAGCATTGCTGATTTTATCAGTCACAGAAATTTTCAGGTCTTCTTGAACCTTACTAAGATTTACTCTTTTGTGCAGGAGGTCCAGGCAGACCTACCTATGTGTTATTTGTGGTTGAGAAGTTTCCTGCTGTCCCGATATTTAAGGGCTACAAAATTAGATCTTAGATCTCTTTTCTGTCTCTCTGTGCCAGATGTCAATCCATGACACTGCTTTTTAGATCAGTTTTATTTTCACAAACTGAATAAATCAGGTGGCTTTCCCCCTTTTCACATCATCTTTATACAAAGGTGATACAAAATTTTTCATTAAAAACTCTGGTTAGAAAGAGTTAAGAGTAAGAATTTCCTCTCCTATTTGTACAATACTGTTATTAAGAATAATTTGAATTCTTAGGTGTAACCAGGCTGTATGAAGAACTAGAGCAGCATGTATGCCATGTTTATCCTTGGCTTTGTTATCATTATTGTTGTCATTATAATAAAAGAAACCAGAAAAACTAAGAAATACAGGTCTAATGTCTTAAATTTTCTTTCTGTATTTTACATTTTCACTGACTTCTCTGTGATGAACACCCTATTTACTGAAATAATCCTTGTCAAAGCTTTCTTAGACAGCTCCCTCCCAATGTAAATGGCAGGAGGGAGGTTTAGAGCTACGTGATTTAAGCATTTTGAATGGACATAAGCTTGCAAGTCCGTGAGCAATTTTTCAGACTGCAATTTTAAATATCTGTCTCCTAAACTACAAAATTGAGATGATGCCGTCTGACACTTTATGAAAACTCATTCAAAATTTTAAAATTATCATGTTTGTTTTGTTTTGTTGGAGAGCACACCAACCTAAGCTGCTTTCAGCTGCTTCTGATTCCTGTGCTACCTTCCAAGTTGTGCCAGTCTGACTGGTTGCATCATTGGGGGAAGAATTAGGTTCAGGATTGATTTCAGTTTAAAATAACCCATTTTCCCTTGCTGCTGCTGAAAAAAGCACTTGCCAAGCTCCAGCCTAAAGGATTTCTATTGTCCTGGTAAGAAAGGCCAGGCTTAGCATACCTGTACAATCCAGAAAGCAGAGAGGAAGATAGTGGTAAATATTGCCATGGGAGGACAAGTACTCTTGGGCACACTGTGTGCTGGAATGGTAGATGTGGACTTGTGAGCAATGGGGCTGCTGCAGGGGGGCTCTCCCTGTGGTCATTGGGAGAGAACTTACAAATCAACCCAATTACATGCAATAAAATACCTGTCACTTGTCCTCCATTCCTCCCCACAGAGGGAGCAGCCTGGCAGTCCCCCAAACCCCGACCAGCCACTCCTGAGAGGAGCTTCACCATCACATTCTTGGGCATTTAATGATCACCCAGAAACCCAGCTTTGGGGAACAGAGCCTTGGGAATATTGTAGCCTTACCGGTTCATTTGAAAGTAAAATATGTGTATTTGACAGAGCATTGAGATGGGATGGGCTGTTTCCCCTGGCCTAAAGAGGCCCACAGACTTTTGGCAAGGGTGCCATGAAAGAGAAGGTGAGAAAGAAAACAACATTACCGAACCCGTTCATTTAAATGTCTATAGTGATTTAACAATACTCATGTAAACTTAAGCTCTACCATGAAAGAATAAGGAGATTATTTACCAAACCCCTGCTGTGAGGACGGCATAAATATCTCAGCAGTTTGCTTTGAAACCACAATGAGGCAAGACTCTTAGTCTTGCCACCCTGCTGGCTTGTAAATTCCAGATAGTACATAAGAGAGTTAACTCTTCATTTTTGTGTACTGTGGCAAATCCTAAATAGCAATTCAAAAATATTTGCTATTTTAAAAGCAACCATCTGTGTTCCTAATCCTTTTTTTTAACATCAACTCTGTTTTGCAATCATCATTTTGTGTTATGTATCTAGTCTATAAAATAGATGTTGCTTTATGGATTGCCAACAATTCTTGTGCTCTTAACACCACTGCTTATGTATTCACTCTGTAGTGTCTTCTTGGTGTTCATACATAGCAAGTCACTGAAGCCAATAAACTGTTGCCCACTATCTAAATCATCTATTTGCTAATGAAAATTAATTCTAAAATAGTTTCTTAACTTCAGAATAGCAAAAATATTGCATGATAAAATAAAAAATTTCTTTTTCCTAGTATTGGTGACCACTAGATCATCCATCTAAAAATATAGTAGAGATAGTGGAGACCTCAAATACTGATACCTGGTTTATATTAGTCAAGTCTTGCAAAAAAAGTCACACCCCTGAAATGCAGGGTGCAGCAAGTATGCTCCGCTGCAAACTAACAGAGAAAAAATAAACAAGATATACCCTTTTCAAGATTAAGATTTTCCATCAGCCTCTGGAAATGGATTTATGTAAGAAAAAATTTTCTATGCAAGACCAAAAGATGCAACACAATCTGATAAATGAACAATTGCACTTAATAACAAAATGGCTTTTTAGCTGACAGCTGTTTCACCAGACAATTTAGTCAGAGGCCAGATGGCCAAAGAGAGACATGGTGGAAAGTAATTTCATAGGATGACTCCACAGAAGGAAAAACTCATCATTTGGATGTTTGAAATGTCAAAGACTCAATTAATGGAATTAGTATGTAATTCCTAGTGCAGTTTGCCTGTTGGAAGCTGTGCTCAAGCTTGTTCTCAGAGCTCCACTGAAAGCTGAAGCAGTGGACTCCTGGCTGAGAGCCCCGACTCACGCGTGGCTCATTGCCTCTCCATCTCCCTTCCTGACAACGGGTTTTGTCTGTGATATCAGTCTGGGCCACTTACTGCCCTGCACCAGGTCATTCTTTGCCTCTCCTCTGGCCCTGTGGAGGGATAGGAAGAGGTAAAACCTAAAACATAAGTAGGTGGGAAATTTTGGGAGATGCAGGAGAGGTGAGATTTACTGTTGCCTACTGAAGTCGCATCTAAACCTAGACACAAGAACAGCATCAGTTTTTATACATAGCAGAAAAGGCAGTTTCCAGAGACAGAAATATTTTTAAAAAATTAAATTACAATATAATATTTTCCAGATTCAGCTCAATTCTTTTCTATCAAAAACTAGATGACAGCATTATTAGTTAACACCACTACAAGTTAAACTGTCTTTGGAATACTCTGCCTCCATCTTCTGACAGCTCAGGGAAATGCAGTGAATAGTTTGTATTTGGACTTCTTAATTCACAGAATAATAGAAGAGATCTTAAAGACCTTCTAATTTCACAAAAAATTATATATTTTCAAGACCAAGGCTTTGAATATTTGGGTGAAACTTCATTGAATTCAATCATTGCCTTTGCTCGCTAATACTGGCAAATATTGCTTTTGACTGTCAAATCATCTTTTCTTACAGATTTCTGAAAAATAATTCATGACTTTGCTTCCTTTTTAATATCTTTAACACAGCACTTGAATTCCTACCTGATTAATGCAGAAGGTTTTGATGACGCAACACCAGTTCATACAGCAATGGTTTGTCATTGGTCTTCCACATACTTTTTTCTCACTTAGTGTCTGTGACTCCTTAATTTTTCTAGGTTTGATACCTGCATTACCAGTTAGTAAATTTGCTTTCTTTGTTTCTCTCTTAACATAAAGCTTTTCCCAAATAAGCTTTGATGAATACTAAATTGAGAGCAACAGTCATGCATCCCACTTACTCCTTGTATTTGAATTTCAGACCCAGTGTTGCAACCAGATGTTGAGTGCTCTGTGCTCACCATAAATGACAACTGATTTTTGTTAATGCAGTAAGATGGGAAAATTCATTTATGCTGTCCAATATCATATTGTACAAGGCATGTGTATCCACATAGCTAGAGCAGAAAGAAAATTGCTCATTTATTTGATGGCTGATAGACAAAACAACATGAAATAAATATTTTCTAAATTTCTTAACTTCAAATGAAAAAATATTCAAGGCAAGGCCATGCACAGAGCAACCTTTCCATCCATATTTGTCTCATCTGTCACACTCACACCTGACCCCTTCAGTTCCCAGAACTGGAACAGATTTAAGGGGGCCTTCTCTGGGTCTTAAGTTCAACTCTCAGTCATGCAAGAAGGTGTGTGTGAGTGCAGAGGAGTCCATGGAGACCTGCAGGTGACAAAAATCTACTGATATGCTGCACTCATTGACTGCTTTTCCAAGTTTTCTGAGCCAATGTTTCACAGAGCAGTGGACCATAGGAAAATGGCCAAATCATGTCAAATATGAGGATGAAGATGCCACAGGGAGGTGGATGAGTATTACCAGGTGATACAAATCCTTTTCCAAACAAAACAAAACAAAACCCCGCCGTTTACTACTTTTTTAGGCTGTAGAGTAATTGAAATGTATTATTTCCCACCTACATGAGATATTCGTGGCACACCATAAAAGAGAGGAGGAACAGGGACAGTAAGTAAGGGAAGCTGAAACTAGGGTTTCAGATGAGAGAAGTTAAGTTTTTTTCTCTGAGAAGTCAAGAAATCTAAATGGTGCAATATAACAATTCACACTTACAACAATGATCCTCCACCTCTACTCTGCCCTAGTGAGGCCACATGTGGAGCCCTATGTTCAGTTCTGGTCTCCTCAGTTCAAGAAGGACAAAGAGCTACTGGAGAGGGTCCAGCAGAGGCCACAAAGATGATCAGGAGTCTGAAGCATCCCTCTTATGAGGAGAGGTGAGGGAGCTGGGCCTGTTTAGTCCAGAGGAGACTGAGAGGGGATCTCATAAATGCGTACAAATATCTCAAAGGTGGATGCCATGAGGATGGTACCAGATTCTTTTCAGTGGTGCCCAGAGACAGGATGAGGAGAAAAGACCATGAACTAAAACACAAGGTTCACCACCACACAAGGAAGAACTTCTTATATTGACAGTGGCAAGATTGTTCTCACTGTGGTACTGTACCATACCTTGCATCACTGACATGATCACAAAATGTGGCAAAATAGAGGGATGCCAGAGCCAGCTGCAAATTACTCAGTATTAATTGCCCAATTCCATGTGTCCCTACTAGGTCTTCTGGAGGATGGGAAATTGGCTCACACAGGTGTACCTACTGCATCAGCCACAGCTGGAATGCTGAACACTGAGAAGAGGAGCAACTGTGGCTCTCAGTGTGCAAACCCTGTAGTCCAGAGCATGGGAACCACAACACAGAGACAGAATGGCTTCAGGACCACAGAGGTATGAGTATAATTATGTTCCCTAATGACCAGCACTAGCCTCAACCAGGTCTAAGTTACTTTTCTGACAACATTTCTCTTTGCAATGAAACTGTATTTAATGTCTTGATATAGGAGAAAATGGTACCAGGCTGCACTACAGCCATGGCATGATAGAGCTGAGCACATCTGGCAATGCTTCATGCATGAATGGCCACAGAATTGATGTTTCATTTGTTAGTCAAGTAATACACACACTGCAGTCAAAAAAGCCCTCATGATAATTTCTTTCCAACTCAGTCCACCTGTGGCATGCATCATGCAAACTATTTAGATTAATTATCTGAAAAGGAACATTAATTGCTTTCCCTTAATTGCTGTTCTGCTCAAAATATGTGCACTGCATGAACCCTGGTTCTTTCAAAGCTGGACATGAAGCTTGAAAAAGTCAATGGGTTTCTTTTCAATAATTTCAGTAGGCTTTGGATCAGATCCTCCCCCCTTTTCCCTCTCACTTACGTGTTGTGTCCCTTGTATACATTGTAAGAACAAGGCTTTGGGGCTATACCAAAGACCAGCCTTCTCCTGTCACAGCTGCCAACCTGCCACCTACAGGTTTCTATGCTGCCCTGTTTGCATAGCAGCTGCTCAGCTGCTGCAGATTAAAGAAACCCACAGATTGTGGCTGGTTTACTGCTTCCTTGGTTTCTCATTTGATAAGGTATTAGGTAAAAAGTTGGGGAAGAGAGACTTCCTTGTTTGCTGGGTTATCTGCAGATATAGCAGATAAAGTCTTTTACATGGTCCTTGGCATTCTGGGGCAACCTCAATTTCTACTCTGAGGAGTGCTTGCCAGGCTGTTGTTGCTGCTTCTACTTTTTCAGGGCAATCTCCTGTTACTACAATTTAATCTAATTTCACATCTGGGGAGAGTGAGACTGTAAAAGTTTGGTAACCACAGAATGTGCAGTCATGGGTGAATGTTTATATCCCTGTGGGAATCTGTCAAAGGGACATTGCACTCCCTTCCAGGTGAGCATGAATTAAGCCTTGAGGTGTTCCCAGAGTGGAATCATAAACAACATCTTTTACATCTAGCTTTGCCCTCCGTGAATAGGATGCTCCCTGAATTTGCTTTGCTAGTTCCACAAAATTTGGCACAGCAGTAGTTAAAGGGGTAATACTGGCATTCAGTCTCCTGCAGACAATGGTGAGTGGCCACTGTCCCCTCGGCTTTTTCACCATTCTCTAGGGTGTACAACTGGTTTTCTTATCTGTACAATGCTGGCTAGATTGGCAGTCCTCTTAAGTATAATTTTTACCTTTTCTTCCAGTTTCTGCTTTATCTCCTTTTCTTTCAGTAACTGTTTGTGCTGTGCAGCTGCTCAGTTTCCAAAGATAGTAACGATTCAGTCGGTTTTCTGCCCTCTATTTCCTCTCTCAGATTTTGTTTCACTCTGCTATGGTTTTTGCCTACCTAATTTCTCCAATAATTGGCTTTCCCTATGCTCTGCTGAAGCGAGTAGAATCTTAAAATCATCTTTCTCAGTTATAAGCTTGCTTTTGGGTTTCCAATCTTTCTTTTATTTCCCTCTCAAAAGCCAGTGATGACTTTAATACTCAATTTTCTGATTTCAAAGCAGCATGTTCTATATATGATCTATTTGAGGGAAGAAGGACTCTTTGATTTCCTTTCGCATGTAAAATAAGTGAGCCTCCAATACTGCACAAATAATTGCTTTGTCTTCCCAGAATTTTTGGGCCCATTTCTTGCCTGCCTGGGCACGAGCACATTCATACATCTGTAACTGTTTATTCATGGCAATCCTGCTGCCTACACTAATTCTTCTGTCACATAAAAATCAGAGAAGAGGGACCCCCTGCTTGCTTTCAGTGTTTCTGTAGATGTACTGGGCCTAGGGACCTTCCCTTTCTTCCTCAGTATTATCTCAGCCTGTCTGAGATCCTGGGAGACCCTCACAGACAATATTTTAAAGTAACCAATCTGGCACTCTGAGTCTGCTGAGGTGCCAGAGGCACAGTGTGGGGGCACAGTAAGTCTGGTCACAACCACAACCCCTGATGCAAAACTGGCACGCATTGCACTGTAAGTCTGGGCAAATTCAGTAAGACTCCACATCCACAAATAGTGCAATTTCTTGCCTGTTGGACAGAGTAAGGTCCACAAATGGCTGTTGATAAATGCACTGATATCAGAATACATAAGCAATGGTATTACTGTGAAATAAAACTTACCTGACAGGTGTCCCCATGGGGGAGGAGAGAGACAGGGTCCCCAGGTTGCCTGTTGACCATCCCAGAACACAAAGGTAGAGCCTCCTCTGACCTCCCTCCCCTGTTAAGTCATATTTATATTGTTTTCTTTGAGGATGGGGGAAAAAAATTCACTTGACATAATTTCACGCTTAAATGGAGTTTGAGTGACTTTACATACATGGAAAGATTGTACAGTTTTTACTTTGTTAGCACATGTGGGGCGTGAAAAGAAATATGTATTTCAAGTTCAAGCTTTTGGTCACCATTTGGGTCATTCCTTTGGCTTAATTCCCATTGGCTTCATTGTTTTAAACAGAGAATGACTGCAACACCTCTGTGCAATTCCATCTTTTGTTTCTTGCCTCTCTCAGACATGAAACAAGCTCCTCTGGTGTCCCTGCTCCTCAGGCATACACAGTCGGTTTCTGCTGAATTACTGCCAATGTGGGCACTCCTCCTTGCTGAGCTTTGTCTTTTGACAATTTTCCACAGAAAGTGCCTCAGCACAGCATGTGGCAGAACTGCTACACCCCCACCCCCCCATAAGAAGTTGTCCCACCTTGGGAGTCACATACTTAAACCAAGGGGTCTGAGCAAATGAAAAAGAGAATTTGGATTGAATTTCACCTTGCATTTGCCAGCACACAACACATCAGTACATATCTGTTTATTTTGAACCTCCTTTGTATCATTATCTTTTGTATTCCTATAGTACAAAGATATTCCCAGGTGACATAAAAGACACTGCTGTATCTTTTCATGAGATACTGCACCTCCAGGTGGACAGGGACCCATTCCACAGGAATATCCACGTCAACAGCCATGGGAACTCTGTAAATGAAAATCCCAAATGCTTGCCATAGCCACTAGCCCAGAGAGAAATTTTAATTGGTGAAGTTGGTCAAACAGCACTACATAATTATTAATCCAATTTAAAAAGGACTTGGTCACAATTGAGAATTACAGTGTGTACCTGTCCTACTGTTTGAGAAAATTGTCTAATTTTGTAATTGAATGGAAAATTACTTCTGTATTGCACTTAGTAGGAAGTATGGACAAATTCCCACTTGTTGACAATGTGAGTGTTGACTGTAATGGTAATACTCAGCGAAGTGTAGGTTCCTGCCCTGAGGCCCCATGACTTTGAAGATATTCTCCTGCATTTTCTAACTGAGATACATTCAGTAACATGTATCTGTGCTGTTGCAGGTCAGTGCAAAGAAAATTTCTGATGATAACTGAAGTATTTACATTATCCTCCACATCTAATGCAGGTGCATAAGAAAGGAAGTTGTCTAAATTTCTTGTCATCAAAAAAGAAATATGTATGTCTAGAGAGAAAGTGTAGTATCTAATGTAGGCTCCAGCTCTGACCTGCCATTTTTCATCTCTGTTTTTCCACTGTTTAGGGAACCATAAGATGAGCACACAATGTGAATACCTTAAGTTTTATTTACCTTAACATTCACATTGACTACAGTTTTTCTTTTATCCCGACATGCTATAGAATACAGCAATGCAGCACATGGTGCTCTCAGAAAACTTGGGTTGTGCCATCGGCATGTGGGCTAGCAGGGGATAAATCTTGTCACCTCTCTGTTTCTCACTTTCTCCTGCATCCAGATCTAAGGCAGCCATCTGCCTCGTCTCTTCATACTTGGATATGACGGGGTACAGCTTGTGCTGTTGAAAGGGAAAAGGTTTGACACGAACTGTATCTGGGAAACCTTATCATCCTCTCATGACGGTAATGTCAAAACAATTTAGAACGAAAGGATGATGATGAAGACAGTAATAAAGAGTGCAAATACCAATGAAGGTAATAGGTTGGTCAGGAACCTCTCCCAAAAAGAAATGATATCCAGATAATGTCCCTGACTGACAATAATAAGTCTTTGGCAAGTACTTGCATGAACAGTAGCACTAGGGGAGCAGATAGCAAAGGAGCAGGTGTATTCAGGCTGCAGAAATGTGAAATAATACACAGCATAAAATTAACTCCAGGTGTTGTTCTGAGATATATATCTACTTTCCACTTATGTCAGTGTCTGAACTTCATCAGACATTGTTTTACCTTGTAAATAATGCCTAATTTACCTGGCATTCCTTACACTGACAAATAGTCTCATGGAACACTGGCAATGCAATAATCAAACCCACCCAACTCAGCTGTGTGTCTCTATCAGCCCAGATCTGGGTACACTTTGTTAGACCTATCCAGTTTCCTGTGCATTACAGTGCATTGCTAATGGCAACAAGCAGACAGTCTGGGAAATGGAAAAGTATGAATTTAAATTAGGGATGCACTTGCATGACTCAGAGAGACTGACTTTTTTGAATATTGAAAATAAACTGATGAAGCTCTGAAAGGTATATATTGTGCTTGGATCTTGTACACAGACAGAAGTAAGTGCTACTTTAAAACTATATTTTCACATTAGAAATATAAAATCAAGTACAGAAAATTCTATCTCAGACTAGTGATGCACTACCCTCAGTGACATCAAGAGGAAACTCTAATTTTTACTTCTGGACCAAAACCAGATTTATTTGCCCTGGTTTTATAGTATACACATGCAGAGAGGATAATTATAGTCAAGAAGGTTGATCCAAAGCCTACTGACATCCATTGCCTTTGTAGCAGGTATAAAAGCTTGTGTCCACACTGAATAAGGAAGTTGCTCTGCATTGCAGGGCCGTGTGAAGGATGCTGGAGACATTCTGTTTATTAAGCAGAACTGTTTTTGTAAATTA
Organism: Sylvia atricapilla; assembly: GCF_009819655.1. Taxonomy (NCBI): domain Eukaryota; kingdom Metazoa; phylum Chordata; class Aves; order Passeriformes; family Sylviidae; genus Sylvia; species Sylvia atricapilla. The sequence goes on from NC_089140.1 coordinate 132,826,369, forward strand.
GGGGTTAATTATCAATTACTCTTTCTGTTGTCATTGTAGAACTCACTGTACTGTTTAAAACTCTCACAGAGTAAATGGGACACACAGAAAATGTCCACACAAGAAGTCGCCATTAATGTTACAAAAGGCATCAGACAAAGTGACAGAAGGAAAACAAAGAATTGTGCCAATTAAAGAAGAAAATGGCAGGTGAGGATGGACTTAACACAGCTTCACTGCACTTTAAATGTCAGTCACTGAAGACATGAAGATCTCTAGGTGTTCCAGGTTGAATACAGCAGGAAGCTGCAACTGAGTGCCTCCAGAAGCAGGTCTTGTGGAAACCAGCTGCAAGCACTGTAGGATCTTCAGACACTGTTTGTCTAAAGCAGTGGCACTACACAGACACACACACAGAAATTCATGACATTTGTTTTTTACTAACTTCTGTGTTATCCCTTGTGCATGTCCTGTTTTGCATTGCTATTAAGATGAGTCTGGATAATAAGGGGTACAGCTCATCCCAATTAAAACCAGGAAATGAACAAATGAATCTGCATTTTTAGTCATAAGGGAGTTTTGAGTGTGCACATTCAAACCCACAGAGTTAATTTAAAGCACTCACATGTTTTAAAATGCAAACCCGGATATCTCAAAAAAGTGAGACTAAAGTCTACTCTTCCACTAAATCTTTTTCCAGCTGTGTATACTGGTTATATATAGTTAAGTCATAGAGTAACATTTTTATATATTAAATTTTCAATTACTTAGTTTTAATTTATTGTTCGTATTGATATAATTTTGGTCCTAAAAACAGTATCAATATTTCATATTGATCAGCCTTACTTGAAGGTCCTAGTCTTAACTGGTAAGTAGAGTTATGGCTACTTGGTTGTTTTATAAATGCCCCTTTGATTATGTTGAAGTCTAGTCTGACTTGGAAAAAAGTTAACATTAACATTACATGAAAATAACCACAATTTTTAAAGTAATATTCTAATGCCAGTTCAAAAAATTAACTTTCTCTGATAAGATACAATTAATTCACTGTGCAGAACTTATTTAATACATTGTGAGAATCCTATACTGCAGTACTCCATGATTATCATAAATACATATCTAAAAGGAATACAAATGTTCAATATAGTCAAGTCTAGGCATTAATTTATTACCTCTTAATATGGAAATAATAATATATATTCTCTGTGAGTTTGCATGTTTATGAAGATAAAAGAGGTAAATTTATTTGCCTCTCCTATCAGCCATATATATATATGTATGTGTATATATATGGATGTATATTAGTATTCTTAAAGGGCCATTTAAAAACTACCCAAAACAGACAAACAAGTATGAATAGGATTGTGAACTGAACCCTAGTTTATTTTGTTTTAGGACCATTTTAATAGCTTGCTGCTTAGGTGTTCAAGTTACTTTGATTGCTGTACAACAAGCCTATGCAATAGGAATTGTTCCTTAATTACTCCAACAAAAAGGCAAACTGGAATCCAGAGTTAGAGCCAATATTTTGCATACCATAGCATATTTTAAAAGGATTTTCTGGCAGAGACAGTGCAGTATAAACTTGTATGATACAAGAAAGCTATAGAAAGTGAATAATGATCCTGATGTGTTTAAGGGTAAAAAGGATTCTGAAGGAAGGCAAAAGAGGTTTGCTGTGTAAGAAGCTGTTCCAGAGATTGTGGCCTTGGGTGGATACCACATTAGAGTGAGTAGATGGAAGAACAAAGGAGTCCTGGCAGTGTGATTATTTATTAGCTAATAAATTATTTAGTGATGATGTGCTGGCCACTTGTGTCAGACAGCTTGGGTCACACCACAGAACTGGAAGCCCATGAGCCGCATGGCACATGAAGCAGCCCTGGCTCATGCCAGCAGCCATCAGGGAGGCAGCTCTTAAACCTTGTATTCCGAGCATGAGATGTGACAGGCTGGTTTGCAGGAGATGGCCTTGGTACACAATTTTCTGGGCAGCAGCACAGACCTTGCTCATGCAGACCACATCCCCCATCAGGGTGGCAGCTGCAGAGTGGTGGATGCTGCCTGCCCTGGACTGCTCGTGGTAATGTTCCTGAGCCACTCCAAGATCCCCTAAACTTGTTTATATCCTGAAATTTAACTTTATAACATTCAAAGATGGGATCCAAACTTCTGTGGTAAAAGCCATGTTTAGTAACAAGCAATTTTATACACACTCCTCATGTAATACGTTGCTGTTCTTATTCATTAGGCAGTAACTAAAAATGAATAACATTTTGTCCTAGGTGGCTTCTTAGTGTTTGATGTGCAAACTTCCAATGACCTTAATAAAATTAAGAGCGTGTTGTGGAGATGTGGATCTTGCCTTTGTACACAGATTGGGATATACTTACATTTACTTTCCTTCTACTAGATAACCACCAGTAGAAACAACCAATTTGTTTATAAAATAATGCACCACACTGTATAATTAGGGTGACAGAATGTAGTCTATGTCACTTTAGACAATTTAAAGTCCTCACAGTGGATTCCCATGCTGGTTTCAGTGGAAGAAGCAAGCCTAAAGAGTCATCTGGACATTTTCACTCCAGGTGGCCTTCTTTACAGGATCTTATTTACAGGGTCTGTTCTTTGAGCATTGCCTTTCAGATATAAATGGCTCAAAGACACCAAATAAAATAACTATGTAAAAAGTCATGGACTTTTAGATAAAGGACTTGTGAGCATCTCTGTCTTGAATGCCAGGATTTTTGAAATGTAATTTTCCCCAAAAAGACATTGCCACCTAATTTGTTTGACGTCCCTTGGCTGTACATGAAGATTTCTTCAGGTGCACTGAAACAACACACTTTCTGCTGGAGTGATTTGCCAACATATGGTAAGTTCTTATGATTTATCTAGGTTCAGGTTTTAAACAGAAAGGACATTTGTTATGTTTCCACAATTCCAACACAATATATACATAGGATTTTCCTATATATCTTGATCTTCTTCCACTATGTGAGAAATGGAATCATTCAAAAGAAAGAGGATATTGTCTAAATAAGAAACAAGATTTACAGTTACTAATTCATCATGTGGCAAATTAATATTCTCAAAGGGTCAGTGCTGCTTTATCTTGCACTATTCCTTCCTCTTTTGCCTTATGATTCCTTAATGTATGTCATCATTTCAGCATCACTGTAGGACATTGACTGGAAGACACGCAATTTTACTGAATTGATTTTGTGACTGAAATGATTTTGTACTGACATAAATAGGAAACTATAATTATTGTGTAAGCAATATATGAGTACTGCGTTAAACATGCATTCTTGTTAGTTAAATGACTAAGATTTCATAAAACCAGGACACAGGTATTTTTGATCTTCCCAGTATGTTCATATACGTAGATATTTATTTGTGCATGTCTCTGCATGTGTATATTGTAATGTCTTTAGTGTGTACTTCTGCAGTTCAGGCACATTTTTTTGAGAACCTTTAATTTCTGTTTGTAATTCTGATACCAAGTGTGAAATATTTTAATGTTTGAACCGAAATCTGTTTTACATGCCTTACAAAAGGATGAGCTATATAATTTATTCACAGAAATGGTATTTGAAAAAGCAGGCTTAGTTTTATTTACAAACACATCTAAATTCGAACTAGGCTAATGGGAACATTTTTGTACTCTGCAAATTAATGAAGATTGACCTTAAATTTGAAAATGAAAATAAAGAAAAATTTTTAAATGTCTGTTTATTACTCCATGTGTTTCACATTCCTGTGTTTGTGGTTGGGTTAGCTTTTAAAGCTGAGATCAAAGAGTGCAAAAGTATAATGAATGGTTCCCACATCTGCTATTCATGGAATCAGAATATTTCTGTATCTGATGTCCTCAGGTTGTGGCTCATGGACTGTTTGGTCATATGAAAGAAGGTAAAATACATATATTCCCATAAGAAATCGATGTATTTGCCAAAGAGGGATTATGAGGTCAAAATACAATTGTACCTCTGTAATTATAAATTGGATAGTTTGTTGTTGCTGTCACAGCTAAAGTGGAAGACACTGGAAACCTGAGACACTTTCTCTAGTAAGATGCCATGAGGCAACTAGAATACATAGGTAAAAAAAAAAAAAATAAAAACTGTTATTCCTGTCTGAACAGGATGGAAAAGTAGCTGTAGTGCTGTTTTACTTCTTCCACAGAAATAAACTCAAAACTTTTACAGATGACACTTCTTTTTTTTTTTTTCCAAAATTGCACAAAATTTTCATTACATTTTTCTTTACTACCAGAAAGGCTGTTGCTGAAATATCATCCCCATCCTAATTGTCTGTGCCCCGGGTGTTGCCTGACAAGTAGCTTTTTCTCTTTGATTCCTGGCCAGGATGCTGACACAACAACTGGTTTCTTTCCTGTGGAAAAGGAAGAATAGTATCAAAGGAATGGCTTTCAGATGTGCCAAAAATTAAAAGGATTCAGGGGCACAAGGAAGACATAGTCCAGCAGTCAGGCGTGTAACGGCCCATGGGAACCCTGCAAACAGGATACATCAAAATCTGGGATCAGACAGTACCTTGCAAGTGGAGCCTTTCTTGGTGCAAGAAACAACAGGGGGGGAGAGGGGGTTGGTTCTTGTTGCAAGCAAAGCCCCCAAAGCTTAAATTTAATGGACTCTATTCCACTGTGCCTCTGGGGAATATGTGCTGAGATGGCATTTCTAAAATTAGTGCTTAGGAGGTGTTACATGAGCTACAATAATGTGTACACAGTGTGTCCACAGTACTCTTCCTTTCGTAGTGAGGCAAATATTTTGAAGAACTCAATATACTGCAGTGTTTCAAAACTAAAACCTTCATTGCTCTCAGACCAAGCATCCCTCATTGCACCAGTGACTTCTCAGGTGCCTCCTTTCCAGATTGGCCCAGTGAAGCATGTGTAAAAGGGGCTAACAGGAATTAAGGTGCACTCTAAGATGCAGGGATGCAAGATCTCATTCTGTCCTGTTGCCACTCTCCTGTTTTCAGATCTTCAGTCTGATTTTCAAGGCTTTTTTTTTTTTTTTTTTTTTTTTTTTCAGGTAGCCTGTGCATACTATCCACAGTAAAAAGCCATTATTCTGCCCTGTGGTAAACTAATGGTAAACTAAAATCCAAGTTTATTTGCAACAGCTCCTTGCACAGACAAACTCAGCAAACACTAAAGTCTAGTAAATACTGTAATCCTAATGGTAGAACTTGGTTGTTCATAAGCAAGAAGAGAAAAGGGAGAATATAGTAGCTTTTCATTTCTTTCTGGAAGATTGAATATCACTTAAGTCCTAAGTGCAAAAAGTGGGATGCTGTTGTATATCTATCCATTCAAGATGGTATAAAACAAGCAGCTTTAGGTCACTGTAGGTCCCTGCATAGGAAATAATTGGATTGAGAGAGAGAGAGTGGTGTCACAGGGCAAGACTGAGCCATGCTGCTAGTTGTATTAATTAGCTCTGCTTGCACACTCTTGCATTATAATCAGTATTATTCAGCTTTAATTTAATTTCCATTAACCTCTGCAAAACACCCACGTGTTTGGATACAGGGAAACATGTCTGGGGTATTACTGCATAGATAGAGAAAACAGTTTGCTCACAGTCAAAAAGCAGCTTAAGAAAAGGCACCATGGCTAAGCAGCAGCCTATTCTTTATCAGCTATGAAGAGCTGTCAAATACAAAAGGCATGAAATTATTCATGTTCATCTGTATCTGGTTTTACCAGGAAGTTAAATATTGGGCTTGTCCATGCAAGGCAGGTAGAACTTTCCAGGTCACACTTAGTAAGTGGCTTAATGTTCAGTTTGCCTGACTCAAGGACTGATTTGAACCTAAAATGTTGGGTGTTGTGGCCTGTCCAAGTCCCTAAAACAGCCCTTCTGCAATGCAGTAGCATCTCTTTTGCCCTCAAATTAGTTCCCTTCTAGAATTTTTTTCCACTTTATTCAGATATCAATATGACATTTTTTTTTGCAGCACATTAGTAGACACATTATTATGTTATTGAGAGCATAATTTTACTAATTCAGACATGGACCTAGCAAAACTAAAGCTCATGATCACAGCTGCCAAGCACAGGGGCAAAATTAATTCTCATTAACTCACTGAACATCCACAACTCCACCCAAGCAGTATCATCATCTCTGGGATGTAGGAAGTTCAGTATTAATGTCATGTATAGTGTCCTATGCAAATGATACTCATTATTCATATTTCTGATTGAAAACTCTCTTTCAGATGAACTAACATGTTTAAAATCATTGTGGAGGCAAACACTTTACACCCATTCCTGCTCTAGCTTGGATTTCGTATCTCATGAGGATTTTCTGTCCATGGTCTGTGCCTTATATCTTTCAATAATTTAGAGAAAGTATTAACAAATACAACAGAATAACTTCCAGAATATATACTGGTATATAGATTCTTTTTTTTTTTTTTTGCAGCATGAAATTGCAGTCATCGTTGCTGCTCATCCATCTGCATGCTGTCTTTTCTTACAATGTATTAATTACTTGCATCCATGGTGAGAAACAGTTTCTTATGCCTTCACCATATAGGTATTTTTAATTTCGGTCTAATATTATCTTGCTGGTATTTCATGTTACAAATGTATTTTTATCACAGGGTGAATTTATGCTGCTAAATCCCTTAGTTCCAATACCTGCTCCTGGATCCTAGTCCCAGGCCATTTGCGCTGCACACATGGCACATTTGCATGTGCACTCCAGGTGAACACACAGGAACAAAACAACCAGTTCCCTCTGCAATAAAACTGTGCTGGTCCAGGATCTCTCCAGCTGCAAATTTATGATCTTTTCTTATTAGCTCAGGATATCCTCATTTATGTCTACCCAGTTCTTTGGACTGTTTCTCTTCAGATTCATGTGGGGTTTATCCCACATACTTGAACAGTCAGTGGCACTTAGATATATTTCTGTGCTCTCAAGAACCTGTTGGAGATTTGCTTAAGCAAGTCCAGGTGACCACTATTTTTTTGATGTGTAATATATTAAAATAGATCTCAACAGTGCTCTTGGACTGTCTCTCGTACCCTTAGAAAAGTAATAGCACCTTCCACCTCTGCTGGGTATTTGGGATGTCTTTGAGATCAAAAGAAGTAATGATTTCCATCTTCACATGACAGACAAATTTAAGCTTTGCTTAGTTACACCAGTGCAATTTAGAATAAATTTTTTATGTTCTATGATTTTCTTCCATATATCTAAATAGTTTGAAACTCTGTGGGGTTAGGTCTACGTGACATCTTTCTCCATCCATTAACTGACCATTTTGGTTGCACGTAGCAAAGGTAAATTTTTTATTCAAGAGACACTGGTTTTCATTATTGCCAAGGCCATTGCATACCACATTGCCTGTGTTGTTAGCCTAAAAGCCTTAAAGTGAGTATGGCTTGGACACTCTATATACTTTATATTGGCATTGTGATATAACAGAATGTAACTCTGGCCTCAAATCAGTGGGTTTGTTGCTTTTCCTACAGTTTTGCTTATATAATTTTATATAACAAAAAAATAACTTTTCTATAATTTTAGACAATATTTTATAAACATTTTTAAAACAACAAAAAAATACTTTTCTGTGTTCATTAGTGAGCCTCTGGCTTCATTCATTCAACATGGATTATGCTGCTGCTGTTCTCCTACAATAGACCACAGTGTAGAAGAAACCATGTTACTTTACCACAAATTAGTATGAAAGTAGAAAGCTCTAGTAATGCAGGTTTGATTTTCTTCCCTTTTTTATTGCTTTCAAATTCAAAAACAGGTTAAAACCAGCACTTCAACTGACACAGCTAGAGGTCCTGAATATAAAGCAACTTTAGATTCTTCCAAATTAGTAGTAATTTGAGAACTCGTTCCTGGCATTCAACAGTTTCACTCACTCAGTTCTTGTAGAGCTCTAACAAAAGCTTAGCTAAATTATTCACTTTATTCCCAGGAGTGCAGAACCCTTGTATTTGCTAGTGGCTGAGAAAAAGACACAATGCAATTGGCAGAAATGCAGAAACATGTATATCGTGCCAGAAAAGGCACAGAGAGGAGAATGGAACAAGAGAAATACACAAATTACGAAATTACGGGATGTCGGTCCATTGGATAAAATCATTGCTCTTGTTATATCTGTGTAAATCAATGAATACATCAAAAATTTTGATATAACAGAACTTGTTATTAATTTCTATTAAAATTGTTAGTATCTGTTTTTTAGAATAAATTACTCCTCAACACTTGCTTAAACAGTTTCACCTGAGTTTTTCTAAGGAAGTTGAATTATTTTGGTGCAAAATATAATGATTAATAATCACTATATTGTATTATATTATATTGATCCTCATTATGATGTTCATTATAATCTGAGTGCAAAGAGGAGAATAGAAAAAAAGTGCTGTCTTTGTCCGTTATTCAACTTCAGTCCCTTTGTTCCAGAGCAAATAACTGCTTGAGTGGTGAAGAATGAAGTTTCTAAGTACTTATGCTAGCTGTTGTGACATCTAATGCACAAAGACAATTGAATTTATGAAGGATTTAAGAATCCAAGGGCCAGATTGACAAATTCTAGTAACATTATTCCAATTGCATTTCCATGAGAAATTGAATTGGGTGAGTTAAACTGATTTTTTACTTATCTATTGATTTTGCTCTATGGGCGTTTTAAAAGGGTCCCAGGTATTACAACACCTTTGGTATGGAATTTCTTTCTCTCTCTGACCTCTGTAAACATGGTTGCCATCACTGCATGTCTGTGCTCCTCTTTACATGGATTGGTTGGCCTATTCCCTTAAGTGTTGTCAGTATCCTTAGGTCTGGAGTAGGTCCTAGCCATGATCAGCCTCTCCATCTTGCTGCTCAGCAGACCTCTGGCCTCTGCACTGGGATTGTTGTGCCTATCTTCACTTTTCACCATGAAAGGATTGGTTCTACAGAGTGATACCACTCTGAAATTAGACCAGACATAGAATATAGTTCCAAACTTACCACTGAGTGCAACCTGGAAAAACAATGTTCCAGGAGAATCCGTACTTCCAGCATATCATGACCCAAATTGAACCTTTTGGATGGTTCTTAAACTGCCTGAAAGTTTGAGTAAAGGATCATCAGTGCATGAGGTGACAGCTGGTGACACAGGGTGATTCACTGTGGTTTTTCTGCCTATATGGCCCAGCACAGGTAGAAATGTGACTTATTGCAGTGAAGAACTAAAATTAAACCCCTGAGTTGGACTTAGTTAAATACAACAATGAGCAGTTATCCATTGCTATGTCATTGTCCCTTGCTACTGGGAGGCTCTAAATTGTGTTCTGTTGCAGGACAAGGGTATCACATCATCCACACGAATGTCTCCATGGAATGAGACAGGGACATCTCTATCACTCAAGGGCAGTTTGGATCCTCTGAGGACAATGATGAAGATTAGGCTGCTGTTGGCAAGGGAGGCCTGAGAAGTTTCCCATGAATCCTAAGCGTATCTTTGTCTCAGAAGGTCTCTAGGATCCAGGAGATGGCATGAGTGCCTTTCACTTTCTCTTTGTTATAGGGAATATTTTATGGATACTTCTCTGCCATATTTCCCAAACAAGACCACAGGCCTTTATGACCCAGTGCTCTAAGAAGAGTGGGTTAGGGTGCCTGTGTCACAGAGAGGCATAAATCCCACCTGGTATCTCAGGCTTCCCTTTTTGCATATATGCCACATTTTTGCTTTGCTTTGCCATTTTGGATGCTTTGTAAGATCCTTAGCAATTGCCCACAGCTGCGCTTTATAATTTCCATCCTTATCCAGCAAGTAAACTCTCACCCAGCATCCTGTACACTCTTCTCAGAGAAGCAAAGAGCCTTCTGGCCTTTCTCCTCTGCTTCTCATCCCTATGCAGGGGAGAATCCTCCCCCTCTGTCCCTCCCCCACTGGCTCCTGGCCTTTCTTCTCTATCTGAAGTTTTAATTTCTGACTTTTCGCCTCCTCTTTCATCTTTAAGTTGACATATCAATGCTCAGGTATATGTCAGAAAGTCCAAGAAGGGAAATGAAAGCACATGAAAACATGAAATCAGTACACTTTGTACAACAATCATGTAAAGTACATGTCTCAAATTGTCTGTTGTAGTCAATGATATCTGTGAATTATCGAAACTCTGGCATGTCAGGTGGGAAGACAAATTTGAATGGTAACTAGATGTAGTAAAAAAAAAAAAAAAAAAGGCATTTTTATGGTTAGACTCCATCGCTGGCTAATTAAGCTTTTTTTTTTTCTGTTTATGACATACTGAGGTTACTACTGACCCATATTAAAATTCTTCCTATCTCATTCATTATTGGCTTTGTTGATTTTAATTTTTTGCCTGACAATATTTCATGTTCCACTTGCCCCATCCCTGCGGGTATTCAAGGCCATTCAAGGTTGGGTGGGGCTCTAGGCAACCTGGTCTATTTGAAAATGTGCCTGCCCATGGCAGGGAAATTGAAACAAGATGATCTTTAAGATCCACTTACAGCCCAAGCCATTCTATAATTTCATTATTTTATTTTCTGCTGTAATTTGTACTTGAGATGCTTTCATGCTTACACAGTTGTCTCCATAATCTGACTACAAATGCTTGGATGGAAAGACTTAGTTTCCAGACATTGACTGGTTATATGATGGTTGATCTAAAACATCAAGGATGAAAAAACATGGAAGGAGACTAAGAAAATTGTATAATTTGGAAGTCTTAAAAGTGGTCAGCACTATCTTCCAGGACATGGTATAAGTGGTTCCAAAACCCTATTTTGCAAATCCTCATTTAAAACAGTAATGCTGACACAAGTCCTGGAGTATACCAGGTTTTATTAACCTGACAAATTAGTTCTTATGTGGTTATACTTACTATAAGATCTAAGGTGTGATTCATTTTTGTATTGTGCATTGATCTCAGGCAAAACTGTATGTCTCAGCTGAAAACATACTTAGTATTCTGCATCATGCTTCCATTTATAATAGCTCAAGAGCACCTGCAAACAGGCTTATGAAAAGCATTATTTCTGAGCATTAAAACCATTATTAACCTAAGTTTTTGTTATCATAAACAGTGACTTAAAAAAGACAGAAAATGTCTTGCTGTTCTGTTTGTACAGATAATGGATACAGTGATCATGACACTTTCTAATTAATTTTTTAGACATTAACAATAACTTTATTCCACAGGATTTAAAAGAAATGCTACTAAAGAAATTGGGTAGCAATAATAATGAAAAATTTGTGCTTCTCATCTGAACTTCTTCCTTCACATTTTAGCAAATAGTGAATCTGCTACTCCAGAAATCCCACTGGGAGGAGGTTTTGAGAGGATGTACTTACAGGCAGATCTGTTGGTTGTTTTTTTTTTCTTTGTACAAGATACTCTGTTATGTAGCTCATTAGAACCTGGGAAGTCGCTGAAGCAGTTATGATGAGAAGAGATGATGCATGAGCTGGTAATGGGATGGATATAGTTACCAATGTCCTGAAACACTGCTGTGGGTGCTCATTATTCTGCCTTTAACAGGCTGACATGAATCACCTTGTAGTAGGTGCCTCTGAACTTCCAAAGCTATTGTTTTCTTGTATCTCTAGCATCCTCATGTTTCAATAAACATCTTGAAGTACCAACTTAAAGAACAGCATTTGAAATGTGCGTGAAGTCACTCCTGCTTTGATAATTGCACATTGTATTGAAAGGGACTGTTCAAGTCAAGTTAATGGGTCGATGTTTTGGAGGCAGCAAAACCCAAAGCTACAATATACCCCATTGTGCCAGGATTTTCTGCTTTGCTGTCAGAATCACCTATACCTTGCTTGTCCATTCTAACAGATCACTTGGTTGTATCAGTTTTTTCCATAGGAAATTACTCATGCTCTGAAAAACAGATTTCTTTTTCCCCAGCCTGTGTGGCATTGTCTAAGGTGAGTACCACTCCAGCCACAGAAACAATGAGATAAGAGGGGCATATGTCAAGAAAAATGCTCACTGTTGCTGCTACTGTTACTGTCACCCACCCAGAAGGGCTGCAGATTTATCAGGAGTGAAGGCAGCTGCTAAAGGTCCACAAGGAATGAAGTGTCCTTGGCCTTAACTGTTCAGACAGTTTACTCCTTACAAGCGTCCTTCCTGTTTAGTTTGCATTGTGCTTAATATCCCAGGCTAGGTGAGGTAACCTGTTTGGAAAGAAATACTATTAGCATAATCACTGTTTTATTAAAGCAGTGCTGTGAAGGCACGGTGTTGTCATTTACAGACAAATGAAAGATGAGATCTTTCTTACATCAAAGAAATCAACATCCTCTTGTGTGTGGGTGCCACAACCCACACAGCTCTAATATTTTGAAGGACTAAAGTCTAAATAATATACTTTGTTCAGGGAGGAACATGACATGGGCTCCATGTACCCAGTAGTGGAGTAAATACATGGCAATGCATCAACATTCTGGCTTTCTTGATATGATTGTTCTCCAGTCTTCATTGCTGTAATGAGTTGAGGTGGGCGAGTTACAGTTTAAAGGCTTTATGGAGGAAAATGTTATAAAAAAGGTTTAAGCTGACACAGCTGCATGAGACTGCACAATTCACTCAGAAGGCACTAACTCATCAATGACTGGGAGATTACTGTAAGACATCTTTGTGTTCTTCCTCACAAGTTTATGTGTTCAATTACACAGTATAGTTTTGTCTTTAGACCAACATTTAGTTCATGAACTATTACTTTAAACTAAAAAGTATAAATTATGTCAATAATGCTGTTTTGTCTGCTTTTATTAATTTCCAAAATGCATTTGAGAAAAACACAAGAACTACACTTTGCCATTCTAAGTCTCACAACAGGATTTATTGGTGCCATCTACTGGCTACTTAGTCCTTTTAAATTCCAACAAATTATGAATAATGCGTTTTAAATGCTGAATAATAAGAACATTATGAGCCTTATAACTGAATCAGCATCAAGCAATGTAATTGGCAAATCTGTAACATTTAAATTACATTAGGCCAAACTTTGGTATAACGTTACAACAGTGCAATTCAATGATGAAGCTTTTAGATGTGTCAAGAGCAGAAAGCTTGAGCCAGTGTACTCATGTGCAGACTTCAAGCATTAACCGCACACATCCTCCTGGTGTGTCAGAGGAAAGCTTCTTCCTGACAACTGCCACCACTTGAGATCCCTCCTCCATGAAGCATGAGCACGTGGGGCACTAACATGTTCACACAGCAGGTAAACATGGTCACCTTGCAGTTTGCCTTTGTTGGAGGGATGTCCCCACAAAAAAACTGGATGGAGAAAATGGTGCTTTAGGTCATAGCCCAAGCTGTGAATGTTTCTGCTGCAGGTGGGTTTAAGCAAGCTGGATGGAGCATGGCATGGAGGGGATGGTACATAGCCTGTTCCACCACATCCATTGCAAAGATGGTGGGAGCAAGCAGAGCTTGGAAGGAACTTGCTGTGCATGACTGCTGAATCCCCTTCTGCTAAATTTGTGAAAGACATGTGAAGATGACCTAGGATTTAAATAGGATTTAATTCACTTATACTCTTTGTAGCAAAAACTGCTAAACTGTAATTATTTTAGGCAGTGCCAGGGAAGATCAGCAAATCAACACTGACTGGAATGTTAATAATATCTCCAGTGCCAGGTAAGAAAAGTGTTTACACATCTGAGTAGCTGCATCCCTAATCAGCAATATAGCTGAGCACATGCTTAAAATACTTAATCATACTTAAAGGTGCTTTGCTGGATACCAATGAGAGTGCTTGCTTTCCCCACTCTGGTTAGTCAAGAGCCAGAAACAAATATATTTAGATCACAGCTCTGAGAATCAACCTCTGGAATAACTTGCTTAACAACTAGGTTCTGAGCAAAGAAAATGTATTAATAGAGTGATTGAAAAAAGGTTCATGCTTCCTGTTCTCTGCCTTTTCCTGTCATCTAAAAACATGAGAGTCTTTAGGGAAGTAAAAGAATGTTACTTAATCATACCTGTTTTTCAGAGATTTATGTAAAAAAAACACGTTCTGATGGAACAAACTAAGCCTTGACTTTATATAATGCCCTAGTCAATGGAACTAGAAAGGAAAAGAGGATTCATTAGAAATCTGATGGAATGTGAATCTGCACTGAACATGTTTTGTCCTTGCAAGGTTTCAGTGTGTTTGATGGTGTTCCCAGAGCTGAAAGCAAATCTGCAACTTCATCAAGGGCTGATCAAGAACTTCCCAAGAAGAACTTCTGCAGAAGTGGAGTGGGGAAACTGTCCCTTGCATGCTTCTGGGGCTGTCACTGCCAGACCCCTAGAGTATGCAGCTTCTTAGAGCTCATGAAAAAAAAAATGTAGTATTTCTAGAATAGGAAGAGCTACTGGAGAGAGACTGGGACAGAAGACAGACAGAAGATGAGAAATGGAGCAGTGACAAAGGATAATGTAGATGGATGTTATCATACAGTAAAGTACATTAACTTCCACAACCTGCAAATAGCATTTAATTTAACATAATTTGCTTATTTGTACAGCAAATTTAATTCCAGCTATCAAGTTAGTCCATGTGCTCAAGTGGCAGAGATATGTGGATATGCAGCAGGCAGGTATAATCCTCCTCATGATTCATAGAGGTGTTAAAATGGTTTGGTGTAAGGAAATCTGGAGGAGTTTTATGTTTCTTTAGAGTGACATAGGCAATGACCCACAAAATATCTGCATGAATAGAGAACTTCTAGATGTTTATTGTTTTCTGAATAACTACATGCAGGTTCACGCTCTCTGCAATCCAAGGAGGGATTCTCTGGATGAATGTGCCAGACTGCACAGACTATCTAGGGGCTCATTAGAAGAGAGGCAGCGCTGCCTGAACATCATCAAACCATTCCTAAATCTGGTTTGCATGTCTCGGCATCTGGTGTTTCCTGTTCCAGTCCTGGAGCATGGAGCAACTTGCATGGCTAAACAGCAGCCTGATGAGACCTTGGATGGCTCCATGCTGAGAAATTTGGTCACCTCTGCTTAGTAACCTTTAAGACTTCTATAGTTAGGTCTCATTAGCTCAGGCCTGTGTTTGTGAACACCGCTGAGCACAGCTGGCCAGTACTTGTCTGGTAGGTGTGGTCCCAGCCAGCAGCAGGTGTGGGAGCAGTGGGAGGACAGTTCACACATCCTCCAGCCGCGTCTCTGGAAGACAGTGGTAGTCTGAGCACCAAAGTCACCACAATGCTCCTCCTTCGCTTGAACAGTCATTTCCCTTTGTTCTCACCACAGCGTCCCTTTCCTCAGCAAATATTTCTCATTACTTCCCTTTCCTTCATTAAATTCAATTGCAGAACATCGACTTCCAATATCAATCTCTTCCTCGGCTCTAGCCTCATCCGCTCAGTGTCCGCACCCGTCTCCTCCTGAGGATTCGGGCCTTCTGCAGGACGGTGGCAGCTGGGGCGGGAGTGAAGGTAGTAACCGGGGCGGCAGCGAAGGTGGCAGCGAGGGTGGCAGCGGGAGTGCAGTGAAGGTGGCAGCAGGCGTGTCAGTGGGGGTGGCAGTGAATCGTCAGTGGGGTGTCAGCCGCCCTCCGCCGCGGAGCCCTGCCGCCGGGCAGAGGCCGGGGCGCACTCGGGAACACTCCTCGAGACGCTTCCAAGGCGGGACAGGTTCATGGCCCGATACCCGAATGTCCCTAAATTGCCTTCAGAATTTACACAGTGCATTGCAGAGAGGCTTAGGAAAACCCCAGTGCCGAGTCTGTTTGAAGGGATCTTTTCACTCCACACTTTTTTCCCTCCACACTCTTGGTGTTTGTGTACAGTCCCGGAGCCCTTCCCAGCCGGGGCTCGCCCTGCACGCGAGGTGCAGCGGCACAACACGGATGTGCTCGGCCCGCACCGCACAGGCCGGCTCACGGCTCCCGGCTCCCCGCGGCCCCAGCCCGGCCCCGCCCGCCGCCAGCGGCCCCCGGCCCCGCCGGGGCGGGAAGGTGCGGCCGCCCCGCCCTCCAGACGCCACATCCTGCAGGTGCCGCGGGGCGGCCATCGCGGGGGCCGCCACCGGTGAGCGCGGCGGGCAGCGGCTCGGGCCCCGTCCCGCCTGGTCCCGGGGAGCAGCGACTGGAACCCGGAGCGTTGCCGCGGGGTGGCGGCGGGAGGCGGGTCCCGGGGAGGGGGCGGCGGGGGCGCGGCCCGGGCGTGGCGGGGATGCGGCGCCGGGGCCGCGCCCGGCGAGCCCCGGCTCCTGGGCCGGCTGCGCTGCCGGGCCCGCGGGCGCCGCTTCGCAGGGCGGGGCTGGGAACGGGGCGGCGGCCCCGGGGCCCGAGGGAGCGGCGCTGCGCCCAGCGGCGGCCCCGGCGCCGTGTGTGGGGTCGGGGAGGGGCCGCGGGGGCGCGGGGCCCGGCCAGAGCCGCCCTCTCGCCTGCAGGCCGGCCGGAGGCCGAGTCGGCCCTTACACGGGTGGTCGCGCTCGGGTTGTTTCTGCCCTTCACTTCTCTGTGCCGTCTTTGCACGTACAGGCTCGAAGAAGAAGGGATTTTGTAAAGTCGCGCTCAGTTTAAATGGAGCAATAGCTAAAGCAGCTGTGAGAAGTCTGATTGTGTGCCTTACTGCCTTGCGCTGGAGCCAGCAGAGGAAGATGCATGTTTTTATCCTCGTGCAACGCCGGTCTGCCTAACTACTGAACAGAGCAATGTGCTGAAGTTGGAGATCCTGACAAAATGGGAGCACTTGTGTTCTCTGCGACCTGCAGTTTACTTCTTGCTCTGGTGCAAGGGCACAGCTTATTCACATGTGAGCCAATTACTATTTCCAGATGTTCAGGAATGCCTTATAATATGACTTTTTTCCCCAACATCATGGGACACTATGATCAGGACACGGCTGCTCGCAAAATGGACGTAAGTTATCACCTCCCCCCTCAATAGTATGTGACAAATTCGTCATTAAGAAATTACTTGGGGTATCTGTTGCACTGAATGACAAGGCTGATAATGTTTAGTGAGTAGATGTTTCTTCAAATAGAGTGTTTCAGAACTTCTTGATTGTATAGGCACTATGTGAGGGAGCTACCGACTTCCTCCCTCCACCCTGCCTTGGATCCTGTGTTAGAGTGGAAGAGGAATGGGTGTAGCACAGCAGTGTGGCTATTCAGAGCATTTTGGCAGAGCTGATCACACATAGCTCAAGCACCTTACTGTTATACAGAGTAACTGTTGAAATTCTCAGGGGAAATAGTTTATGATGTCCTGGCCTGCCTGAACTCAGTGCAAAAATCATATTTAGAAGATGCTCTTTGCTCCTCTCTCACCTTACATCTACTAAGGAGAAGCACTTGAAATTATTCTTAGCCCTATTCTCCATTGTGGGTTTTGCATTCTGCTGTATTCTGACTAGACGCTGAAACTTCTGCCTGAAAGAGCAACTTCCATTTTTTAAACTGAAAATAAGCACTTTTCTTAGCTGAACTGACTGTAAGAGTGGCTCCCTGAGAATACGCCGCGTTGTGGAAAGGCTTTGCCCATAGCAATACCTGTAAAAGGCAAGAGGCTCTCTGGGTGAGAGGCTTGTAAAACAAGTTTTAAACCTGTTTTAATGATGGCTTTTCAGTGGTAGGAGGGGGAAAATCTTTACACAGGTCTTGAAAAGCTCAGTGTCTTGTGCTATGCAGAGAGTGAAACGGAAGTGAGGTGAATATTAAGTTTCTGCTATAAAAAAAAAAAAAAAATATGTGGTGTTGAAGGTACTGCTACTAAAATCTTATTTGCATACTCATTACTGAGCTTGGAGGAGGAGCTTGGTTCAGTTGCCAAAACATGTTTTTAGTGTTGCTTGTTACAATCACAATTCCCTGTTTGGCCACCAGTTGCCAGCCTGGAATAGCGCAGGCTTTGGTCTCACGTTGTTTCTGTCAGCCCGGTGTAGATGTATGGGAAGTGCTGGTATCAAATGTTTAGCCATCTGTATGCAAGCAACTGAATTTGGCCTCACAGCTCTGACAAATTGAGGGCTTTTAAGCAAACTGTTGGCAGGCTGTAGGCTTCAGTTGTGAACTGTACAGTGCTTCTCTAGTCTTCATTTTTCAGGAATGCTTCCTGCAGTGTCTGCTGCTTTATCAGGTAAACTGCTGCTTCTTGGTATGTGTTAACTGCATCCGTTGAGCCAGCCCTTGTCAGTATTTGTGCCTTCCAGTCATGCTGCTGTTAGGGCAGAGAGACCACAGAGCCATTTTTATTAGGTTACTATGACTGACTTTTCTCAAATGTCAGTAATTTGTGCCTAGTGCATGTGTGGAGAGAGTTCCTTGTGGGAAGGCTTACCTTACATATAGCTATCTATCTTCTTGTATAGCTATTTCATTAAAAACTGTGTGGTAGTGAGAAGTTTTGTTGTTTTCTCTCTTTTTTTCATCCTGTCACCTTTGTAACTTGACTACTATAGTGTTGGATCACTACTCAGCCAACTGACTAGGTGGCTGTAGAGAACAACAGTGTCTATTAGGATTTGATTTGCCTACCCTCTGATTTGCTTCCTAGTTTCCTGTCATTCCCACTGCCTGGCTTCTAATTTGGTTTTCCTAAGTACTGCGGTGCTGTGCAGATAATTCTGAACTGCCTCTTGTGTGGTGGTCAGTCTGTCTGTCTTTATCTGTGGTCCAGCAGTGATGATGGATTACTTGGTCAAAGGGAGTTTTTAAGACAGCTGCTTTACAGGTGAAAGAGTCTTTGCTCCCTTTCTTTTTGAAGTTTGTGTTGAATCCACTGCTAGTGATTCGATTTGAAATTAACACAGTAAAAGCTTACAGTGGTTCTTTGCTGGGCCTTCTTTCTGAGAACGACCAGTGTGTACCAGTGTCACATATTGATGCCATTCTTTGTGTAATTCAGTAACAGTTTGTCCACAGTTGATTGCAACAGAGAACTTTCTCAGGATTGTTAAAGGGTTCTGCTTTTCAGGGGGCCTAATGTTGCAGCAGGGGAGGAGGAATCACTCACTTCTGGAATAGTGTTTAATTCAGTTTGCAGTCATAACAAGGTAGCAGGTTAGGAGGTGGAAGAGACTTCTGTTGTTTTAAGAGCTTAATTTTTTTGTAATTTTCAGGCCAAACTTCATTCACACTAAAGAAAGAATTTTATTAGCATGTTTTCACTCCACAGAAGTGCTTTCTTTTGATCCTCAGTAGGAATGCTTAAAGGCTTTCTTTTTTGATTCTGTCTTGTTCTTTCCCTTCCCCTCCCTCTGCCTGTTTTCAAAATTGGGCATGAGATTTACATTCGCGTGTAAGGTCTCACAGGGTTTTGAGGCTGAGGCCTGCAGTGTTTTGCTCCCTATGTCATAACTTTGAGTAAGATGCTTGATCATGCAATCCTAAGGCACAAGGTAGAGACTTCTTCCAGAAATTGAAAACATTTTGTGCAGAGAGAGCCCTAATGTTAATCCAGTTTTCTGTTTCTATCCCCTCTAAGAATTTTTGGGGAGTGTGTACTCCCCAAAAGGACCAGGATTTGTCAAGAGGACAAGTCACACCTCAAGGTGAAATTCACTCTCCAAAACAGTGGTTACTCTCAATGCTCCACTCTGAAGGCTCTACAGGTGTGTTCTGCTGCGACAGAGGGGACTGTTGTGTAGCCAGAAGAGTTGTGCTGGGAATGTGTTAAATTGGTATTTCTGGATGGTGTCTTCATAGTAATCCTCCAGGAGAGGATGATGTGGAGCTACTGCCTCAGGCAGTGGTTGTCTTCCAGGAAAGCAGCTGATACGTGGTCTTACAGTATTGCCTCATGTATCAGCTGTTCATAATAATGTGCTATAAACCAAAACATTGAAGCAGTAGAGCAGGAAGATAACTAACTCATGTTAGTCATGACATGGGACTCTGTTATGGCTGTTCTGGCTAGTGAGGATAGTTCCTCTGGGATCTTGTTTTCTGCAATAAAAAAACATAATTTCCAGTTGCTCCCTCCATTCACTAAATATTTATTTATTTAGTGTAATTCTGAGCTTTCAACTTGACAGACTAAGTTTTGGCTTCTTGAGATTTATTTTATATTTGGATTAGTTTTGTTTACACAACAAATGGTGGCTTTAGGAAAGTAAAACCACATGGTTTTGTGGTGTGAAGTTTTGTGTATGTTTGCTAAACAGCTGCATGACTGTGGAATCTGATTATTTGCAGATGCCTACCATCTCTGTACCTCAAAGCAGTTTATCAGTAACTGTTCTTGTTACTACTAGTTCAGGTTGGGAGGTAGAAGATCTAGGGTTTCTCTGATGAGGAAAATAAGTGGACATAACAGAAGATCTGGTTCATTACAGCTGTAGTTAAGTAGATGTAACTCCCTCTCGTGGTCATCCACAAAAACAAGTCTTTTCTAATTTAAAATAATTCTGCTTTAACTATACTGGAATAGGTTGTCAACTGGAGGCATTATTCCACCAAGGCAGAGAGTTATTGTGTTGTAACTTACATTTATATCTCTTAATCTGTTCTGCTGCAGTTCTGGAATGTGTCCACAGGAGACAAGCCCTTAAGACTTCCTGATGTGGGCAAGATCCACAGGTCTATAGAAGTACAAAGGGAAAAGGCTTGCCAGTGAGTTTTTAGAGCAGACTATAGAAAACACTGGAAAATATTGCACAGAGAACAATGAAATACCTCAGAGAGACTGAAAGAATGGTTCAGTAGTGAGTTTTCCATTCACTTCTGAGCTCATGGCCATGTGCCAGAATTTGTGTGTGCGTGTCCATGGAGGCTTAAGTGCAGCTGGCTGCAGCAGTGGCAGAAATCATGTGAGAACGGGAGTCGGTTTAAACAGAGCCATTAAGAGGGGGTTAAAAAGTACCTTCAAAAGTTTAACACCAAAGTTGCATGAGTTAGAATTTGTAATGTAATGGCCTCATTTGCTTCCACTAAATCCAAAGTTTAATCAATGTAACGATACTTAAAAAAACCTGCAAACCTGGTGTCTGCAGGCTTACATTGGTATGTGTGTGTGTGTATACACACAGGAAGGAAAAAGCTGTCTGCCACTGTAGGTTGGGAGTTTTGGGGAAGTAAGTGCTGTTTTGTGAAAAGGTTATTACTGGGATAGCTTGCGAAGTAGCACAGGTGTCAATTTACTTCATCTCTAGAGACAGCCATCTTTGCTTCTTGCTTATACTCCACATGACCAGTGCTTGGTGTAATATATGAACCACTAATACTTAAAACTTGAAGCTTAAAGCTCAGCATCTTTTAGGAAAACAGTCAATATTTTCTGTCTGCTTGGAGTTATGTTTTGTCCCTGGTGCTGTCTCAGACCCTGAAGTGGAGAATGTGTGCAGAGGTGTAGACATTGCCCCAATGGAACAAGCACAAAAGAGTCTTTAGTTCTTATTTTGTTTGTAACATTTTTGTTGTCTCTTTACCATGATACTATGGAGGAAGGAAGGCTTTTGTAAAAAGTGGTGAATTTAGAACAGCATGTGTTAGTGTGTACAAATTCAGGTAACTTTCCTAGCTTCTCAGAATGAAGTGGTGGTCACAAAAGATTGTGGTGATGAAACAGCTAAATTGTTGCTTGCTAAATGGAAGTTGGCAGATGCTAAAATATTTTTACGGATACTTCATGTGGATCAAAGGAAGTACAAGGCAGTACAACTGACTTCTCTGCTGCTTATGTCTCAAGAAATATGAATAGTTGGACATGAGTAATTCTGTTTTGAGCGTCACCTTGGAACTTGCAGAAAAGCATTGACTAAGACTCTGAAAACAGGGGAGTTATCTGCGTAATTTTGTAAAATACCAGTAAAATTCAGGATTTGTCTTCATTTTTTGTGCTCTCTTACTCTCAGGTATTCCAAAGAAACATGTTACCTGTAGTACTGAGGCCCTTCAAGTGTGATTGGCTTGTGCAGATTGACTGAAAGCAGACAGGTGAATGTAATCCCATTACCCTGGCTCTAAGCGTATCAGTCATCTGCAAGATCTGCTGCTGCTTTCTCTGAGCAGCAGGACTTGTCCACTTGATAACATGAGTTGTACTGTCTTGTTCTTTGTTCCGCAAGGATGCTGTTTAGAATGCGTGGGGGTCGAAAGTAATGCTTGACAAAGAGATGATAGCTGGGGTTCTTGGAGATGGTGTTGACAGTGTGATTCCAAGAGCCTTCTCTTTATTCATCTTCAGAGGCTATGCCTACATTAGCCAGTAATTTGGTGTTACAGGAGTGGATCACTAGGTGAAGTTGTCAGCACACTTCTTACTTGTCTGCTGCCTGAGATGGGTTAGGGTTAGATTTTGGCCAGTCTCACTGTGCATGAGGTCTGAAGCTGCCTACGGAAAGCTGTCTTTGTAAACAGCAGTCTTCTGAGAAATGCCGTGGTATCTTGTAGTTTGTCTCCTGCAGATGTCTGTCCCTTCTGCAGTGCCCTGGTTAATGTTCAAGTGCAGCGGCAAGTTGTTGGTGGTTTCTTAGTCTCACTGTGCACCTTGTCTAAATTCCCTCTTCTCCACACTTAAATCTGCAATTACTGGCTAAGTCAAGGCAGTGATGGACTTAGTCCTGTGGCTGTAGCCTACTCCTAGAAGACACTGTGCATGAATGGAACAGCTTCCCTGAAACTACTTGTATAGTGAAGGAAAACAGGAACAGAGCTACTGACTTTGAAATTACTTTGCCTTCACTGATGGGAGGCACTTAGGGCTTGGGAGGTGAGCTGTCTGCTGAGTACACATCATCTTTGGAGTTGGGGAAAGTCAGCAGTGGACACAAAGCTTTGAGACGCAGGTACAATTTCCATCTTGTCTTAGTGTTTTTATGGAAGTGGCTGCTGCCCAGTGGAACCTTATGAACTTTACCTGATAATTAGCAAAACCTAGCATTAGATTAGGTAGGATAGGTCTGCTGAGGGTGATGAGGCGTCTGTGATTTTGAAGGTCATCTTCACATATCTTTCTTTGAATAGTAGGCAAGTAGGACAGAATTGTGTGTTGTTTTGTGCTGGTGGTCTGTGCTCTTTGCCCTCTACTGTTCGTGAGCTTTCAACCTGTGTGGGATCAACAACTGGGTAACAACTCACACCCAGTGCATTGGTCCACAGCAGCTCTGGCAACAGCAACTGGATTGTCTTGAAGGATTTGGTGAACCAAGGTACATTGGGTGACATCTTTGGCAGGGTTGTGATGTTTATATCATCTACAAATCTAGCCTAAGAATGGCAGAGGATCCTGATGTCTTTCTGAAGTGAGCTTTGTGATGCTCAGGTGTGAGATGCTCTTTGTCCACAGTGCTACCAGAGTTTGATGGGCCCTTGTTGCTTGCTGGTGGAGGTGGAATGCAGACTTAGTTTTCCATTTGCAGGATGGATGTTCAGGGTGACAACTTGGCTACAAGACGTTACCTATGCCTTCATTGATAAAGACCATAAAAAGCAAATGGTCCAGAAAATAACCACATTGGGTGGGGAATGCGGTCAAATGTCCATGGTTTCTTTTCTAGTTTGACAGTGCAATGATTAAAGCTGACAATTTCTGAAACTACTGTTGTGTCATCTCTTTGGTTCTCTCTCTACTGCATTCCAGAGGAGGGGGTGGGAGTAGATGCGCCAAAAAATTTGCTGCCTTTTTGTCTCTGTCAGTGCTGACTGTTGATTCACCAGTCCTTAGGTGCAAACATGGGTCACATGGTTGCCTTTTTGGGTCTTTTCCATGTATTTGTGTGCATCTGTGATTGCTGTAGCACATTGGTAATTTACCTGACAGAGGAAAAGATGCATATGTCTGCCCTCTTCTTCTGAGCTGTGTAGTGTAGATGGGTGGAGACTTACTTGATTTTTGCTTCGCTATTGGGAGAGGTGTGCAGCAGGTGTGTAAGAGCTGTAAGTAGATACTGTAGATGGGTGAGAGAGGACTGGATGATCAGTCTTTGTAGGACAGTAAGGATGCCCTCCTACCAAAGATACCTCTCCTCTAGAGCTGCCTGGGAGAAAAGAAAAAGCCACCTTTCCTGTACTTAAACTTTTGGTAGATCAAGTTATTTCAGGGAATAACCACATCCTTCCAAGTTTTCCTCATGCTGTATTCTCCAGAGGGCCTGTATAACCAGATTTTAGTCTCAGTAGCTACTGCCACAAAGCACTTAGTGGCCAAACTCTCCACACAGTTGTCCTGCATACAGAATTAAAAACATTAATTTTTTGGAGAGGGAGTGTTCCTATCCATCCTCATGGTGACCTAGCAATACCTGTTTGCTAAAATGCCGTATCCCAGCTTCAAATTGTTTCACATGAGTTAATATTCTTGCAAGGAAGGCACAAGGTGCACCATTTTTAGAATCCAGTTGAGTAGGGGATCTTGCTGGGGATTAAACCTGGAGCTACAAACAGAACATTAAATTTTGAAGGTTAACATGGCCCACCAATGATAACGTGACAGGGAGGAAGAAAAGGTGGCCTTGTGTTTTTAGAACAGGAGAAATAGGGAGGATAATGAGGGGAATGTCACCAAAATGAGCACTGTGGCCTTAAAGTAAAGAAACAGTGTCAAATGCAGACATTCAAAACTGGGGAGTGTCTCAAAGTATGACCAACTGGAAATCGTGAAAGCAGAAGGAAGAGGTAATGGTTGCAGGTGCTGAGGTAGATGACTGCAGCTTCATGGGCCTCAGCTTGGTCAGATGACTTGTGCATGCCTGGCTGACATCTACATCATGACAAAGTTGGGATTTTTTTAAGTCTACTAAAGTTTTCATTTAAGACTGCTTTAAAATGCATGAAGCAGGCAAGAAAGAAATGGTGCAGGAGGACAACTCTAGTAACTTGGGTGGTGCTGTTGTGCTGGAGTGTGTCTCCATACTCAGAGAGAGGGGGAAACATGAATCTGGAAAACATTCGGAACCACAGCAGTTAATGACTGCTGGAATTTCTTTGAAATGAGGGGCTTTTTTAAAGATGACAGACTGTCAACATTATTACAGGTAATCGTTTACATTAAATTCTGCACAAAAAGTTTAGCAATAAATCCAATTACTCCTATAATGCATGGCAAATACACAGAGAATTTAAGATTTGAGATTCTTGTGCTACCGTAGCCCAGATGTAATGAAGCTCTGTCTAGGCTTCAGATGTCTGAGGGTCTGCAGTATACTTTCCTTCAGTTAAGTTATAGTTGTCTGTTTTTTATGCTCTGTCTAGTTTACCGAAAACCTAAACAATATATGATGTATAACTGAAAATCTGTGTAAAAAATAGTTCAGTTCTGTAACACTTGGGAAAAAGCTCTCATGTTTGTTAAGGACTGTAAATTGCAGAGGCTGGAATATCTATAATTTAGGTCAAGCTATAATTTAGGTTAGAAAAAAAATGCAGGGAATTTTGGTAATAAGCTATTTTGAAAACTGTTTGAAATACTTGTACGTTAGTTTGCTTCAGATAGTGAGATGTAATATTCCTGTTGAAATTTTTTATAACCTTTGCTGTAGTTTAAAAATATAGGTATATATGTATTTCTATTTTGCATGTGAAAATACTTAAAGAGAAAATATGGAATTAAGTTGTTTTACTACAGAAAGAAATTCTGTTGCTTGATCCCTACAAGGGCCATTCACTTGAGTTGGACTTGGTCCTAGTGGGTCCCTTCCAACTCAGAATATATTGCAACTCTGTATAGTTAATACAAAATCATTCAGAGTGTATAAAAGTAAAAAATTAGAATAGCCTGCTTTATCCTTCTGTGTCTGTGTCCATTTTTACTGTCAATGGCAACCTTAGTGCCAAGATGTGGTACTGGAGTAGTTTTTTGAAGTTTATTTTATCATTTTTTGAAAGTTCTTGCGTGCCTTGCTGTCCTATTGGCCTTTGAAAACATTGTTCCATGTGCCTAATCCTTATTCTGGTAGGATTTTTGATTAATATTCCATAACCTTTGAATAGTTAACGTGAAAGTTCAGACTAAAAAATATATGCAAACACATACTGTGTATGTATATATATATAGCATGTGTTGGGTGAATGATGGTGAGGAGTTTGCAGACAGACTCGTTCTTGCTGCAGATACATTGAGCATTTCGCTGCTGAGTGATTCGGTGGCACATCCCGGCATCTGAACTCTCACCTGGATGGTTCAGCCGATGGCTGATGAAGCTCAGTCCCGCCGAGCCCGCTCCCACGGGCACCTGGCTGCCTGCCGGCAGTTCCTGGGGTCTTTACAGCACACGGGTTTTTAGGATCTGCTGCCATCCTTTGCCCTCTAAGCAGTGATCTTCAGGCGCTGACGGGCAGGCAGCTCCTGCTGCACGGCTTTGGGAGGAGCACTGCTGGGCACAGTCCATCTTATCAGCCGCTGCACGCTGGCCTGTCCCCAGGCTTTGTTCTCAGCCCTTTGACAGTCTGAGTGCATATGTTGGCTTGGCTGTTCTGTTGAAGGACGAAAATAAGCTTATATCTTTGCAAACATCTTTCACTGCAGAACAGCGTTTGTCCCACTGGCTTGTTTACTACGCTTTTCTTTCTCCGAACCACCTCCAACCCTCTGCCAGCTCTTTGAACTTCAGATTTCCCTGGAGTAGGAAACTTAAACTTCCCCTGTAGTCCTTTAAACTATAGGGGAACCTACTTTGACTCTTATTTATGTAAATTTTAAATTGATTACGTTTTAAAAATGTTTGAAAAGTTTTTAAGTTAAACACAACTTCATGTACTTTTAGTTTGCAGAAAGTAATGCTGTTTTATTAAAATGGAAATCGTATGTTTGATAGCTTTCTTTTCACTCTGTCAAATCAGGATGCACTAATAATGCATATTAAACTTTAATCAATTCATATTTATAATACGTACCTTACATACATATAAATGTTGACTTTAGTCCTGAAAAACTTTTGTTGTTTTACCCATGTAATTTTAACTGAATTGAGAATATACAGATTATAGCTGATACTTGCTGCTGACAGCAGTGGTTTATTATTACCCACAGCTCAGGTAGAGATGTGGTGTATATGGGCTCTCAAATGAGTTCATACCATGTTCCTTGCTGGTTTAAAGGATGATTGGCATTGCTCTAATATTTCTGGGCATTGCCATGTTCCTGGTTTGCAGTTCTGCTGTTAAGTAAGAGCTTTTAGCAGGCATGTAGCAACAAGACACTGACATTTAAACTGCCTCAGCCTCCTGAAAAATCCTTACATACCAAATTGAGGGTATTTAACTTGCCTTTGATCTAAATTCATCAATCTAACTTCCAATGGGGAAAATCTAGTCTTTTCTCAACCTCGCTTTGAATCTATTGAACTTGAAAGTTTCATCCTTCATTTAGCTTCATGTGTTGGAACATTTATTTATCAGGACTTAGTTAATTGTGCATGAACTAGAAGTCAGATTCTTGGCAGCTGATTCACTATGGCCATCAGCAAATTGCTGCCCTTGCCAGCCTGTCTAGGAATCACATGAAGGCATTAATCTCTCTGGGTGTGATGCTAATCTTGTTTGCATCCAGTTGAGAATAACTCCATTGTGACAGTAGTGTAGGATTAAATCAACTGTGCCATAGTTGTTCCACTGTTTTTAATTGAAACAGATTATCATTGTAAAAGTGGCTGAAGATACTGTGAAGATTGTTAGTATAGCTCTGTGAGTGTGAAGAATAATTACCATCTTCTGAGATCATTTATGTGCACTGTGTTTGATGGTGGCTGTATTTTGTGACTATCACATCTGGAAACCTACATGTTTATAAATATATTTGGTTTAGGGTTCGAGGCTGTACTTCAGTTCTGTAGTGACTGGATAGTAGGTTGGTTTGTATGGGACTGTAAATTATAATAAAAAAATTAAATTTTACTTATTAATCATGAAGGTGCCCTGCAAGAAGCAAGGGAGTTGGTGATCCTTCTGAGTCCTTTCCAATATGAGATATTCTATGACTCTAATTATTCATTATTTAGGTAGGTGTTATTTCCTGTAAGGCAGATACATAGTTACATGAATAGCAATGTGTATCTTTAATATAGGTAGAAATCTGAAGTACTCAATGTAGTACAGTTGTAGAAATACAGATTTAAACCTGCCTTTCTTCAGTGACTGAAATACACAGTTATGTAGGCAACAAGGTTGTAATGTTGCTTTGGTCACAAAGAGCTGTATCAAAGAGGTGACATGGCTTAACATGGGGACAGTTGGTGTCTGTCATTGTTTAACTTAGTTAACATCAGTGTTAACTAGACTGATGGAGCTAAATGTTTTGACATGGTAGGTAGAGCTCAGTGGTTAGAAAACAGGTTGTTACTGTCTTAGATATCTGACTCCAGTGGCTGAACAAAGGCTTGAGTCCTCTGTGTCTCTCAGCAATTCAAGGTATTTCCTGTCTCTTACAATAACGATTTGCCACAGATGATTGTAACAAGACCCTTGATATTTCTATCCACTGTTATTTCTATTTGTTTTTATTTTGTCTCTGACATGACTCAGCAGAGTACAGGAGAGTATTTTCACATACTTGTTTTGGCATATGCTGGTAGTTACCATACATCAGAACTCCAGAGACTGATCATCTCTGGTAATGCTTTTCTCTAGGATCAGACTGAGATGAGGTACAACAGAGCATTTGGAATGTTTCCATGGAATAATAAGGAACTTGTTTCTCTTGTGTCTCGGAATTGTAAGCCTGCTAAGCACAAAACAGAGAAGCATGGCGAGCACAGGCTCCAAATATAGTTCTAGGTTGCAATTTACTTGTTGGCACAGCACATTTAAGAACATGTTTGCACTTAAACATTTTTTTCTGTGTTTTGCACCATTTGTTTTCACTTATCTCAGTTGTGTTACTGTTTGTAGAACCTTATCATAACTGGATTTCTGAGGTAGCTTGTCTTTGCCTCCAGAGAAAGTATAACATAAACACCTTGTAAGGAATCTAAGACTTAATAAGGTGTTCCTGTTTGTTAGTGGAAAGCTTGTATCCCATGATCCTTGGTTCTTTGCTGATAATGCTTGAGGCAGTGCCCTTCTTACTGTTACAGGCTACACCATCTCTGACTTTACAGCTGCTATTAGTTTGTTGGCTTGGGGTTTTTTTGTGGGTTTTTTTGTGGTTTTTTGGGGGGTTTTTTGGTTTTTTTTTGTTCTGTTTTGGTTTTTTTTTTTTTTTGGTTTTTTTGGGTTTTTTTTAAAGATTGTTAGTGTATTCTAGCTTGCCTTGTATTTACTGAGCTTTGTTTCCCATTGTCGAGAAGATGAGAATTTGTATTTTAGGACTTATATTGGCTATGTGAGGCTCCATTTCTGTTTTTTCAAGAGTCTGGTTTTTAGCATTCTCATCACCCAGTGTGCAGATTTTCATCTCTTCTCCGTATGACAGGGCAGTGGTTGCTAATACTTGAAATGCCAAGTGCTTTAGTTTCCTGGAAGAGCAAATTTTCTGTGTTTGTGCCACATGCAGACCCTGAATAGAGGAGGATTATGGTATAAGAATCTGAGTTTAATCCCAGACTTGGATGCCTAGGATGCCAGCTTGTGCATGCATGCAACTTACCCAGCTGACCACTTGGGTAAAATGTGGTTTGTGGTTGGGACATCCATGGTTCACATAAAGTGCCCTTGAATCTTGCTGTGAGTGAGCTCGTGATCTTGGCTTTATTTTTTGCTTTCAGACTGTGCAGCTGGAGAAGCAAATACTTTGGTTTTGGTAAGATTTTGCTTTTATGGTCCATCAGGAAATGCAGACATACTATTTTCTATGAGCAAACTTTTCCATTTTGGCCAGCTGGAAGTGAAGCCCACATTTAAACATACCTCATTGTTAGCAGAGTTCCAGGCACAATTCACTAACACTTCTGGTGTTCTTAAATGGTAAAAGTAGGCAGTTGCTGAAAATAAATCTGTATTTTTACAAATCCCATTTGTGTGTGCTTGAGGCGAAGTTTTACATTTTATAGAGTTTCTTGGATGAGAAAACTCACTGGTTGTAAAATCTATTAGAGTTTTTTGAGGGACTCCACACTTCTGTTGAACAGGGTAGTTCAGGTGGTATATTATATATACTTCAGTTTCCAAAAACATGGTCACAGCCTATATCTTTTATGATACTCTGTTAATAACCCATTGGAGACTTTGTTTTCCAATGCCTCCCTAAAGAACAAGAAGAAAAGTGGGAATAGACAAATAGATAAATGTTTTTTCCCAACTAGAGGTATTAAATCCTGAGCTGATAGTTTCATGCTATACCAAATAAATTACTAGAGTGATTCCCCTTGGTTGCTTGTACTTAAACCTCTGATAACAAACCAATTGATAAATGGACCTAGAAGAGGGATAGATACTAAATTTGCTGAGAAAACAAAATGGGATGAAAGAGTTGCAGAGAGATTATATGCTAGAAGCAACTGGACAATAAAATGGCAGGTATGATTTAGGGTAGGGAAATGCAGAGTAATAAGTTTGGGGGGCAATAACCCCCAGAGCAATAAATATGGGGAGAAAGTAACACCAACTATCTGTACAAGTGGGTGAGCACAGTATTTTATCAGTTACTGTCATTTAGAAAGTCTTTGTTGTCACTGGAAATGTGATGTCAGTCTTCAGATTCAGACAAAGCAAATATTATAAAAGGAGCAGAAATCAAAATTCAGAGCATTACTGCACTAATATATAAATATAATATAAAAATTATATCAGGAAGACTAAATGACATGGAAAAGGTATAGTGCAATCTGTTACCTGTTGATCAAAACACACATTAGGCTGCAAAACCAGTAGGTACAATACACAGGTAAAATGCTGTATTTTCTCACCCAACGTCTTCTTAAATTATGCAGGGCAACATACTGCTGTAGTATTTTACAAAATTTAAGTGTTTCAAACTTAAATGATTGAAAAAGGGATAAGATGCATTTTAGGAAGAAAGGTTTGTCACTGTCTTCTCAACACAATGGTTGCGTTACAATTGTGCAGCTTGTTTCCTAAACCCTTGATAGTAGGAAACTGGAAGAGATGTCAGCTTGTCTTATGACAGCCCCCTTCCTACCAGCCAGGGTGGAATGAGGTGTCCAGCTGAATGGTCTGACTTGGGAGGTCGGCTTGTGTTCTCTGAACATCAGACTTTCAGTTGTCAGAAGGTAAATACTTTTAGCAAGCTGAAAGAAATAAAAGAAGTATTGCAAGAACAGTTGCTCTTGGCAGCCAAGTCCTTGGAATTCTACTCTGATTGCTTTGTAGTCTAAACATAGCATTCTTCCCAAAAACTTCCATTTTTCACTGTAGCTGTTAGGGTGTTTTTGCATTTAAATAAATTATGCTCTTTAAATGAGTGTTTAGACAATGACAACATGCTTTAGCAAAACTCTTGCAAAGATTTTATTTTTGGTTATCATTTGTTATCTACCTCTAATACCCAATATCATTATACATATTGTGATTCCTGTGATACTTTAGCTTTTAAGTAGCTTCATAAGACAGAAGGAGGACCCTCCCTGTTGGAGGGGTAAGGTTGGTTTTATGTCCTGAATTTCTTCACTGGACGTTTTCTTTATGCTAATTTTCTGTATCAAATGAGCAAGCTTAAAATATGTAACCTCATGAGCTGTGTTGGAAAATGCTGTTTAAAAACTGTTACATTGCTTATCAAAATAGTTGGTAAAATATCTCTGTGAGTAAACTTGGTTTCATTTATATAAATACTGGGATTTTAAAAACTTTTTACTTTTCTAGAGAAGATTGCTGAAGTGTGAAAAGGTTTTTGGCTAGTAATCCAAAACTTGCTCTAGATAGAAAGTTAATGTTACTTTTTAATCAAGTGAGATGAACCATGGGTGATGAAAAGGAAGAATTCACAACAACCAAGAGAATTTCTGCGAGATTTAATGTCAAAAGTAAACTCAGTTTCTCTAACAATTCAATATGACTACCCAGGGTATTGTCTATACTAAGTTCCAGGAAGAACAGAGCAAATATAAATTAACAATTGAGAAGAAAAGAAACATCATAATTATACAAAGGAAATTTAATTCATTTAGGGTCAACTCCTGACTGCTTTTTTCATCTGAAGTTGTGCAGCCTTTACAAAATAATCCAATTTATGGAACTGGAACACAGTACACCAGAACTGCATTTCTGTCCTTGCCATAAAATACTCAAATCTTGGGTCCCAGCAAAGGCTGCTCAAGAGGAGACATTCAGAGAGGGGATCAAACTTCTGTGTGCCTGTTGTAATGGCATTGCAGATGCAGCACACAGCTGGAGGGTACTGCCAATGTTTTTTTGGTTTCTCATAAAGCACTTTTATGTTATTCTTGCTTTGCCTTATCTTCCTTCCTTCCCACACATTCCTGTATGTCTTACAAAGGTTCTTTAAGGACTTGTAGATACTCCATTTTGTAAGGGAAAATTTATGCATCAATGCCTTTTCTTGTAAACAGCATGTTCAATAGTGAGACTTGCTTCTTGGGTAAGGAGATATATATATATATATATATGTATATATGTGTGTGTATATATATATATATATATATATGTGTGTATATATATATACTTAAACGCTGAAAAAAGTAAGGATACTGTTCTAGACTCAGAATCTAATCCTTCCTTTTACAGCCATTGGTTGAAATGTTTGAGAGACATAGATACTGATGGCAAAGAATTAAATAAAATACTTACTAAATAAAAATCTTACTAAAAGCTTGGCCTATTTTGAAAATTGCACGCACTGTCCCTGTTTAATATCACACATAACATTTGCACACATGGTAGTATTTTGGCCAAAATAATTTGCCCTAAAAATAAAGCTGAGAAAATGTAGAACAGAAAGGCTGGGTGTTTCCTACTCTAAATGCCTGTCTGACTGTGAGTAAGCAATTGAATGCATTGAGTAGAAAAAGTTAAACTTCATTCTATGAATTCTCTAGTAAGAACAGTCATCAGTTACGCACTGCCAGGTACTTGGTAATCCTGGCAAAGAGATTCTCAATCATGTTGAGAGAGATTTGAAATGAGATGTTTAAAAATGAGAAATAATATTTGGATCTCTTTGATTCCCTTCCCCCTGCCCCCCACAAATGTCTTTAGTGTGAGAGAAGAGTACAACATACCACTTAAGACTGAAAATGTAATCTAACAGGAACTACAGGAACAGACACACCTTGAAAAACCTCAGGGCATTTGTTTAGAAGCTGACTAGTGTACAAAGAAACTCAATGTTTTACTTTAATTTTTTTAATTATCTTGGGCATTCATAATACCTTTCAGATTTCTAGTGTTGTCAGATAGGAAAAATGAGGTTTGGATAGCCAAAGATTGTCCAAGGGACAAGGGCTAGAAGTGCTAACAGAATGTCTTGCCACTCAGGCCACTGGGTTTTGCTTTTTCAAAACTGCTGAACAAACACTATTTTCTAGGATCTTTTCAAACCTACATAGGATTAAATGTGAGCCCTAGTAATGAAAGTTAGTTTTGATGCTTTGAATTATCTTCTAAAAATTGCTAACCAAAGCCTTTTCCTTCCCTTTAGCCTTTCCTTATCCTTATGAATCTTCACTGTTCACCAGACGTCCACACATTTCTGTGCAGAGCCTTTGTCCCAGCCTGCCTGGATCAGATTCACGTGATTCACCCGTGTCGAAGCCTCTGTGAGAAAGTGTATGCTGACTGTAAGCAGCTGATGGACACTTTTGGAATTGCATGGCCTGAAGAGCTGGAATGTACCAGGTATTTTTCATATTGACAGGTGGTGGGAGTGGTATTTTCATCTTTGACCCAGACTGACTTGAAAGTCTGAGGCAGAATGTTACATGTTATCTTGCTGTAATTTCCTTAGTATGCTGACCCTGCAGTGCTTATGAATGGGACCGTTTATTTATTAAAATTTGTTATTCAGTTGATAACCTGCATTTTCTGTCTGTGACTTTTTGGCCACGAAGTTCTGCAGCAGTTCTTTTCAATAATCATGTCCCTGCAAGAAGTGGCTTTTTTACTATACATTCCTAAAATTTTAAAATATTATATGTTACAGCGTAGATTTTGCTTTGGTTTCTGATCTCTAAGCTAGGGATGATCATGCTTACTTTATTAGGGGTTTTAGAAGTAACTGCTCATAAGATAATGAAATACAGAATATTCTGTAATTGAACAGACACAGAACATTAAATAATAGAAACCTTATCTTGCTCCTAACTACTTAAATGTACCAACCTACTCTTGTGTTACTTTTCCAGTACTGCCTGCCAGAACTCTCTTTTTTGAAGTGTCACTTTTCCTCAAAGGTGTTCGCATGTTTGTTTCAGATAGGGGACCGTTAATACTTAATTTGGGGAAAAGATGTCTAGATATTTTAAATGGAAACCACTG
The DNA here is from genome assembly GCF_009819655.1 of Sylvia atricapilla. Lineage (NCBI taxonomy): Eukaryota > Metazoa > Chordata > Aves > Passeriformes > Sylviidae > Sylvia > Sylvia atricapilla. The sequence continues at coordinate 132,860,660 of NC_089140.1, forward strand.
GAAGCACTCCAGTGCAATCTCCTTGAGATTATGACATCCAACTGTGGATATTTATAAATTACTATGGCCAGTTTGTTTGTTTGTTAACACACATCAGGCCAAGAGGTATAGGAAAGGAGCAGAGGCTGGAAATTCATATAATTTTTTCTAACCCATATGCAGTTGTTGATCTGTGATGAGGCTGAGGGAGAGCACAGTAGTCCTGTGGATGACCTCTGGTAGAAATCAGTCTTGGAGTCATATGACAAGTGGCATTAATGCAATTTCCCGTAGTTCTGCAGAAAAACAGAAGTTGTGGAGTTTTAAGACAAGAAGGCATTAACTTCTCCAATCTTCTGTGAGGTTCTATGCAACAATAGTGCCCCTCAGCCATCAGATATCTTCAAGGAGTGTTTTGTAAAAGTAGGACAATTACAAGTGAATCCAATTTTTCAATATATCTTTAAAATGACATTTTAAATCAAAGTATGTTTTTTGCAGGATTTAAGTGCAGCTTTAAATTATTTTATTACTGCTAGCATTTACTGTAAATGAATCTTTCCTGTTCATATGTGAAGTGATACCTCCCTGGTAGCCAAGACTGAAAAGTCCATGCCCATGTTCTGACAAGTCCGGGGTATTCTTAGAGCAGCAGAGCTCCTGCTGCTGGAGCCCATGGAAAAGGAGCTGGCATGAGCATGGGCAATAACTGGAATCCTGAGGTTCACACTTTTGTATTCTTACAGATGAATGTGAAGCTGATTAAGACAATGAGTGAATGAAGTTCACTCTGTTTCCACATATTAACCAGCCTGTGGTTAATAAAAGAATCTGCCACAGAATCAGTTTTCTTAACAATTAGTCTGGATTTGATTGGACAGCATGATAGTGCAGTAAAACAAAGAACAGAAGGAGTTTTTAGCTGGAGATGAGCTTGGATACTGAATTGAGAGACTCTTGTAATGGTGTTTGACAAAGAATGTTGAAATAACAGAATTTTACTTTAAAAGCTAGAATGCAAAACTTGTTCCTTTTAAATGTACACTTAAACTTGGGATGTATGCAACCATAAATCCCATTTTTGAGTAAATGCTCACCTGCTTGAGTTACATAATCTCGTTTGAAGATACATCCAGCACTGCTAATATGGTGTCATCTATATAAAAACATCACATCTTGTGTCCGCTTAAACCCTGGAGCAGTTGAGTTTTGAGCAGTTTTTAAATTAACATCACATAGCTCAAAATTGCTAAAATACTAATAATTTTTACAGTGCTTGCATTTTCTACCCAGGGCTTTTTCAGTTAGGTAGTTTATTGTTGGCAATGAAATAGCAGTACAACACAAAAAAGTCATAAATTATGATGTCAGTCTTCCTTAATTGAAGCTTGCATTTTGACAAGATTTTTTGCTGTCACAGTCTGTTATCAAAATCTTAAGAAAAGCAACTACTGTAAATATTTTATGTATATATGTAAAAGTTTAGTATAATTTTAAAGTGTGGAATGATTGCAATTTGAGTAGTGTTTCATAAACTATAAAACAGCAGCTGGAGAGCAGCAGTTAAATGAATGCGATTGAAATCTTCTGAAATGAAGATAGTTGAAGTTTGGTTTTTGTAATGCCATCTGATTTTTTTTTCATATAATTTCACATTTGCATCATCTATAAAATTTAACAGTGCTTAGGATCAGATTTTTCTCATATTTCTAAGAGGTAATTCTAGTTGAAAATGAGGGCTATATTATATAACGAGATATATTCTCTTCTCTTTCTTTATTCAGACTAATCAGTTGTGATGAGACTGCTCCTGCCACTGCTGCTGTAACCACAAACGTACATGGAACTCAGAAGACCCCAAGCCAGATCCGAAGGGATTATGGATTCTGGTGTCCCCGACACCTACACACTACCAATGGACAAGGCTACAAGTTTCTAGGAATTGATCAGTGTGCACCCCCATGTCCCAATATGTACTTCAAAAATTATGAATTGGATGTGGCAAAAAGCTTCATTGGAATAGTTTCAATCTTTTGTCTTTGTGCTACACTTTTCACCTTCCTAACTTTTCTGATTGATGTTAAAAGGTTTAGGTACCCAGAGAGACCAATCATATATTATTCTGTCTGTTACAGCATAGTCTCTCTAATGTACTTCATTGGATTTTTACTTGGGAACAGAACTGCCTGTAATGAGGCAGATGATAAGTTAGAAATTGGTGAAACGGTTGTTCTTGGCTCCCAAAACAAAGCCTGTACTGTCCTTTTCATGGTTTTGTACTTTTTCACTATGGCAGGAACTATATGGTGGGTGATCCTGACAATCACTTGGTTCCTTGCAGCGGGAAGGAAGTGGAGCTGTGAAGCTATTGCACAAAAGGCCATGTGGTTCCATGCAGTTGCCTGGGGAATACCTGGTTTTCTCACCATTATGCTGCTTGCCATGAACAAAGTTGAAGGGGACAATATCAGCGGAGTTTGTTTTGTGGGTCTCTATGACCTGGACGCCTCTCTCTACTTTGTGCTTTTGCCCTTGTGCCTTTGTGTCTTTTTCGGTCTGTCTCTCCTTTTAGCTGGCATTATTTCTCTGAACCACGTGCGGCAGGTCATTCAGCACGATGGCAGGAACCAGGAGAAGCTCAAGAAATTCATGATCCGAATTGGAGTTTTCAGTGGTTTGTACTTGGTGCCGCTTGTAGCACTTCTTGGATGTTACGTTTATGAACTGGTGAACCGGAAAACCTGGGAAACTACTTGGGTGTTTGACCACTGTGACCAGTACCATATTCCTTGCCCTTACCAGGCAAGTAACATTTTCCTTTATAAATAATATTGTAAAGTTAATTAGCAAAAACCCTTATGCATATCTGCCGTGCAATGCGTAAATTATTTTCACATTAAGTAATCAGTTCAAAAACATGGAGTGATTAATTCCTCTTAAAGTCAAGAACAATGGAGTATTAGCTTTGAAAATTTTATTCTAATTAGTAGCATTCAACAATTAAATTGCAACTTTCAGCTCTAATAGAATATAAAGGATTGTTATGATCTTTGAACATTCTGTTACAAATTGTGATGGATGAGGGTTGTTCTTCACAATATTTGTTTCTAAAAGTATTTGTTTAGTACTTCAGTGCCCAGTATTAGCTTCAGCTCAGTATCAAAGTATAGAAGTTGAATTTTTGCCAATTTCAGTCAAAGCTAAAATAATGATTCTTGAAAATTCAGACTAAATTGAATTTTAAATGCTGCTTATAACCACAGATTTAGAATTGCTTTTTTCTTTTTTTCTTCTAAATGTAGAAGTGTAAACCGTTTGAAATTACAGAACAAATTTCCCATGTATTTTTTTCCACAATAGCTGTTATTTACAGGCTGATTGTCAGAAATGCAAAGAATTCTTTATTAAAAAAAAAAAAAAAAAAAAAAAGCAACCAGGAAAAAGGCAAATAAAGAAAATCCTCAGCTTAAAATTGTGGAGGTGGTTATATTTGACATTTGCCTTTTAAAATCCAACTTACTTAGAAAGACTTTTAAATCTGCCTATGTTCAGTGAATTAAATCTGCTGCAGTTGCTGGGAGTTTTATATACTTAAAAGTATTGTTTCTTTCCATTTAAGAATAAATACATAAGAAGACAACATCACTAAGAGAAATGCAGGTGTCTCCTGTCATCTTCCATTGCATTACACTTCCCTTCTGTGTTTTTGCTGCAATAAACTATCATTAAAAATAAGGGATATAAACACAGACATTATGGAATGATAAGGAATTGATCTCTTTACGTTCTTAAACATCCTTCAGTCCTCTGGATTGAAGTCAGTATAGGCTAAGAGTAGCACAGCTCACAGACAACTTGGTTACTTTGGCTTCAAATACTGTTTCTTAACAAGTTTATTTTGACTTCAGTGGGTTTTATTCTGAGCTCTGTATAAACCTATATATTTCAGAATAACAAGTTTGAAATCAAGACTTTTATGCTTCTAAAAAAACCCAATAAATTTGTTTGGTAGTGCTTAAATATGACAGCTTGGCATAATAACACAGAGCATGTATTTTTAGCCTTTAATTAGCCCACTGGAAGGAAGAAATATCAACATCAAATACTACACAAAGATCTACTCTGTAATACCTGTCCCTATAATAGACAGTGTGTGCTAATTTTGGAATAGCTTAAAGTGATATGCTTGCCCTTGGCTTACCTGAGCTGGCTTGTAGACTTTTGTTACATTTGCCAAATGAAAACCAAATAAAAACAAACTGAAGTAGCTAATGTTACCTGGCTAACAAAAATAGTGACTTTCATAGACGGGTCTGGCAGATAAGACAAGTGGCATAAATTAAATTTGCAGCATGAGAGCCCAAGATAATGATCTCTCACTGAGTTAAATGTCTCAGCTCCTATGATACAGCTCTGCAAATAGGTGGATTAATTTTGCAATAAACAGAAAGCTGCTGTGTAGTTCCCTGCAGCTCCTTGAAGATGCTGTCTAATCAGATTAACTTGCAGCTAATCCTTCCAGTACCTGGAGGGAGCTTACAAGAAAGAGGAAGAGAGACTTTTTACAAGGGCGTGTAGTGACAGGACAAGGGGGAATAGCTTTGAACTGAAAAGAGACTAAGTTTAGATTAGATATTAGGAAGAAATCCTTTACTTTGAAGGTACAGAGACCTTGAAACAGGTTTTTTAGAGAAGTTATGGATACCTCATCCCTGAAAGTGTTCAAGGCCAGGCTAGATGGGGCTTTGATCAACCTGGTCTAGTGGAAGTGTCTCTGCCTGTGGCAGCTGGGGTAGAAGTTGAGGATCTTTAAGGTCCCTTCCAACCCAAAAACCAATTCCTTCTGACAGGTCTCTTCTGTGTGTATGTTCAGCTGAGCCACATCTGACTTGTCTGTACGTGTATGATGTCTGTTTGCAGTACAAGCCTCAACAAAGAACAAGTCATAAGGAGAAAGTCTCACATTTAAGAAGTTTATTTTCTTCATTAAAAAAAAAAATCAACGAGTGTATTTTCTTCTTTGCATTTATTATATTTTATTATCTTCTAGGCAAAGGCACTAGCAAGACCAGAAATATTTTTGTTTCTGATGAAATATTTGCTAACATTGATTGTTGGCATATCTCCAGTGTTCTGGGTAGGAAGTAAAAAGACCTGTTCCGAATGGGCCAATTTCTTCAACAGAAACCGCAAAAGAGAGTAAGAAATTATTTTTTCTTTTTTTTTTTTTTAAAGTGTGTACTTAAATTTGGCTTTCAGACATGTTTCTTTATATATGGCTCAGGTAATCAAAATGTTGTCACATATAAATGCTGCTTTGGGCAACAGCAGAATTCCATTGGAATATGAGGAAAATTTAAATATGCAGTGAACTTTTAGCAACAGTGTCTAGAATGCAGAAAATATTTTCCTCTGCTGTTTTTTCTTTTGTAGAGCAAGAAGGTATTTTGCTGTGTTTAGCATGGGCTAATACATCTCTGGTTCACAGTCAAAGGAGAAAAGATAATTTCAGCCATCAGTTTAGTTCTTTTCATGTGTTGTGACCACTTCACACAGTACTTAGTATTACATTTACTGTCATGCAAGGGTTTTTTAATTAAACAGAAGAATTCCATTTTATTACCTAATTTAAGCAGATTTATATCTATGGATTTAAACAGGTTATAAGTTTTGTCTCCATTTCTTGTAGCTTTCATTTTTTTTTTCAATTATTTTTAAGGTTTGATTATTTCTTTTCAGATTATCTGTTATTTATAAATCATATTGTCATTTTAGATTGTTTTGTTTCTTCAGATTTCGCAAGGCAGTAGTCTCTAAGCTCTTTTGATTTTACATCTACATTCCTCAGTGGTGAATTTATAGCTTCCTTTCCCTCTCCTCTCTTTTTCCATTTCCTGTATAATTTTTCTTGTGTTTCAGATGTTCATTGCTTTTAGCTACAAGGATTTGAAAATAATGAAGTCATTTTTATAATGCTTACCTTTTTTCATTTGAAGAAGGTTGACTCTATATAAAGTTAGTAATGCAGCTGCTTATGAGCTAATCCTTCTTTTCTCTCTAGTAGATCATTAATTCACTGTAGTCATTGGACCTATTTGCAGAAATAAGAAATGTAGAAATCTACTGTATGTATTTATATCCAAAGAAATTACTTTGGAGCCATTATAATTTTTTTCTTCTCTTTTCACATACAATTTTTTGTCTGTGTTCATTAGCATCTAGCTCAGGTTGCTGTTCTTTCAAAGTTTTATGTACTACTCCTCATTATATTAGCGCTAAGGTTATCCTCTTTGTTCAGTAATGTGCCTGCACTCTCTTTCAGTCCAATCAGTGAGAGTCGAAGAGTGCTGCAAGAATCATGTGAATTTTTCTTGAGGCACAATTCCAAAGTCAAACATAAAAAGAAGCACTACAAGTCAACTTCACACAGACTGAAAGTAATTTCAAAGTCAATGGGAACCAGTACAGGTGGCACAGCGAATCATGGAACTTCTGCAGTAGCAATCACTAATCATGACTACTTAAGCCAAGAAACTGTGGCAGAAATTAAAACCTCTCCAGAGACATCTGAGAAAGAGATAGAGGCAGACGGAGCATCGGCCCGAAGGGTCGAGGAAGGTGAAAACAGCGGAGATCAAATGTTACCCAGTGCTAGACTGACCGTGGATCAGCTGGAAAGGAGAAACAAAGCAGAAAGCACATGTCATATGGGTACTTTGGCTGAGAGTATGAAGAGAGTAGGTGAAGGAAGGTAAGGCTCCTGAACTCAATATTTTCTTTTTTTATACATATTGCCATTATTTTTCTTAGTTTTCTGTTTCTTCTCTCTGAAGAATTGGGGTATTCTCAGGATGCAAATGACCTTCAGCAGCTGTCAAGAGAACTTGCAGTCTGTGGCCATGTATGTTTAGCATGTGGGCTGTTTTGTATGTTTGTAGGATTTTTCTTTTCCTTTCAAGCATTGCGTGTTGGGGCTTCAGTTTGTAGGATATTCTTGCCTTGTTGAGCAGTGAACTTCAGTAAGCCTATGACTGCAGTGCAATTACTTTGAGAGGTGATGGGTCTGAAAAAGAACAGTGGTGACCGTAGTCACCACTAGGAAAACACTAGTAAAAGTGTACAGAACTGTGCTGCATTTTGAAAAGAATACAGCTGAAGACATATTATGATTTTACTACTCTTTTTTCCCAATGTAATGTAAATTAAGCTGTGCTTAAAATTTACTCTGTGGTTTTTTTTTTTTTCATTACTTGCAGAATAACTCCTAAAAATGATTTTAGTGAATCCCCTTCACTACAAAGGAGCTGTTCCCAAATACCTGATGTCTCACAGTCACCTTCTGTATCACTACTTGTCTACTCAGCTTCAGATGCCAGAAGGGAGTTGGATTCAGGAAACAGTTCTAATCCTTGAAAGATTGAAAATTTGTATGAATGTTTGCATTGCATAAAACTCACATGAGTTCTTTGTTATACTGGAAATAATGGATATTCTGTGCCTTATTAAAAAACACACATATCCTGCTTTGCACTTAAAAAATGTATGTTTTGTTGTGGGGACAGCTAGCAATAATGTACTGTATTTAATCCTGTCCAGGACTAATGGAAATTAAAGTTCTGTAGGACATGGCAGTAATGTAAGAAAAAGATGAGAGACAAATATTATTCCTTATATAAAGAACACTTTGTAATGAATTGCATTAAAATAATGCTTAGAAAGCACTGTTAACTCTCAAGGTATAAAATTCCTTCTGCCTCTTTGATATTTTTCAAAACTTGTTATTTTTTTCTCTTTTTTACTGTCTCTTAGACAATACTATCACTTACTTAAGTGATGCACAGATTTCTAAATACTCTCTAAATTATGCATCATGCTGTATCAATTATAGCACTGGTTTATGGTAGCTCGTACACTGAATTTGAAAGGGAATCTGAAGTTATAGGGGTTTATTTTGTACATAAAAATGAATTTTGTAAATAAGTGACTGCAAAAGGTCAATCTTTGGAACTACTGTTTTGTATGTATTGTACAAACTTGGGAAAGTTCCCGTGCTTCCCTTAGGGTGTTGCTGAAGCCAGCAGTCCCCTGGTGCTCAGCCAACATGACACAGATCTGAGAAAAGCAGGTTGGACCTTTATCCATAATGTGCACTGATACTTGGGGTGTGACGGGTCCTGCTGCAGGGATGGTGCAGAACGTGCAGCACTGTCTCAGAAAACTGCCTCTTGGAGCCTCTCCTGGCATGGTGCTCCAGGCCATGGTGCCCAAGGGAACACCTCAGGCTCTGGGGCTTGGTGGGCACAGTCTGACGTGTAGCTCTTGGGCTTTTGTCCTGAGCTGTAGCGACAGCTCGTCCTGTGTTGTTTCTGGGCGAGTAACTTCATTTTTGTTAAAATGCTATAAAGAAATATCTTGCAGATAACTGTTGCAGATGCTGCAAATAACTGTTGAATTATTAATATGCAGACTTCTTTAACCATCTGTTTACTGAGAAGACAGCCTTAATACTTTTCCTCCAAAGCCTAATTTTCTATTATGCTACAGCAATATATTTTCTCTAAATAAAAAAGGCCTTAATACATATAACCTTTCTTACAGTAGTGTTCTAAAGAGCAAGTACTGCTGATGTGGATAAGTCTGGCTTCATTTGAGTCAAGATTTTTTTAAGATCCAATGGGATTTATTACTTGAGATAATTTGAAGACAAGATTTTATTGTTTTCTAAACCTAAATGTCTGCATTTTTTAAGACTGTCTAGCATCTTGCATTTGACCACCAGTAAGAGTATTTCTCAATGTTAAGATATTATGCAGAGAATTGACTGCGAGTTGGGGCAGCATTCATGGCGATGCATTGAACAATGAAAATTGCGTGGTACAAAGGACATGTAAATGCTGGAACAGCAGGAACTATGGTTCTGATAAACCAAAGTTATTTGTTTATTCCACCATGCATTGTAAGTGGAATTTCTTTACCTTTATGTTACAGTATCTACATTTTAGCATTTGTATTGCCTTCAGTGGGATATGCTCTTTCTTTTTTGAGTTTTCCCATTAAAAGTACACAGAATTCTTGCTACTAAGTGGACAGTAAGAAAGATATGGAAAACCTCTTTCCATAGACACACTCAATACCCTTCATTTTTCTAGTTCTGTTTGTAACCAGGTAACTTTATACACATGTTCAGTAGTTTTGTTATCACTGTATTTGTTAGTAATAAAATATGCTGTTGTTTAATAAGAGCTTCTGAGTGGATATTTCTCAGTAACTAGATGTGGCATGTTTGTCACTCTGCCTACTACTGTAGTATTTTTGCACCTAAAACACAAGTAATTTTTAGTAGGGATGTGTGAGTTAATAAGTCTTACAATGGTTTTATTCCTCCTATATGAGAACCTGAGACAGAACAATGTTGGGAATTGTTCACATGAACACAGACCTATGAAGGAGTGAGAACTTGAACTAGTTCTTTCATCTTAATGTTTACAGCATTTTTTTTCTTTCAAGGCCTCTAAAGGCCTCCTTTAGATGATATAGAATGTGTATTTCCAGACTAGTCATGCTGTCACCTTCCTAAAATATTGATTTTTAATTTTTTAATGTTATTCCTCCCTTTTAGTAAGTTCTGGGAAAAATTGCTTTTGAGGTAACTGCTCTACAAAAGATAAATGCAAAGTAATTTTGAAGGTATAGCAATACTGTGGGCTTAAAAATAGATAAATTATCAAAGAAGTGTGAAATATGAAACATTGAATCAAAACATTGGCAGTGAAATGCTTCAGTGGTAGATTGAGACTGTAGCACTTTGTGTGTTCCAGGGCAACTGAAAAAACAGACTGAATTCCAAGGGTGATCCTAACAGCCAAAGAGGCTGTGACCTCTCTGGGTGCTTTAACAGCCAAGTGCCCGAGCAGTGAATGGAAAGTTAAAAGTGCTATTTGAATGCTCACATCAGTGATGAGGGGAAAGAAACTGAAAGAAAAGGGGCACAGAGATGAGTCAGGACCTGGAAGACTGATGCCTTATGGTGAGGGTCAGTGCAGGATCTCATGAACAGCTTCTCTAACAAAACGTATTTATTTATTTGCTTTCCTCTTATCTGAATGAAGTTAAAAGGGCTTTTCTGAACCTGTGAGAATAACTTCTCCCTGGGTTATCTCCATCAGCTGAAGTTGTTTAATGAAGGCTGGCAATCCTCTGGAAGATGTACTCTGAATCCAGCTGTTTACATTGATACAGGCATTTTGATCTTGTTAGGTGCCACTGTTTGCAAGAAGTTAGAATATAGGATACTGACAGCTTATCCAAACCTGGAATTATGTGTGCAAAATAGTCTTTCTCTGAACAAAGATGTCATAAATCACTTCAAATTATGCATTGCACTGAATTTTCCGGTTGCATAGAAAATCTTTTAAAGGACAAAATAAATTTAGCATATCAAATAATACTTGATTTGTGAAATAAGCAGCACCTGAAATTACTAACATGATACTTTCATGGTACATGTTGTTTATACTGTATCTTGCTGTTCTATTTTGCTGAATGTGTGTAGTGAAAACCAGGGTGGTCTTTACCATGTAAATCTATGCACATACTTGAAAAAATGAGTCCAAGTTTGAAAATATGAACAAAATAATGTTTGTAACATTTTAAAAGGTGCTATTACCAGAGAATAAAAAAAAAGTGCAGTATTTAAAATCTGTTTAAATCTTTCTGGTTATTTTAAAGTAAAAATCCCAACAATTCAGCAATGGAGCACTAACAAGCTAAAGTATCACAGTATTTTCTTTGACAACTGTTCAGCTGATTTACAGAGAACTGTAGCTCCTTTTTCCTTGCAGGATACAGCATATATTTGGTTTAAACAGTCACATCCAGTTTAATTCAGAAGCAAAACAGAAAAAAAAAAAATAATGTGCAAAGTTCAACTTCTTTAATAAAAATAAGTGTAGTATTAATTAGTATTAATAGTATTAATTAGTATTAATAAGTTTAGTCTGCAAAACCCTGAAAAATGCAGTAGCTGGAGAGAATGAGGAATCCTGTTTTGCTGTGAAGTTTGACCACCCAGTCTCAACGTGCTGTTTTAGAAGGCTGCACATCAAAGGAGAGATTCTGCATCCTTCCCTTTACACTGGCCACTTGTTGGATGAGTCTTTGAAGGTATTTGGCTGCTCTCTGCCTGCATTCACTGGTAAAGCTGACTGCCAGTATTAACCAGTGGTATTTGCAGTAATTGAGATGGCTGGCACCAAAGGGATTTCAGAGTCTCGTGAGTATAAATGCTATTTCCTGCACGTTACTTTTTTTTGCACTTATTCTTTCATGACTTTACACTTACTATACTTGCATTTTTAATGGACTAGAGTTTAATTAAAGCAACTTATACCACATGTTCATGAGCTTTCTGCTTTTTAGACCTAGAAGTGGAGCTCAGAATGTATTTCTGATGTAGCTCTATAAAATCCACTATTATTAACTGGATTTTACTTCCTATTAAAAAGCACTTGAGATTAAAAGTATAATTAAAATATTAAAAACATGCCAGGACATTTATATCTTTGTTAATGTTTATTCCCTGCATTTCAACTTTGATCACTGAAACAAAACATGAAATAAAAATTTTGCTTTCTTTCGGGTTTTGCTCGTCGAAATAAAGTAATGGCAAATGAGATCTTTAAACAAATAATGATTTACCTTCATTAAATGAGTCACAGCTGGTTTCTCAGCATAGACAGGAGCTGGAGAGGGGAGTAGTTCCTGCTCTTTGGAAGAAAGTACTTTTTGTGGAAGGGCAGTGCTAAACAGGCACTTGGTACTGGGCAGAGGTGATGTGGAGGGACAGTGACCTCCCTCCCAGAGAGCACAGTCAGGTACAGCAGAATAGTCAACATCAGCTATTTTAAGGGGAAAAGTATTTTAGGACTTGTTTTTGCCATACAAGGTGAAGAGAAACAGCAAGAAGACATTTTATTGCCGTTGAGTAAGTTTATCAGAGGGGTGAAGGAAGGGGATTAGCCACCAGAAGGGTCTTAACAGGAAAAAGGATATTCCATATTTGTTGTGTATGAAGGACTAAGAGAATGTATGTCCCAGTTTATCTTCCTGATGTTCTACTTTACCACATGAAACTGGATCACAAGAAATTAATAGCTTAAGTCTTCAACTAAAAACTAATTTACTATCTGGGAAACATTCCCTCCAGACCCAATTCTAGTATCATACCTACTATCCAAGAGTGCAAGTAAGTCTTGAATGACGAAAGATGGAGGTTTTCAGGAAGCTGAATCAGTTGAGCACTGGGTTTGAGTTACTGATGTTGTCCACTGGCCACAGTCCTATCTGGGACTTGATCTCCTCCTTCCAGATTCCTCCAGACATGACTGTGATATGGACTTCCAAGTGAAGAACAAGTGGATGCTCTACAGGGATAAATAATCTAGAATTATTTATTTATAATCTAGAATTATAATCTGTGAAATATGAAGACATGGTACTGACAGGTGTGACATGCCAGTGGGTGGATGAGATGCCAATGTGTTGGGCTGGCTGAAGTAGGGGCTCACCATGAAAATTAATTTATTTTTCTTAAAATTTTTCTTAAAATTTTTCTTAAAATTTTAGTAGGCAAGATTATCCTGAGAAAGACCACTGAAGATGCTGATAGTTGTGATGAGATTCTCTATGGAGAGAAATGGACAGTCAGCAAACCAGCAGGAAAACCCAAGGAAGTGCACACACACACACACACACACACACACACACAAACAAAAAAAGAGGACTTCGCCTTTTAAATTATTCTTACATAATATCACTTCAACAGCATTTTTAGGGCACACATCCTGAAAGTTCCTCTGCTTGACAATGGGAAATTATGAACTCATAAATAAGGTCTTTAATCAACCAAGAAGTGCTGTAATTACAGCAAATCACAAGGATAGAAGCAAGGAAACCACACTAAGTTATGCCTTACAAAAGCGTAGTTAGATAAGCACCTGATGTAAAAATACAGCTTAAAAGGAGGGCTCAAATCCACATTTTTCTTCACAGGAACCTGGTGGGTCTTTTACTGTTCTGGACAAACACATTTTCATCTCCACATGAGCCAGGGATTCAGGTGCTTGATCCTTTCCAGTGCCATTGCACTAGTCAGCTGTTAATACAAGTCAGATAAGATTCCACATAAAACAACTTTAATGCAAGAGTTTACCTGTTTCAGTATCCTCAGGGCTAAAGGATGACCCCACTGAACCACTTGTGATGAACCTCCCTGTGCCTGACCCAGCAGCCCCTGTCCATGTGTTGCCTGTTGCCCTTTCAGTGGCAGTGGGTCATCTGTGAGCAGATGCTGAGGGTGCTGCCCAGAAGCTCCACAGCCCTGCTTGCCTCGAGCCATGGCACTTGTGCACTGAGGTCAGTGTGGGCATGAGCAGCCAGGTCACAGGAATGCCACAGGCTTCCAGCTCCACCACTTCATCCAGGAAGCAGAGCTGCAGTGATCATGTGTGTTCTCATCTGTTGTTGTTGCCTGGCTCTGCTCATCTGTCTCTCTTCTGAGTTTTTTGCAACTGGGCCAAATAATTTGGTTTTTTGACCCAATCTTGCCTCCACAGGCTTCTGTGCAATTTGTGTGTGCCTGCTACGGTGGCTATAGACCTCTGGTTTCTGTAAGCAACCCTGAAGGGCTACAGAGCTCTGCCTCAGCCCTGCTCATAACTTGCTTATCCTGAGGAATTCCTTTTCATAGAGTTTACTGAACACAAATAAAATAAAATATTTCAAAGTTCAAGTCTATTCCTTTAATTTCAGGATTATCACGAATTCGAGCTACTACCTTCCCAAACTGGAAGGACAGACTTCTGGCAGTGCATTAGATGAATGGTGTAGAAAAATGCAGATTGTGCCCTTCATTTGAAGAAGCCTTCCTGTCTGAATGGAGCACTGTATTTTACATCCTAATAACCATTTATTAGTGCAGGATTTAAGGAAAGTTAGCTTTTCAGTTCCGTATAAGCCTTTTTATTCATTGAGTTTTCATGAGGCAGCCAAGTGATTTTTCTACCACTGACTAATTCCCAGCCACTCTAATGAGCAAATGTTCCTCCTGAGACTCAGCTCTCCCCTTGCACATGATGATTCACTGGACACCAAGTGAATTTAATTTTAAACTGGGCTGAAATAATTTTACCATTCTACAAGTCCTTGAACAACCCAATCTAAGTGGACCTGCTTCAACCAGATGTGCTCCAGATGCCCCTGCAGACCTAAATGTTTCCATGACTGCAGCTGGGATTGCGCCAGCTGCTCTTGGGAGCAGATTGCAGAGGTACAGACCAGACCCCTTCAGGGTCTGGAATTTGCAACCAGCAGTCAATGGAAACAGTATGGGCTTTTTATCATGAACTTTCACTCTGGAAAGAAACATCTGAGTGTCCTGAGTTATCCTTTATCAGTGAAGCAGACAGTTCTCCCAAATAGTTTTATTAAAGTTTATCTCTCTCTGACTGTTTGTGAATAGTGTTCAGTTTAAAATATTCAGTGCCTCCATTATTATTGTAGAAACACAGCTATAAGCAAATGCAACTATAAATCAACTGATAGCTTGGACAGAAAAAACCAGACCTGCCTGGAACCCCAACAGGCAATGGAAGGAATTGTTTCCATAAGTTTTCGCTGGTATCTGACCTATGTCCTAGTCTTCACTATTCAGAGACAATGTTAAAGATTTATCTCCAAAGAAAACATAATTAATATGAGCAATAAAATGTGGTGATTCTATTTTATGTTTTCTATTAAATGTTTTCCATTGTGTAAAATATATATTTCCTACAGTAACATTAAGAAGTGCTTATTTAGAAATAAAGAATTAACACATCTTCAGGATTTTTCCCCCCCACACTCAAAATCTGCTGTCCTCATGTATGTGAACACAGGAATTCTCTTCTTCAGAGTTGCATATGAAGAGTGAGCACATGCCCCAAATTAAATTTTAAGATTTTTAAGATTCAAATGTTTATATTTGTGTATATATATATGTGTATATATATAGCACAGCTGTGGCTATAATGGTTTTATCATTTTATGTAGAAGCTACTGGAAGATTTTTTTAAAAAATAGGGGTATCTGTGCCAGTAAAACAATAAAATAGAAGGAGAGATGTTTTGGAATTTTTAAAAAATATTACTCATGCTATATATCTAAATTAAAAGGTATTAGAAGGGACTGAGGCCAAAATCCCTTTGATTTTATGCAGTTCCAATGGCTTTTCTTGTGGAAGAAGTTGGAATCGATTTCTTAAACCTGTAATGAATTACCCGAGAGCTCTTACTTTAGTTTTCTTCTACAGCAGTACAGACAGCTCTTTGTCTCCTTGATCAGACAGGCAGCCTGCAAAGAGCCATTTGAAAAATTCAACAGTGTTCCCTGATCTCAGCCTTTTAGACCAACTTACAACTCACCCTAAAATGTCAGTAATAAAGTGAACAATATCTAAATTATGAACTTCACGGTTAAAAGCACCAAGGAGAGATTGGCAAGGATGCTGAGCACTGCAGAGCTAACCTCGAGTGCTCTGCTGTCACCCAAGGGTGTAATAATATGCTCCCCAGAGTGATGCAGAGATCAGGCTGCCAGCCAAAGTCAAAATCCCCAGACATCCCTAGAACAGAGAAATGTATAAAGCAGTAAGTTAAAGGCAGATGAAAAGTCCAGGTCTTGGCACTTACTTTACTGGGCCTCTTTTGTCTCAGGATCCTCAGCCTTGAACTTTCTGTAGTATTTAGACATCTAAGTCTGGTATTTCTGGTTCCCTGTAGTTATTTCACACTGTAAAGACTGAGGACTGAATAAAAATTGAACTGAATAACAAATATTTACTGGTTTAATTCAAACCAGTGTGCTAACAAACAGTATTCATAAACTGGAATAGTTTGTACAGGAAAGGCAGCGAGACCCAGTGACCCCATGGGCGGTCCCTTGAATTTAAATATGTTATAGCTGAGGTGAATGAAAACACATGTGAGTATGGGAACATCCTCCTCTCCGGTTTTGTGTGTCTGGATTTTTGGAATGCTGAGAGGCTATGTGAGGGGGAAAGCAGCTCAAGCTGCAGCAGAGAGACTGCATTCATGGCATCAGCCTCATCTATGAGTATCTGCGGTGCAAGATGCATTGACTGTGCATGGCCTTGTGTGAGCCTGCCCAGGCTGTGCAGGAGCAGGCTGGCCCTCTGAGAGATTTTAATGACATTAGGTTGTGGATGTAACTACTCAATAGTATTTGCTGATAAATTTCTGAAGCAACATATAAAAGATAAAGCCCATATCATAAGGCAGGATGGATGAAATTAAGGAATCACTAGCTGGTGTAGTATGGATCGGGGTCAGAGGATGCTCAGGCCAATTTATTACCACTCCTTTTAGCTGCAAAATAGTTAAGGCAAAGTAGATCAGTAGTTATGATTCAATTTGAGTATCTCACCAGCATTTGGCAGTGGTTGATGCCCTCAGAAACATTTAAATATATCAGAAGCCTACAGAACATAAGTCCAACAGATGGCAAGGCTTGCTTGGGCTGAAGAAGGCTAAGGAGGATGTTGACATTTCTCTTTTCCAGAAGGAAATGCACACTGCAAGTCAAATGAGTGCTAGGAGCTGCACAATGCACTCATCAGAGCTCAAAGCAGATGTCCCAATATTGTTTGCTAAGACCTTCTCTTACAGTTCTCCTCACTTTGCTTCCTCTGGCAAAGCCATTTGGAATTTCAAAGCTTCTAAACCACAGTTAAATATATGGTGAGCAAACCCAGGTGGAGAAATAACTGTGAATGTCCATGCAAATTTTTTTTCTCTAAAATCCTGAGTGATTGCCTTAGGAAGGTGTGCAGTGCTGCTGCACTGTGCACTTCAGCTGTTGCACCTTGCCTGAGGAAATTAATTCTGTAACGCAGAAATTTGGCACCTTGTGAACGGACACGCCTTAGCAACAGCCTGTGTTGATGCTGGGGATCCTCAGCCATTGGTAAGGACACTTGTGTGAACATGCAGGTGACACAGAAATCCAACATTACCACCTTCGCAGTACTGCCATCAGCCCAGGCCAGAGGCAGCAGCGTTTGCTGACAGCAGTGCACAATTGCTCAATGAAGCCTCTGCCTGTGTGTGTTTGTGGATGCTGACTGAGGCTGTCACCAAAGCAATTGTTACAATTAAGGATTTACATCATTCCATAAATTTTCCCAGCTGGTTCAGGGGAACACTTATTATTTACCAGCTGGTTTTTTTTCAAGTTGGCAGGGTATAATGCTGCTCTTCTTCTCAAGGTAGGAGCGAGCCCTCACCTCAGCACTGTGGCTGACATGAGTCCCAGTCCTCAGGACAGTGTGTGATGGGGTCGATGGCAGCAGTGTGACTGACCCGTGGTGTAGATCTCACTTACTGCTGCTGTTCCACCAGCACAGACATGGAAAGGGGAGAAAGGCAGAAGTGGCTTGAAGTGCAGAGCCGCATGAAGGGGTTCGGTTGACACAAAAATGCAGTTCCATGCAGCCTATTTGAATGACTCAACTTCTTGTAGCATTCTTTCCTGCAGGAGAAATGTGTGGTTTCGTTAAATACTTCACAAAAAAAAAAAAAAAAAAAAAAAAAGGGTGTTGAAACGTATCTCCCCCTTCTGGAAACACTACCTCTACATATACCATGAAGTTTGCAGCATACAGAAGCTACCTCTCAAACATTTATTATTTCTATTTTGAATTCTGGAGGACATATCACATCCTTTATTTTACAGTGCTTTCATTTCTAGAGTGATGAAAAGCAAAGTATGATTTTAAATGAAATCAGTATGAGATGGTTTACACTGTGTAACCATGAACTTTCCTTCTGTTACTAAATTGACATTGCTCAGTCTGGCAATACCAGGTTTCTCGAAAAAGTCCAAAATCCCCTATTCTTCAGAAGGATTTTGTGTCCTTACCTAGACTTCTGATAAAATGAAATCTGTGACTGATGCCCAGCTGATACCTTCTCCGTTTCCCCTCACAGTGCATCAGGATCCCTCTGTGGCGTTTAGGCGGTTTCTCGCAGAGGCAGCTCCTTCATCGGAAAGGAGTCACCGGCTGCCAAGCAAACACCTGAAGACGTGGAGGGAGCTGCCCGGGAGAGCCGGGAATGGCCCCGCAGCGCTGCCGCCGCCAGGCTCGGCCGGGGAGGGCTCTGTGGGGCCGGGGAGGGCTCGGCGGGGCCGGGGAGGGCTCGGCGGGGCCGGGGAGGGCTCTGTGGGGCCGGGGAGGGCTCGGCGGGGCCGGGGAGGGCTCGGCGGGGCCGGGGAAGCTCGGCGGGGCCGGGGAGGGCTCGGCGGGGCCGGGGCGGGCTCGGCGGGGCCGGGGAGTGATCGGCGGGGCCGGGGAGGGCTCGGCGGGGCCGGGGAGGGCTCTGTGGGGCCGGGGAGGGCTCTGTGGGGCCGGGGCGGGCTCGGCGGGGCCGGGGAGGGCTCGGTGGGGCCGGGGAGGGATCGGCGGGGCCGGGGAGGGCTCGGCGGGGCCGGGGAGGGCTCGGCGGGGCCGGCCCGAGGGGCGGGAGCCCCCGGCCCCGTGCCAATGGCCGCGGGGGGGTGGCTCTGCCTGGCCGTCTCGCTCGGTTACGGGATGGAAATTCCCGGCCTCCCCGGGGAGGGAGCTCGGGCTGCGCGCTCTGAAAGGCTCATTTATCCCCGCGCTGCCGCCGGCCCCGGCCCGCAGGATGCCCCGCACGATGCCCCGCACGGTGCCCCGCACGATGCCCCGCACGGTGCCCCGCGCCCCGGCCGCCGCCCCGCTGCTGCTGCTGCTGGCGCTGCTGCTGGCGGCGGCCCCGCCGCACGGCGGCTCCGACAGCCACAAGGGGAAGCAGAAGGCGCTCCGCCAGCGGGAGGTGGTGGACGTGGTGAGGGCGGCGGGGCCGGGGACCGGGAGCGGGGCGGGCGGAGGTGTTGGGGGAGCCGTGCGGGCTGGGGGCGGCTGGAGGAGCCGCGCAGCCGCTTTGTTTTCGCAAAGATATGAAAACAGCGATGGATCAGAGGGTTTCGAGAACTGCCGTGGCCGCTCCAGGCAGGGCAGCGCCGGTCCCGCGCTGCTGGGCATCTCTTGGTTCAGTTAATTACGCCCTTGTGGTGCTGAATCAGGAAAATGGGGAGAAGGCGCCGGGCGGGCTTTGGCACAATCCGCAGGCTTTCGGCGCCCGGCGTGTGCCTTAGCGCTCTCCCGTCGGGCCGGGGATGGCGGAGCAGCGCCGGGGGCTGGGTCCTGTGCGCCGAAATCTTACAGCCTTCCAACAGCAGTAGTAAATGCTGTTTAGCTCCTTCCAACATAAGCAGTTAACTGCTGTTTAGCTCCTAAATTGCTAGTGGATAAATAGTAATGAGAAACACTATCTGCATGCTCCAAAAACTGTCTGCATGCTTACCGAACACACTTTTCCTTGGAGTGGCATGAGTGCATTATTTCCTTTGGCGGCAGAGACTGCACGCCACTGTTTGCAATTGCCTTGCTACTAGAAACCTGAATGCATTGGGACTATCCCATCTCAGGGATAGATGGCAGGAAGGAAATTTTCCAGTCCTTGGAATGTAGAAAGCAGATGTGAATGTATCTCTGTGAGCTGCTGGACTGCCGTTCACCCTCCACAGAAAATCAGCGGTATGGCCATTTCTTCCGTGATCTCGAGAGAGATCCCTTAAAGTGATGTGCTGGAAGCACCACTGCTAGCAAAACTCCTTCCTCTTCACACTACTTATTTGCCTTTTGAATCTTATTGTGGAAATTGAATTTCATTGAGAACAAGGAGTCTGTGCACATGGATGAGCTAACATTTTCTGAGCAGTATTTTAGAGTCCCTAAAAGTCCCTAGAGTCCCAAACTGCGGGTAAATCAATGGCAGCGGACTCATGCACAGCCCAGCTGTACAGACCTGCTTCAGCAGAAGCCCTGCCAGGGCAGAATGGAGGCAGGACCAAAGGCAGGATCCTGCCTTCAGTGGATGTTTAAAATATGTTTTATGCATTTCCAGCTTAAGAAAGCATGAAAAAGCCTTGACTTGGCAAGACAAACCATTTCATTTGGAGTGGAGCCCAAAGTCCAGGTGATTCTTGTGCTCCCGTGTATTTTTTGGGAGGTGCCATGGCTGAGGTGCTCTCCCTGCCTGGCTTTGGGGGGCAGCTCCTCTGTGAAGGTGGGCCAGCCCCTCTCGGTGTCTCTGGGGGTGGGGGGCAATAGGGCAGAGCTCTGGCCTGCCCCCAGCTCTTGCCTATTTCCACATCCAGCATTTGTGTGGTGAGTAACCACATGCAAAAGCCAGAGCCAGACACTGTTAGAAATAGAGTCCAGTGGGAAAGCAACAGCAAAACCAGATAACTGTTACATTGTGAAATAAAAAAAAACCTTGCATTGTTCTCCTGGGTTGGTGTGGGCTTTGCCAACCAGCTTCCTCTTCAGCTAACTTTTCTAAATCTTGGGTTTCTTCATGAAAATATTCCAATATTTCCACTGCTTTTAGCCAGCAGGGTTTTCTTTGGTGAAGGTAGTAAAGGAAAGTTAGCAACCATTAGTCAAACACTCATCTGACTTCTTACTAGCCCTCTCCATATAGTCACTGATTTTACTTTTGGTGTGGCTCCAGCTTAAGGCTGTGATGGCTCTGCTGGTTGTTGCACCAGAGCCTGTGAAAAGGCACAGCCTCAGTGAAGAAAATTCACCAGTCTGACAAAGGAAACAGGGCAGGGGCTGTAGTTGGCAGCTCCTGCAGTGCAGACAGGGGCATGGCTGGCATGAGTGGGAATAGCTGCAGCACTGTTTCTTTTTGAAACAGGTGGGGATCAGGTGGTTTAAATAGATGAAGACAAATAAATGTGACAAAGTGGAAGAGCAGAATACAACTGTCTGTGAGGATTTGGGGTGAAGACTGGAGGAAGCAGTCAGTCAGCAGATGGGAAAGAGCACATGAAGTAAAAGCCACGGCCAGCCCCTGCAGGTTCCTGCTCAGCATTTCCAGGCTGGCTGATGCCAGTGCTCCTCCCGCACCCCAGCACTGGGCTGCTGGGGGAAGGAGCTCTGGGCTTCACAAACCTGCTCTCCAAGGTGGGCAATCCCAAGTCTCATAAAGTATGAAGGCCATCTGTGTTAATATGGAGTTTGGGAGGGCAACATTTGACCTTTCCTAATACTGTGATGTTAGGAAGGATATTAGTGTGCTCTCCTCCCACGTGTGCCTTCCAACTATTACAAACAGGATTCCTGAGTTCAGCTTTATCCCAGGGTGCAGCTTCCCACATCCATATCACCATCCATTTGTGTGCATATTGGAGTCTGAATTGTGGCACTTGATCACGATGTGGTTGTGTACAAGAAGAGCAGTGACAGAAGAAAAGTGGTGTTAATCTTTGCTGTCTATGAAATGGAAAATTTTCTTTAAAAAGAAAAAAGGAAGAATAATAATGAAAATTTATGAGCATAGACAATTATACATATATACATTATAAGTAATGGTGGGTTAGGAAAAAGGAACTATTAACACGTGACTTCTTTTTTTGTTTCTGTATTGAAATGTTTTGACTCTTCTGAGGTTTTCCAACAGGTTTTAATTCTTGGACTGGTAAATTTTTAATTCTAGGACTTATGTATCATTTCATGAAAAACACGGCAGCTTATTTTACAGCAAATTCCGTTGGCACTGCTTATCTTTGAAAATTTCTTCCTTTTTTTTTTTTTTTTTTTACTTCTGTGGAACCCTTTTCTCGGAGATGCAGACATAGCCCATTGTGGCACAGCAGGGGTTTGTGTTTTGTTGTTATTCATTTGTGTTTGGCTTGGTTAGCTTCAGAGTTAAGGGATAAAAGCAGCAAGAGCTATTCTGTCTTCCAGTATAATGGCATGTGCTTACAAGGCCCCAGTGGCGTCCCTGGACGGGATGGAAACCCAGGAGCAAATGGGATCCCTGGGACACCTGGCATCCCGGGACGGGATGGGCTGAAAGGGGAGAAGGGCGAGTGCATGCGCGAGAGCGTCGAGGAGTCCTGGACACCCAACTTCAAGCAGTGTTCGTGGAGTGCGCTTAACTACGGCATCGACCTGGGCAAGATCGCGGTAAGCCGG